>NC_044042.1:18090986-18391585 GCF_901765095.1 Microcaecilia unicolor
TTAATTTTCCCCTTGCCCCGCCCCCTATCCACCTCTCCTCCAATGGGCAGCTCCGTTGGGGTAACAGAGCACACCAGCGTCCTACGAATCAGCCAGCCACGCTCCCCCCATTCGCACTCAGGTCACCCCCCCCCCGCTTCCTCTTCCCAAGCCTTCTCGAACGGGCCCAGCCCTCATTTAAGGGGGGCTCTTCGAGACAAGCTCTCGGTCGATTTATCACTGGTAGGCAAAACCATCTTAGTTTTAAACTTATTATCTGTTTGGACATGTAATTCCAAATTTTTAAGAGAAGCAGGACTGACTTGGTCTTTCCCTGATGACCTAATACCATCTGCCAAACCCTATTCCAGCTTCTGTCTCAGTACAAGAGTTACCTGAGGCATTCTCACCTCAAAGTGGCACTGATGGCCTGCTCAGTTTTGGTGGTGCCTATATGAGTCAGCTGAGCCTCATCAGAGTTTTCATTTTACTATGACTACTGGCCCAGGCCCGAGCCTAAAACTTTCATCCACACTCCTAATGAGGAAAACCCACACAAACATAGAACATAGAAACAGATAAGCATTCTGGGCAGAATATTGAATTCATCTGAATGTTATACCTTGTGGTTCTGTACTTTCATGATTTTAACAGTTGTTTTTTGTGGAATTGCTCAATACCTACATCTGTATTGAGCCTAATTCCAGTGGTCTGTCGTCCAATAACTTATTTCAGGGGTACTCTGTGTCGGTCTTCGAGGTCCACAACCCAGTTGGGTTTTCAGGATTTCCACAATGAATATGCTTGAGATATATTTGCATACAATGGAGGCAGTGCTCATTGGGGAAGTCCTGAAAACACGACCATTTTGTACCTATGGACTTCTTAGCATATAGCATGCTAAATCCATTAGCATACCTTGGTAAAAGGACTCCATATTGCCTAACTGCAAGGGGATGTACCCATGGGCGGAGCCTGGGCATGTCTCCCCGTTAGGTGCTTAATTTACAGAATACTCTAAACTACACACATCAGTTGGCATACCTAGGCACCCAACTTACGCCTTCCATTGATGTGGTATAACAGGGTGCGCCAATGCCGACTACACTAGTCCTAATATAATTTGCACCTCCAACGTTCCATGTCTGGATGCCTGGGTTCGTAAAATCTCCTGACATCAGCCAGCCTCCAGCGTTCCATTCCCCCTCACTGCCCCGCCCTCGCATCAAGACGTAATGATGTCAGAGGGCGGAAAAGTGAGAGGGAAGGGAACGCTGGAGGCGAGCTGACGTCAGGAGTGTTACCAACGGAACGGAAGCCAGCGCTAGCCAGCCAGAGAATGTTCAGGTACAAATCGAGGGGAGGAAGAATCGCGGGACATCGAGAGGAGGAAGGGAAGGGGAGGGCAGAGGAGAATTGATGGACATGGATGGGATGGGAGGATAGTAGAGGAGAGAATCGCAGGAAACTGATGGGAGGGCAGGGAAGAGAAGAATCGCTGGACATGGAGGGGAGGGCAGGGGAGAGAGAAAAAAAAGCTTACATGACAGCTTTCCTAGGGCCCGTTTCATTGTTGAGGAAACGGGCATGGTTCCACAGAACCTTGATGCCAATATTAAATTAGTGCTAAGTGAACAGCATCGGGGCACCTAAACAGAGGCACCAATTTATAGACTTACTCCAGTTATGTGTATTTGTGTAGTGCAGCAATACCATGTAACACACTGTTGTAAGGCTCATTTAGTCTCTACCCACTTTGCTTCCTGGCCTAACGTCATCAACGACCCCCAGGCGATCTCTAGTTTTTCCCTTGCCTCTTTGCAACTAGGGATCCTCTGTGCCTGTCCTTCCTGAATTCCCCTGCATTTTTCTCTCCACTACCTCCTTTTGGGGTCCTTTTACTAAGGTGCACTGAAAAATGGCCTGCGGTAGTGTAGGCGAATGTTTTGGCCGTGCGCAGATCCATTTTTCAGCGCGACTGCAAAAAAATGCCTTTTTAAAAATTTTTGCTGAAAATGGACGTGCGGCAAAATCAAAATTGGGCGCGTGTCCATTTTGGGTCTGAGACCTTACCGCCAGCCATTGACCTAGCGGTAAAGTCTAATGTGGTAACTAGGCAGCAATGACCTACGCGCGTCAAATGCCACTTGATACGCGTCTGATAAGCGTGTCCGAAAATAAATTTTCGGACATATCGGACGCCTATCAAAAATGAAATTACTGCAAGAGCCATGCAGTTGCCAGGTGGTAACTCCATTTTGGTGCACGTTGGGCGTGTGTAGACGCTTACATGGCTTAGTAAAAGGGCCCCTTTATTTTTTGTAATGCACAATGATCCCCTCTCTCTCGTCACTCCAGCTATTTAGGGAGGTACAAGCTGTGATCACTCACTACGCATGAGACCCAGGGCGAGTCAACGTTTATATTTTGAAAAGAATCCAGAATCATAAAAGTGCAGATACTGTGTTAAAATATGGAGATCCCATGGCCTGACAGTAAACATGATAGTGTGAGATAACGATGGGAGAATAAGTCCCTCCTGACCAGCTGTGCTTGGTGTATTTGTCTTGGACATGACTCCATGGTAAGTGGACACGTTTCCTGTAGTCCTGTGTCCGTTAGATTAAGCAGACCATATGAGAGGGGAAATGGATTCTAACTTCATTTGTCCCAGAGCAGCTTAAAATAAGTAGAGATGGGAATGGTTTTGGTTTTTATTTATTTTTTATAATTTAACCAAACTCCTATAAACAGAGGGGGAATCCAGAATAAAATTACCCAGGTGGTGTGAATCACCAGCATGACATCGAAAGAGAAGAAGGCCCATATTTTGACGCAAATCGGAAGATGGACGTTTCTTCAGGGTTGTCCAAATCGGTATAATCGAAAGCCGATTTTGGACGTCCCCAACTGCACTCCGTCGCAGAGACTGCCAAAGTTCACGGGGGGAGTGTTGGGCGTGCCTAACACTTGAAAGTCCTTGACCCATAATGGGAAAAAAGAAGGACGTCCCTGACGAGTACTTGGACGTTTTCACCTGGCCCTGTTTTTCTTACCACAAAGGCACAAAAAGGTGCCCGAAATGACCAGATGACCACCAGAGAGAATCGGGGGTGACCTCCTGTTACTCCGTCAGTGGTCACTAAACCCCCTCCCACCCTCAAATAAACATTTAAAAAATACTTTTGTGCCCAACCTCAGATGTCATACTCAGGTTCATGACAGCACATGCAGGTCCCTGGAGCAGTTTTAGTGGGTTGCAGTGCACTTCAGACAGGCGGAGCCAGCCCCCCCTACCTGTTATGTTTGTGGAGGAAACAAGCGAGCCCTCCAAACCCACCAGAAACCCACTGTACCCACATCTATGGCCCCCCTTCACCCATAAGGGCTATGGTAGTGGTGTACAGTTGTGGGTGGGGGGGGGGGGGTTTGGGGGGGCTCAGCACAAAAGGTAAGGGGAGCTATGTACCTGGGAGCAATTTATGAAGTCCACTGCAGTGCCCTCTAGGGTGCCCGGTTGGTGTCCTGGCATGTCAGGGGGACCAGTGGCACTACAAAATGCTGGCTCCTCCCACGACCAAATGGCTTTTACCCATTGTACACCACTCGGGATTTTGTAGACTTCAATCATATCCCCCTCAGGCCTTCTCTTTTCCAAGCTGCAAGAGCTCTACCTTCTTTAGCCTATCGTCATATGAGAGGATTTCCATCCCTTTTATCATTTTGGTCGCTCTTCTTTGAACCTTTTTCTAGTTCTGCTATATCTTTTTTAAGATAAGGTGACCAGCATTAAACACCAATACTCAAGGTACGGTCGCCACCTTGGAGCGATACTGAGGCATTATAATATTTTTGGTCTTATTTTGCATCCCTCTCCCTAATAATTCCTAGTATCCTGTTTGCTTTTTGGCCACCACCTTCTCCTATGCACTGGGAGGAGAGCCTAAGGAAGCGCTATAGAAATGATAAGCAGTCGTAGTAGGTATGAGGAAATCAAAGCAAGATATTCCATTTTAGCACTTTTCTTTTTTTGAAAATGAAAGCATAATTAACAACATTTTGTTGCTTTTGTATTCCATTTTAAAAAAGAGTATTATCAGCCCCCCTCCCCCAACCTCCCTCCCTTCCCCCACAAGAACACACTGTCAAAATGAGAACAACAAATCCACCTTGGCCCTTTCCTCAATTCTTTCATCTTCCTGGTAATGGCAGAGGTCCAAAGTGGAGCAATTTCCAGTCACCTCTGCCCCTCTGATGCCATGTTCCAAAACGGTGCTGGCTATCCGAATGTAGGAGAGAGAGTGAGGGTCCAAGGAGAACCTTCAACCTGACACCATTTATTATTTCAGGATGTATTTCCCCCTCCCCACCCCCCGTTTTGTCTTATTCTGTTTTAAATAAAGAAAACCACATGAGAAAAACCTCAAGGAAAAAAAAATCAAAGCCAAATATTTTTCATGGTGGTGTTAATCCTGAGGGAGGTGATGGGGACAAGAAAAGTGACCGAATTCAAAAGCGTGCGGGAAAGAGGATGAAATCAAGGCAGAACTTAAATGACCTTCATACTTTAATGAGGGCACAGAGAGTGTAACTTGCATGAAGCAGCCGATACAACTCTGGGCACCTTATTGGGTCATTTACTATGTTACAAACCTCTATTGGAAATTTCCCTTTAAATGATAAATGACCTTAGAGATCCATGCCAAAGCACCAACTGAGGCCAGTCCCCCATTGAACGCAGGAAGGGATTTTGAACTAACTTCATGCTTTTTCAGTAGTAAGTCAAGGTGAGAGATTTACTCCTTATATAGAGGATGACCCTATAGTGATAATACTACAAGACTACTGCTAGAGGGCGTAATTTTCCCAGTGCCGACCCCGACGACAGTGTAGGGGGACTGCTGCCACCCTGGACCAGTGACTCACCAAAGTTGACCCTCAGGTGAGACCTGTGAGGCTGGGGTCATGGAGCAGGTTTTTCTGTCAGGGGTGGGGAGTTTTGTGATGGGGTGAGGTATTCTGTTGAGGGGCAGGGTTGTGTCTGCAAGGTATCGAAACAGGGAGAGGGATCGGGGAGGGGGGGTTCTGAGGTAAATCAGAACTTGGGGCAGGGGAGATCAGAGAAAGAGGAACCAGATGAGGGGAAATGTCTTTGGGTGGGTGGGCTGCACGTACCCTTACAATTGAGGTGACGCTAAGGGCAGCCATGCTATCTGCAGTTGTGACGGCTAGCGAGTTGTACCGACCTGCACGCTAACTGTCCCTGATGGCCAAACTCCCGACCTGCCCACATCACACCCGGTTCCCACCTCCTACTTACATTAAACAGCCAGCATGGGTTTGGTCTTCCACTGCCAGTTTTAATCCCTGCAAATTCGAATTACTGTTTAGCATGCAGTAGAACCAGGGCTTTTTTGAGGGGGTACTTGGAGGTACTGAGTACCGGCACCTTTTCTATTATCTGGTAACATTGACCCAAGGTCCTCAAGTTTTAATGAAAGAGCTCAGGCTCTACACACCAATTCTGCCTTGTCATAGTTTCTGTGACTGGTTGCAGGGGGCCTGGCTATTGTGGGGTAGGTCCCTCAGTGATCACCCCACCGATGAAGGGTGGCCTGGCATTTGAGTACCGGCACCTTTTTTGCTAGAAAAAACACACTGAGTAGAACCCACACAAGCTGCTTAAAATAGCTTAATAAAAGGACTTCTAAGTTTCCAGCTGAAAATTCATGATAAAGGCAGAGGGCCATCTGACTGTGATAATGTGAGGAAGCCCCAACATCTGGCATCCATGTAGAACATCCCTAAAGAAGCAGAAGCCAAAGAAGTGCCTGGGCATCCATTCAAAAACACTCAGGCATCACCAGACACTGTTAGCACAAAATTTCAGGAGAGAAGAGAGATATATTTTTTAACAAATTTGAGTCTCAAAGGAAAGCCCTGAGCCTTGGAGTTACATTCACCTCTCCTGACCCATTTCGCTTTTAACTTGCAAAGTGATTTAGTCTTGGAGGGATTTCAGCTTTCCTTGGCGGCTCCTTGGAGTACTTTGATGGAGGGTAGAGGAAGGTGCTTAAGGAATACTCTTTTGGAAAGGGGGGTGAGTGAGTGACAGCCTCTAGCAAACATCCTTGTCACCTGGTATTGCTTCCCTGAGCACAATACCTGGCCCCTTCTCTGTGTGTTTCAAAAATAAGGATTTGATTCATTACAATTTTTTTTTCATTTCCCTTCTTTTCTTTCCTTTTGTTTCTTAAAAACAAACAGAATTGTAAAAAAAAAAAAAACTGAGTGGGTCTTCTGCTCTGAACTGGTGAATATATTTATTTTCGAAAGTACATAAGTACATAAGCACTGCCACGCTGGGAAAAGACCAAAGGTCTATCAAGCCCAGCACTCCGTCTCCGACAGCGGCCAATCCAGGCCCCAAGAACCTGGCAAAACCCCAAAATTTAATAACTATCAATAGACTTTTCCTTCAGGAATCTGTCCAGACCCCCTTTAAACTCAGCAAGGCCAGCTGCCGTCACTACCTTCTCCGGCAATGAGTTCCAGAGTCTAACCACGCACTGAGTAAAGAAAAACTTTCTCCGATTTGTTTTAAACCTACCACATTCTAATTTCATCTTGTGTCCCCTGGTTCTATTATTGTTAGAAAGCGTAAACAAACGCTTCACATCTGTCCGCTCTACCCCACTCATTATTTTGTACACCTCTATCGCCGACACAAATCGGGAGATGGCCGGCGATCTCCTGAACCCGGCCAAATCGGTATAATCGAAAACCGATTTTGGCTGGGTTCAACTGCTTTCCGTCGCAGAGCCAGCAAAACATCAAGGGGGTGTGTCAGCAGGGTATTGAAGGCGGGACGGAGGTGGGACGGGGGCGTGCTCACGAGATGGCCGGCTTCGCCTGATAATGGAAAAAAAAAAGCCAGGCTTGACGAGCATTTCGCCGGCTTTACTTGGTCTCTATTTTTTCAAGACCAAGCTTCAAAAAGGTGCCCAAACTGACCAGATGACCACTGGAGGGAATCGGGGATGACCACCCCTTACTCTCCAAATGGTCACCAACCCCCTCCCACCCAAAAAAAAAAGGAAAAAAAAACTTTTTTGCCAGCCGCTATGCCAGCCTGAAATGTCATACCCAGCTCCCTGACAGCAGTATGCAGGTCCCTGGAGCAGTTTGTAGTGGGTTTAGTGCACTTGAGGCAGGTGGACCCAGGCCCATCCCCCCCTACCTGTTACCCTTGTGCTGGTAAATGGGAGCCCCCCAAAACCCCCCATAACCCACAGTACCCACATGTAGGTGCCCCCCTTTCACCCCTTAGGTAATAGTGTAGAGTTGTGGGCAGTGGATTTTGGGGGGGATTTGGGGGGCTCAGCACACAAGGGAAGGGTACTATGCACCTGGGAGCAATTTGTGAAGTCCACTGCAGTGCCCCCTAGGGTGCCCGGTTGGTGTCCTGGCATGTGAGGGGGACCAGTGCACTACGAATGCTGGCTCCTCCCATGACCAAATGGCTTGGATTTGGTTGTTTCTGAGATGGGCGTCCTCGGTTTCCATTATGACCGAAAACCGGGGACGACCATCTCTAAGGACGACCTAAATGTTGAGATTTGGGTGTTCCCGACCGTATTATCGAAATGAAAGATGGCCGCCCATCTTGTTTCGATAATACGGGTTTCCCCGCCCCTTCGCCGGGACGTCCAGCGAGGATGTCCTCAGGAAAACTTGGGCGTCCCGTTCGATTATGCCCCTCATAGATAGAAAGAGAGTAAAAAGAGTTTAGATAGTTGATAAGGGTGACTAGTAACTAATGTTAATGGTAGTGTTAGCAACAATTTCATATCGGTGCTTATATTCCACTCTTTCGATTCAGTGTCAGCCTCTGAGATCTGGTCTTTTTGCAAAGGTTTGGGGGGGAGGGGGGGAGAGGGACAGTGACTGGGAAATCTCAATTTTTTATATAGGTTCACTCCTTTGTTGACACTTCTACTGTTGCCTGTCAGACCATAGGTCCAAGCCAGTCTGAGACAAAGTTTCGCTTGCCCACAAGCATCAAGAGCCACTGTGAAGCGTCACAAGCACAACAGCAGCCTGGCAAAGCCCTGCAGGTTGAGGATGAAAGTGAAGGCTCGTTCAGGGCAGAGGCGTAGCCAGACTTCGGATGGAGGGGGGTCCAGAGCCTGAAGTGAAGGGCGCCCCCTGGCGCCGACAACCCCCCCCCCCCCCCCCCGCCATTGCCGACCCCTCCGCCGCCGCCACCACCACCAACAACTTTGACCCCCCCCTGCTGCCGACGAACTTCTTGACCCCCCTCCCACCGCCAACCCGCCGTCGCCTACCTTTGCTGGTGGGGGACCCCAGCCCCTGCCAGCCGAGGTCCTCTTCTTCTGGCGCAAGGCTTCGTTCTGTTTCGTTCTGCAGGACGTCAGACTCAGAAACAGAATGAAGCCTTGCGCCGGAAAAAGAGGGCCTCGGCTGGTGGGGGCTGGGGTCCCCCGCCAGCAAAGTTAGGCGACGGCGGGTTGGCGACGGGAGGGGGGTTCGAGAGGGTCATCGGCAGGGGGGTCCAGGGCCAAATCTACGGGGGCCCAGGCCCCCGTGGCCCCACATAGCTACGTCACTGGTTCAGGGATCGGTGGAGGAAATCAGTAAATTTAGTGGTAAAAGCAAACTAGCCACCACGGAGAGGTGTCCTATTTTAGTACTCACTCTGCATTGTTAATTCAAACTTATGGTTATCATGCTGGCCTGGCTGGAGGCCAGAACACTTGCAAGGTCCTAGCAACATGTACTGGGCCAACATAAGAATGATCCGTTTCCTTGGCTCCATTTTTCCGTGTTGAGCATGGGAACAGACTGTGCTATAAACACAGAGATATTCCTATCAGGTTCCATGTATTAAGTCGTCTGGGAATTATAAAACCTTCTTTTCTATGGTTTATGGTTTATTCAGAATTTCATATACTGCTCTTCCTGAGACCATCTATTAAAACGACACTACTACAAATTCTCTCGTACTTTTTAGAGCTGTACCGAACAGAATATTTTACTATTCAGCCGAATACGAATACCGAATATGAATAACGGGCCTTGAGCTTTAACATAAAAAAAATAACAAAAGAAGCAACGCGAAATCAGAGATCAAGTATTTAGCACAGTAGAGCCCGGATTATTCGTATTTGAATTTAAATCACTATTCGGCCAAATACAAATAATGTATTCAGGGCACTATTCAGGGCCCAATACAAATATTTGGTACAACCCTACTTCTGAGTTTAGATTTATACTGGAAATCAGGGTCCAGGGTAGAAAAAGGGTCCCTAAGTTGCATCTGAAGCAATAGAGGGGAAAGCCCCTTGAGCATCAACGGGAGACGTGAGAATTCAACCCTTGCTTTCCTATTTTGTACCCTGCTTCTCTAACCACTAGGCTTCTCCTCTTCTCAGGCTAAGCAGACTGAAAGGAGCACCTTAGATCTTATCACAGCCTGGGTTTCTAGTCTAGTATACATATCGCTCACTGCTACATGACAATGTACACCTTATAGTCACAAATTCCATTTGTCAATCCTTCTTTAATCTTCAGATTTAACTATGGAAATGTCAGCAACCAGGCTTTTGGAAATGGGTCCTTGCGATGAAGATCTCTTGAGAATATTCAGTGCATAAGATAAACCAACAGTCTACCGCTTGGAGGTACAGCCTCACATTTACAAAGCCAACTATCTGCTCTGTCCTAAAAAAAAGGAAAAAAATTGTTCCATCCAGTCCATGTCGAAGGGGCTGTGTGCCACATCCCTACTACCACCATTCAAACGCTCCAGAATTCCCACAAAGTAAACTTTGAAAGCTCCATTATAATCTTTCATAGACAAAGTACACTGGTAAAGCTCAGCCAGATCAAATGAACATAACTCAGACCTCACTACAGATCTCTTATATCTTGGAAATGTCTGTAATATATCTTCTGCATTCATAAGAAAAGTTCAGCCCTTACAAGTCAGACCTTTGCCTTTTCTACAGTTTTTTCAAAACAAACAGTAGATGAATAAAACTTGCAGGGTTATTTTCGAAAGAGAAGGGCGCCCATCTTTCGACACAAATTGGGAGATGGGCGTCCTTCTCTCAGGGTCGCCCAAATCGGCATAATCGAAAGCCGATTTTGGGCGCCCTCAACTGCTTTCCATCGTGGGGACGACCAAAGTTCCCGGGGGCATGTCGGAGGTGTAGTGAAGGCGGGACTGGGGAGTGATTAGGAGATGGGCATCCTCGGCCGATAATGGAAAAAAGAAGGGTGTCCTTGACGAGCACTTGGCCAACTTTACTTGGTCCATTTTTTCTTACGACCAAGCCCCAAAAAGGTCCCCGAACAGACCAGATGACCACTGGAGGGAATTGGGGATGACCTCTTCTTACTCCCCCAGTGGTCACTAACCCACCCTAAAAAAAAATCTTTAAAAATATTTTGTGCCAGCCTCTATGCCAGCCTCAAATGTCATACTCAGGTCCATCACAGCAGTATGCAGGTCCCTGGAGCAGTTTTAGTGGGTGCAGTGCACTTCAGGCAAGCAGACCCAAGCCCACCCCCCCCCCTACCTGTTACACTTGTGGTGGTAAATGTGAGCCCTCCAAAACCCACTGTACCCACATCTAGGTGTCCCCTTCACCTGTAAGGGCTATGGTAGTGGTGTACAGTTGTGAGTAGTGGGTTTGGGGGGGGGGGCTCAGCACACAAGATAAGGGAGCTATGTACCTGGGAGCAATTTATGAAGTCCACTGCAGTGCCCCCTAGGGTGCCCGGTTGGTATCCTGGCATGTGAAGGAGATCAGTGTACTACGAATGCTGGCTCCTCCCACGACCAAAGGGCTTGCATTTGGCCGTTTCTGAGATGGGCATCCTTGGTTTCTTTTAGCGCCAAAAATCAGAAACGACCAAGTCTAGGGATGACCATCTCTAAGGATGACCTACATTTCGTGATTTGGGCGTCCCCGACCATATTATCGAAATGAAAGATGAATGTCCATCTTGTCTTGATAATACAGGTTTCCCCGCCCCTCCATCGGGACGTTGTGCGAGGACGTCCTCAGCAAAACTTGGGCGTCCCTTTCGATTATGCCCCTCTTAGGCTCCTTTCTCAAAGCTACGGTAGAAAGTGGCCTTAGCACACCATTACACGGGTCTTTCCCACACACCAAAGCCCCTTCTACCATAGCCTGAAAATGGCCGATTTTCCATTTTCTGAATTAATGAACATACGCTAATGTTTCCATTAATACACGGCCATTAACAAAAATTAATGGATGAGCCCTTACTGTCACCCATTTTGTAGGAGAAAATATTTCTTCACTCAACATGTAATTAAACTCTGGAATTCATTGCCAGAGAATATGGTAAAAGCAGTTAGCTTTTCAGGGTTTAAAAAAAGGTTTGAATAATTTCCTAAAAGAAAAGTTCATAGTCCATTAATAAGATGGACTTATTTGTAGGATAAGCAGCATAAAACCTGTTTTATTGTTCTGGGATCTTACTTGTGACTTGGTTTGGCCCTGTTGGAAACAGGATACTAGACTTGATGGACCTTCGGTCTGACCCAGTATGGCAATGCTTATGTTCTTATGTGCTAACCAATTAGCACAGAAATGCTTACTTGCTGCCCTCCCAGATACACTCCCCGAGCCATAAATTTAAAAAAAAAAATATAGTAGGTGGATGGTGAGCGCACATTTAAAATTTACTGCGGGATGCCTCAGCACGTACCACAGTAAGCATGAGTTAGTACTTACTACAGCTTAGAAAAAGGACTCTTTATAAAGAAAGCACAGCCTTCTTACAGAATAAATTGACTTCCCCAATGTTGTTGCTTATAGTTGGATGTATAGGAAAAGTTTTGCAACGACAAACAAAGAAGTAAGATAAACTCAAAGAGGATATCGAAAAGACTATAATTAACAAAAGCATAAAAGACGACCTAACACGGCCGTGTTTCAGCACAAAGGCCTGCCTCAAGGGTCAGGTGGATCTCTTGTGTTGTGACGAGAAAACTTAAGGATAAAGTCAAAATCTTGGCCAGTAAGGTGGTTTTTGCAGCCCAGCGTTCTCTCTACTCAGGGTTACACAGAGGTTCAACAGCTAAGATGTTGATATTTAATAGAAATTAGAAGCTGGGAAAGCAGTCTATAAAAGACTTTTTAAATAATATACCGTGTTTATGCATAATAAGGGAAGGTTGTTAAAATGTTTCCTAGGAATGTTGAATTCCAAGAGAAAGTACTTCAGCCAGTCTCTTGTCTGGCCATAAAATGGCTTTTTTAAAAAAAAACTCAAGTCAGTTATTTGGTATTTTGGTTTTTATATGCTTTTCTCACATCATCAAACCAATAAACATGACTAATTGTTTAATAACACTCTGGGGACGTTATCTGAGAAAGCAAAAGGAACGCGTTTAGTTCCACTTGATTTTCCCAGTTTTAAATTCTCAAATAATGTAATGGGTGCCACAGGGCAGTACCAGTGCTTTGGCCCTCTTCCGTACTGGATAGAAGCTGACTTTTCACGGTAGGCCCTGAGGTGGTTGCAGTGGTGGGAGGGAGGGGGCCCCATTGTTCACATTGGTGACTGGGGCTATGGGGATAATAGTGACAGCTCAATTTGATAGCCAGGGTTGGGGGTGTCAGAGGTGGTGTGACTGGTGCTGGCAGTGATGCAAGTTGATAGAGAGATGGGGGTGGTGTAGAGATGCCAGCAGCTGGCCTGTGTCTCACACCTCCCCATTCACATGCAGTGACTAAGCAGCAAGTATGAGGCCCCTTTCAGTACAGGGCTGGGTGTATGCCCCACTTACCACCCCTTCAGGCCACATCTAGTAGGGAATAGCAAAAGCCTTTAAGGTTCATCTGATTTTATGCCCTTTTGAAATATGTAACGTGGTAACATAGTAAATGACGACAGATAAAGACCTGAACGGTCCGTCCAGTCTGCCCAACAAGATAAACTCATTTTACATGGTATGTGATACTTTATACCTGAGTTTGATTTGTCCTTGCCATTCTCAGGGCACAGACCGTAGAAGTCTGCCCAGCAATGTTCCTGTACTAAAAATTCTGAAGCTAACAACGAAGCCCCTTGAAATTTACACTCCAGCCCATCCATATCTATTCAGTCACAATCAAGGCGCAGACCGTAGAAGTCCGCCCAGCACTGGTTTTACTCTGCAATTACCGGCGTCGACACCCAATCTCTGCTAAGATTCCGTGGATCCATTCCTTCTAAACAGGATTCCTTTGTGTTTATCCCACGCATGTTTGAATTCTATTACCATTTTCATCTACACCACCTCCCGCTGGAGGGCATTCCAAGTAACTACCACACGTTCTGTGAAAGGGTGGCAGATACGTGGAATGTAGAGCCACAAACCCACAAAGCATCAGACGATGAAGCAACTGCCTGGAAGATAAAAATAAATAAATAAAGTGCTTTTTGCAGGTCCAAAGTCTCAAGGAATCTGCTTCAGCTCCAGCAGCATCTGTAATTTTTCAATATCAGCCCCACTGTGGACTCAAAGTGTTTGTTTGCTACCCCTTACTGACTCGATCCTTAAGCCTTTCATTTTCGTTTTAACCGCAGGCTAGCCCCATGACCTCCAGAGAGCTGTCTATAGTGAAGGAAGAATGCCAAATGAGCACTGAATAATATTATTTACGAGAACAGGGGATTTTTTTTCTGCAGATTTGCCAATTCCTGCTGCAAGGAATAGAATTCTTGGAGATTTTCCGCATCTTTTCATCAAACCTGCAAAATATATTTATTAAATAAGTCTAGGGAAATAACCAAATTTCACATTAATTTCTCATTCAGAAGATTTAAGTCAAGGCCACACATTTTCTTTTGGTTCCTCCAAGGAATTGCAGAAGTGGATGAAGGGTTGCATCAGATTTAAACAACTTGTTAAAGCTAGTATTAAAATTTGTTCAGGATGAGATACTCAGGTTTGGATCTCTCTCTGTCCACTGGGGTTGGTTGGTCATTGGAATGTCACAGAGGTGATGTGCTTAGGACCAGACAGGTAGGAACACTGGCCACTGTTCCAGTGGCAGCCCCAGGACCAGCTAACGCATGGCATTTATGATATGCCTTTAAGGAGGTGTTGCTTGGATTGGTGAAGGTTCCCCAAGTCACCAAGGAATGTTGTTTGAAAGATAAAGGGTATTACTGGGTAATTGTATAAAGAGTCTCCTTGTTGTAGGTGGCAAGAAGGCAGGTAAATGGTGGTATTTTAATCATTAATTATTATAAAATAAAAGTGGGAGGACGACCAAGGATACCAAAGACTGAGAAGATGTATATTAGTAGAAAAGTTTATTGGCGTATAGAGACTCGACACAACGTTGTGTTTCGGCATTTCGCTGCGAGCGTTCAGTCCAATGAGACAAACGAGCACGCTTTATCCTACAATGGTCTTTCTAAAGACTATTCTTTCCAGAAGATTTTCCATCATCATTGTTCAGAAGGTATTTTGAAAAATAAGACTCCTGATGCAGGCCTAAAGGCCGAAACACAACGTTGTGTCGAGTCTCTATACTTCAATAAACCTTTTCTACTAATATACATCTTCTCAGTCTTTGGTATCCTTGGTCGTCCTCACACTTTTATTTTATACTGTTGTTTTCCGTGGGGTGCCTTGAGTTCTCCGTCTTTTGGCGGATTTCTTTTTTTGGTATTTTAATCATTTACAACTGTAAGTGACCACTTACCTCTTATAGACTACCAACTAGTGGAAAAATACACACCATAGTTTGATGGTACATACTTTCCTTGTGGGTATGTGCATTGGCATATAAATATCCACTGTTCCAGCTCACAACCAGTTACAAGCATTTATACCAATCATAGGGCTGGTGTAAGTGTTCTCATCTTAAATGTATGAGCATTTTTAAGCAGTTGTGCTAGTGCTCGATAATGAGAAATAGTCCTCTACTAAAGTTAGTATGTTTGAAATCCAGGACTTTGTGTGTCTACACTCTGCTTTAGCGCTTATATCAAATGAAAATATGTGATGATTACTATTGCCCAGGAAGGCACCCACCCAGACATTAGACACACTGTTTCCAGATGTGAGACCTAGATCCAGCGTCGTCCCTTCCTTCGTGGGTTCCATCATCATTTGTCTGAGCAGAGAACCTTGAAAGGCACTGATGATTTCTCTACCTCTTTCTGATTCTGCAGATGTCGTATTCCAACCCACATCTGGCAGGTTGAAATCCCATCAACAGCATCGCCTCCCTTTTCATTCCCTACTTTTGGATATCCTCGACCAACTCCTCCACTTGTGCTGGAGGTCTATAGATGACACCTGGTTGGATAAAGGCTCCATCTTCTCTTTCCAGGGTGATCCATATTGCTTCTTTTCCCCAGGTCCCTTGCATTTCAGCTGTTTCACACAGAGTGCTATTTCTCCACCTTTCCAATGGCATACCAAGGGGGAGGTGGTGGAGCAATCCGCCCCAGATGCATGCTGCAAGGGGGTACAGCGAGCAGCCATGCAGCTGTCGGCTCCGCCAGTTCCCTGCTCTCTCTGACGTTACTTCCTGTTCTGGGGCAGGGAACCGGAGGAGATGAGCCGCGTGACTGCTCCCTGCACCCCCAGGAGGTAAGAGCGATGCACTTTGGGGGGGGGGGGGTGGAGGTGATGCACCAGGGGGGTGTTGTGATTCGCTGGGGGGGGGGGGGGATTCGCTGGGGGGCTGATGCACTGGGGGAGGGGCGCAGCGGCAGCTGACTTAGGAACACCATTGCACCTTTCCAACCATTTCTAACCTTCCTAAAGAGATTATAGCTTGGTCTGGTTGTGTCCTGTTCATGGGAGTCATTGAACCATGTCTCTGTGATAGCAACAAGTTCTAAATCTGTCTCCAACATCCTGCACTTTGTTGCCTGGACTGTGAGCATCTGTGTTCATTGTTTTCCCGTAGTAACTTATTGGATCGCTAATCATCTGTATAGTTTTTTTGCTTATTTTTCCCCTTCTCTCTTGTTGCTGCTAAGTGAGTCACTAAGATGGTTAATTTTACCATTCTTCTTATGTCATCCTTTTGCTTTCCCTGGGGATGGCTTCCTGGATTCACCTGCTTTCGTTTGCCACCTCCATCCTCTAGTTTAAATGCCTAGAAATATATTGTCTGAATTAAGCAAATCTCTGTAAATAAATAAACAGACTTTAGTCAATGTAACCCTTAGAGTGTAAACCCTCTGGGGTAGAGACCTACATATTGTACTTGAATTCATAATTTGCTTTGAATCCAATGAAATCCAAGCCTAGTTTCCGTAACCAGTAAAATAAACCCAGGTGGGCCTGGATCTCATTTGAGCACAGCAAAACTAAGGCATTTCAGTATTTGATAAACCTCAGGTGGCAGAGGTCAGCACGCCAAGGAACGAAGCCCTTACTTTCATCAGCCTTTGCTCCTTGCAACTTGAGCTGTCCGAAAAAGGCCTCAGAAATTCAAATTGTTTGTCTCTTTTTTTGACAATATGACAAATGAGTTGCAATAATAATAAAGATGTTTGGCTTGGCTATTTCCTGCTTTTAAATGTTTGTCAGACTAGAGACCGATGACTTTATCTCAACACGCTCAAGATGGCCTCTGCTCTGTTCAAGGATTACTGGATGGGAATTCATGCTAGAAAACATAGTTAAATAAATAGATTAGTGAACTCAGGCAAACTGATACAGACTTAAATTTTACACAGACATTAAGAGTTTGAGTATGATTTGCGGATTTGTTAACATTTCCTCCATATCCATGAACTCTGGATCGACCGAACTGGATAAAATTGATGTTGCCCATGCAGTGTGTACTGCTTTATCTGTTTCCTTTTCCAAGGTGAGTGCCAGTGAATGCTATTTCAGGACCAAGGATGGGCACAAAGTTATGGGGTCAGTTTTCAAAGCTAATTATCTAGGTAGCAGCACTTGCTACCAGATAACAAATACTCACCAGGCCCTGATGGTTATATCCATTGGCAGCATTCAGGTAATGCCACTGAATATTATGTCTGACGGCCCTGGCACTATCTAGGTAGTGCTAGGACAGTCCGGGGTGGAGCAAAGGCAGAGCTGGAATATTGGTGGCACACAGATTAATTCTGGCAGGTGCCCGATACTCAGATATTTGACCCTGGGATCCTAGTATAGCTTGGTGCTGAATATCTGGGCATAAAAAACCCCATGACTGTCAGGAGTCCCTCTCAGGCAAGACCCATCGGCCCCTAAATGCCTGGCTTCCACCTGTGGTAGAAGGGTTAGATTTCCTCCCACCCCCTCCAAGGAAAAGCCCAACCAAGTATGATGGTGAGCAAGGCTGACTGGCAATATTTAATGAGGGGTCAAACCCCTTGAAACATAACCATTCAAAGAACAGCAAGAATCTCTTAAATATTCAATAAAGCACCAGAGAACCACTCAGATAATTTGAGGTCCACTCCAAACACCATATTATGAGCTAAATAAGGAAACCTTATATCAGCACTTACCAAACCTTTTTAGGAATCTGGGGGTAACAACCTGCTGGAAGAATGTGTTTTAAGTTCCTTCTTAAACATTTCCAGATTTTGTTTAGCCCGAAATTTCAAAGGAAGGGAATCCCAATGCTTTGGACCGACAATGCAATAAACAGAGGATCTGTACTCTTCTAACCTTATCACAAGGAAAGATGGAACTTCTGTAAGGCTTTCTCAGTCGATCTTAGTGCTCTAGACGGTCCTTTTACAAAGGTGCGCTAGTGTTAAATATGCTAAACGCTAGAGATGCCCATATACTACTATGGGCGCATGCAATAAAAATGCTAGCATGCCTTTGTAAAAGACTCCCTGGCCTAGGGTGTCTGATAGATACGTAAAATGGCAGAAATGATTACAGATGTATTAATATTCAATACTTTGAAAACCAAGAGTAGAATTTTAAATGTACTTCTGTATTCTATTGGGAACCAATGAAGTTCCATCAAGATTGGGGAAATGTGTGCAAACCATGGCCAACCAGTCAAAATTCATGCAGCAGCATTCTGTGCCACCTGCAGTGCTTTCAAGAAACATTTTGGCAAACCCATCAACAGACTATTACAGTAATCAGAATAAGGGGTAATAATACTGTGAACTACCAACCTGAAATTTGAGACGTTTAGAAAATCCTTTAGTCGCCGTGGAGGGGCATAATTGAACATGGGCGGCTATCTCTAAGGGCGCCCAACTCCAGGGACGAACTAGGGAGGGGGCGGCGCTAACCATATTATCGAAACAAGATGGGTGCCCATCTTTTGTTTCGATAATACGGTCTGGGCCGACCAAATCCCAACCTTTAGGTCGACATTAGAGATGGACGAACTCGGTTTTTGCCGATAATGGAAACCGAGAGCACACATCTCAAAAACGGCCAAATCCAAGGCATTTGGTCGTGAGAGGGGCCAGCATTTGTAGCGCACTGGCCCCCTCACATGCCAGGACACCAACCAGGCACCCTAGGGGGCACTGCGATGGACTTCAGAAAAAACTCCCAGATGCATAGCTCCCTTACTTTGGGTGCTGAGCCCCCCAAACCCACTACCCACAACTGTACAACACTACCATAGTCCTTATGGGTGAAGGGGGACACCTAGATGTGGGTACAGTGGGTTTTGAAGGGCTCATATTTACCACCACAAGTGTAACAAGTAGGGGGGGATGGGCCTGGGTCTGGCTGCCCGAAGTGCACTGCAGTACCCACTAAAACTGCTCCATGGACCTGCATACTGCTGTCATGGAGCTGGGTATGACATTTGAGGCTGGCATAGAGGCTGGAAAAAATATTTAAAACATTTTTTTTTAGGGTGGGAGGGGGTTAATGACCACTGGGGGAGTAAGGGGAGGTCATCCCCGATTCTCTCCGGTGGTTATCTGGTCAGTTTGGCCACCTTTTTGAGGCTTGGTCCTGAAAATAAATGGACCAAGTAAAGTCGGCCAAATGCTCGTCAGGGCCGGCCTTCTTTTTTCCATTATTGACCCAGGGTGGCCATCTCTTACCCACGCCCCTCCGACACGCCCCCTTAAACTTTGGCCGCTCCTGCGACGGGCTGCAGTTGAGGGCGGCCAAAATCGGCTTTCCGTTATGCCGATTTGGCCGCACCTAAGAGAAGAGCAGCCATCTCCCGATTTGTGTCGGAAGATGGGCGCCCTTCTCTTTCGAAAATGAGCAGGATATTAACCTTAACATAAAATACACCACCAATAACTTTTTGCACCTGGAATTCCTGATTCCAAATTTCTCCTGCTATGAGAATGGAAACTTCATCATTTTCAAAAGTGGATGGAATGTCAGTAGATGGATATCCTGATAATAACAAGATCTGAGGTTTTCACCGTGTTTAACCTCAAGTGATTCGCTGTCATCCACTGATTGATTAAGTGTAAGCAAAGGAGCAAAACATCAAAAGTTTCTTTTACTGATTTATCAAAGCTGACTAAAAACTGAACATCATCGGCATAAAGTCTAAATTGTAAATTCAGACAATTAAGTACAGTAATTTACATAGGGACAGTAAAATAAAATATTAAATGATATTGGTGGTAAGGAAGATCACTGTGGGATGCCATTAGAAGCATCTACATCGGAAGACCTATCAGAATGTACTGGGAAAAAGTAGCGTTAGAAAAATCCAAATAAATAATAACTCCACTGGAGTTTCTCCTCCAAGAATATTACTTTCTAGGTTGGTCTTTTATTTGATGTCTCCCCCCCTACAGCTTGGGTCTGGGGTTTCAAGGATCTCAGAGGTGGAACTTGCTTCTCAAGAGGGTATTCTGCATAAAAAGCTGAATCCTTTAACCTCTTGGGGTTTTCAGCTCCTTGAAGTTCCTGAGAACGTAACTTTGGAGCTTTCATAGACTGCAATGTATGACATAAAAGAGATATTTAACTGCTTTTAAGTCATCAGCTTCGGATTTGGAGAATGCTATTAATTCTCATGCCTCTAGCATTCATTCTCTGGATAGACAAAAAAAAAAAGCAGCAAATGTTTTACAAACATCATCAGAGTCTTTGCGTTCGGCACAAGAAGATTTTGGCTTTAAAGAAGAAACAGGAAATTATTTAGCACTCCCTTGGGTATAAAAACTGGAGAGCGGTCAACTTTCCAAGAGCTCCATCAATATCTGGAACTGAGTTCTTTAAGAGTGCTAAAAGGTCTGAAAATCATTTCATGAAGGTCTAATTTCTTCCACACAAGAATCCATGGGAGACTTAAAGCCCTACTGTGGAACTTGGTAGTGATGATGGTTTGACAGAGTTAAAAGATGTTCTGAATCCTCTGGTAGAAAAAAAAAAGTCTACTTTGTTGATTTCCTTTGTTCCAGAAATGGACTGAGACTGACAAAAATACCTCCTTGAAATCTGAATAGTTGGAAAGTTGGGTGCCATGTTTTTCACCTCATACAAGGAAAATGGGGGAACTGGCTCACAAGCAAAACACTTTGGATCTTGGAGCTGACTTTGTGATGAAATACCCTTCTAAACTTCGAGTTAAACATTTTTGTTTTGGGATCCAGATCTGTTCTGTACATCCATTCAGACCTACACTACTGGGCCCTCAGGATGTATTCCTTAGAATTTCTATGGCTGTTAGATTGGATTTTATTACATTTGTACCCCGCACTTTCCCACTCATGGCAGGCTCAATGCAGCTTACATGGGGCAATGGAGGGTTAAGTGACTTGCCCAGAGTCACAAGGAGCTGCCTGTGCCTGAAGTGGGAATCGAACTCAGTTCCTCAGGACCAAAGTCCACCATCCTAACCACTAGGCCACTCCTCCTACTATTCATGCAGGACGTCAGACTCACAGAAACAGAAGACTGCGCAGCCTTCTACATGGAATGTTGCTAGTGGAATAGCAACATTCCATGTAGAATCTCCAATAGTATCTATTTTATTTTTGTTACATTTGTACCCTGCGCTTTCCCACTCATGGCAGGCTCAATGCGGCTTACATGGGGCAATGGAGGGTTAAGTGACTTGCCCAGAGTCACAAGGAGCTGCCTGTGCCTGAAGTGGGAATCGAACTCAGTTCCTCAGGACCAAAGTCCACCACCCTAACCACTAGGCCACTCCTCCACTCCAATACAGTTTATCCTTTACTTTACTTCCTTCTTTGGATTCTAATCCTCTAACACATTGGACAGCTGTTTTATTGTGCCATTGTAATGCTATAGTTCTTTTTTTCTTATTATATGGTTTTTATTTACGAATCTTACTTTTCTCCTTTCTTCCTCTTTGTAGGAGTCATTCTAGTCCATTTATATGTAGAAATTGACTACTAATTAGTTTTGCCTTTTCTCTGACAACTACAGTATACCCAGTGCATTTTTTTCTAGTGGAAAAAGGTGCTGGTACTCAAATTCCAGGCCACCCTTCAGGGGTGGGGTGATCACTGAGGGGCTGACCCCACAATAGCCAGGCCTCCTTGTCACAGAATCTATGACGGCAGAATTGGTGTGTAGAGCCTGAGCTCTTTCATTAAAATATGGGGTCCATGGGCCAATTTTAGCAGACAATGGAAAAGGTGCCGGTACTCAGTACCCCCAAGTACCCCCTCAAAAAAAGCCCTTCTAAAGAGTGACAAGATTCCATGCAGAATCTCAGATAGTAGCAACATTCCATGTAGAACCCCAAGGAATAGCAAGATTCTGGAATCCTAAAGAGCAGTGTGTTTTTTCTAGCAAAAAAGGTGCTGGTAGTCAAATGCCAGGCCACTCTTCAGGAGTGGGTGATCACTGAGGGACCCACCCAACAATAGCCAGGCCTCCTGCAACCAGTCACAGAATCTATGACAAGGCAGAATTGTTGTGTACAGCCTGAGCTCTTTCATTAAAACTTGGGGACCATGGCTCAATTTTAGCAGACAATAGAAAAGTTGCCAGTACTCAGTACCTCCAAGTACCCCCCTCAAAAAAAGCCATGAGTATACCTATCTATGTCTGCTGTATCCGTAGCAGAGGCAGACTGACCATTGGGATAATAGGGCAGTGCCCGAGAGGCCACTCTCCCCTAGCCTCCATTTAATTTAATCACTTTTCATAGGTAGATAGGGGCCCATGACTCATTACCTGGGGACACAGATCATTGTCAGTTTGCCCTTGATCTGTATATTTATCTGCAGGGCCACCGAGAGAAAGAGCTGGGCCCGGGGCAGAACCAGACCACTGGGACCGAGGTAGAACTGGACCACCGCGCACGGCCATTCCCTCCCGTCCACTTATCTGCCCCCTTACCTTTCTGTCTGTGCCTCCAGGGGGGGCATACAGGAGCCTCGAGAAGCTCCTAGACTTCTTACACTGTCCTACAAGAGCGGGACTTCATCATCATCGGCAAAAACCTCCGTCGGCATTGTTGAACGGAATTGAAATTCCTTTGGCCTGTGATCCTGAAGCAGTGATCACGGTCGTTGTCTTAACAACCTGAGAAGGGAAGAAAAAAGAGACCTGATAGCCTAAGCTAAGTTCATAAAATGTATAGCACTAATTACTCTATGGAGGTTTTTGCCGATGATGATGAAGTCCTGCTCCTGTAAGACAGTGTAAGAAGTCTAGGAGCTTCTCGAGGCTTTTCCTCCAGTAACGTTCTGTGTGCTGACTTGCACTTACAAAAAGAGAACCCCACATATTTATTGTGCACGTTTGCTGGTTTGGGTATGAGAACCATTTATCAATTAAAAAAAAAAAGAAATTAACCCCAGAAATCTCATACCCCGCGTTAGGTACTTTTTAGGCGCTTACAGCTTTTAGACTGTAGAACATGAAAAACATCAAAGTTGTGAAAAAAATTCATAGTTTTTATTTATTTTTATTTATTTATTTACATCAATTTATATACCGTATCTTATTGCTACTGCAAGACATTCTACTGACCCTATAGTACATAGAACCTTCAAAAGTTGCCCAAATTTGGTCCGCCAAACTTTTATAGCCTTTATCTCTGTTATTTATAATCCCACTTTTGGTACCTTTCGCTCAGTGGGTCACATATATTCAGGTATAATAGGTATTCTTCTGTCCTTGGAGGGTCCACAATTAAAACAAAAATGAGCTGGAGTGGAATTTGAACCTGGGACCCTTGGTTCTCAGTCCACTGTACTAACAATGAGGCTAGTCCTTTGACCTTCATGCTGCTCTATAAGGAATGTGTGGGGAAACCTTGCCTGACCAATTTACTTCAATTCTTTGAAGGAGTAAACAAACACGTGGACAAAGGGGAGCCAGTTGATATTGTGTATCTGGGTTTTCAAAAGGCGTTTGATAAGGTACCTCATGAAAGGCTACAGAGGAAATTGGAGGGTCATGGGATAGGAGGAAAAGTCCTATTGTGGATTAAAAACTGGTTGAAGGATAGGAAACAGAGAGTGGGGTTAAATGGTCAGTATTCACAATGGAGAAGGGTAGTTAGTGTCTGTGCTAGGACCGCTGCTTTTTAATATATATATAAATGATTTAGAGATGGGAGTAACCAGCGAGATAATTAAATTTGCTGATGACACAAAGTTATTCAAAGTGGTTAACTCGCGAGAGGGTTGTGAAAAATTACAGAAGGACCTTACGAAACTGGGAGACTAGGCGGCTAAATGGCAGATAATGTTTAATGTGAGCAAGTGCAAGGTGATGCATGTGAGAAAAAAAGAACCCGAATTATAGCTACGTCATGCAAGGTTCCACGTTAGGAGTTACGGACCAAGAAAGGGATCTGGGTGTCGTCGTCGTCGATAATACACTGAAACCTTCTGCTCAGTGTGCTGCTGCGGCTAGGAAAGCGAATAGAATGTTGGGTATTATTAGGAAAGGTATGGAGAACAGATGTGAGGATGATATAATGCTGTTGTATCGCTCCATGGTGCAACCACACCTTGAGTATTGTGTTCATTTCTGGTCGCCACATCTCAAGAAAGATATAGTAGAACTGGAAAAGGTGCAGCGAAGGGCGACAAAAATGATAGCGGGGATGGGATGACTTCCCTATGATGAAAGACTAAGGAGGCTAGGGCTTTTCAGCTTGGAGAAGAGATGGCTGAGGGGAGACATGATAGAGGTATATAAAATAATGAGTGGAGTGGAACAGGTGGATGTGAAGCGTCTGTTCACGCTTTCCAAAAATACTAGGACTAGGGGGCATGCGATGAAACTACAGTGTAGTAAATTTAAAACAAATAGGAGAAAAAAGTTTTCTTCACCCAACACATAATTAAACTCGAATTCGTTGCCGGAGAACGTGGTGAAGGCGGTTAGCTTGGCAGAGTTTAAAAAGGGGTTGGACGGTTTCCTAAAGGAGAAGTCCATAGACCGCTACTAAATGGACTTGGGAAAAATCCTCAATTTCGGGAATAACTTGTATAAAATGTTTGTATGTTTGGGTAGCTTGCCAGGTGCCCTTGACCTGGATTGGCCGCTATCGGGGACAGGATGCTGGGCTGGTCTTTTCCCAGTCTTTTCCCAGTATAGCATTACTTATGTACTTATATGTACCTTTAGATTGTAAGCTCTTTGAGCAGGGCCTGTCCTTTTATGTTAAATTGTACAGCGCTGCGTAACCCTAGCAGCGCTTTAGAAATGTTAAGTAGTAGTAGTTATGTAATAACCGGAGCTATCATACAGCCTGGTATCCCTTGCCAATTTCACATTCAGGGGAGAGGGAGGTGGACAGCAACCACAGGGGGGATTAAGGAGGTGTCCTGCCTTAGTGACTTCAATGGGCAGCTGCTCAATCAGAGAACCTTTCTGTAACGTAGACATGTCAAGTACCAGGTCTAAATAACAATGTCATGGACATCCCTTTCCCTTCTTTGATTGGAGTTGGACATCCATATTTTGGGCCTTCTCTACTCCCACCCAAAAAACACCCAAACCACGCCCCCTTGCCATATGGATGTACTGCAGTGTTAAATGTCCATATCCTACCTTTGTAAAACGGGGATTTGGATGACCATGCAATACGGACGTCTAAATGCCAGTTTCCAGATGTCCAAAATAAGAACAGAGCTTCTAAAATAACCACTTTAGTCTCTAGTGACAAACCTCCTGATTCTGTAAAGTTTGTCAAAAAGTGCGTGCACAAATTTAGGCGTTTTCCCGATTTGCGCATGTAATTTAATTGAACAAGCCAATTAATGCCAATAACTGGCTTTTTAACAAGCAATTAGTGGCACTAATTAGATCTAATTGGGTGTTGCGTAAAGTTTGGAGTGGCCCTAAAAAGGAAGTGCAGAAAGGGGATGTCATGGGCATTTTGGAGCAGAAAGGGGGCTTGACTTTGAATTATGAGCCTAATTACAGAATAATGGTGCTCCATGTGTAAATGTAGGTGTGGGTATTTGCACCACGTTTTCATTGGTGCAAAAGGTCACGCCTACATTTATTTATTTATTTTATATCCCACGTTATCTCAATAGGTCAGGTTCAATGAGGCTAATTAATTAACAGAACCAAAAGTGATGTAGGATAGTATACATTAAGTAGTAATAACAAAATATCCCTTCCCCCTTTAACAAAGCTGAGCTAGCGACTGCCGGTGCGTTAACGCCAACACAGCCCATTCAAAGTGAACGGGGTGTGTTGGCATTGCCACGTGGTTTTGTAAAAGGGGGGAGATAAATGAAAATTGAGTATTACAATATGTATTATGGAAATGAATGCTAGACACAAAAAGGAAATAATTTATAGTCATCCATGTATAACAACATTATAATAACAAGTTATGTGCGACCATAACACTTAAGCATTAATCTATAAAACGCACCAAACTTTAGGCACGGTTATAGAATAACGCTTAAGCGGGTTTTTTTTCAGCGACGATCTACCCCAAAATGTGTAAGTTGATTTTGAGGGTCTAGCTCAAACGAAAGCTGTTTTGGTATGCCTTGAGTTGATTTATGTTTTATGCATATTAAATTGTGTATATTTATTGTGTTATCTGCCTAGACCTATGGAGTGTATGGAATACATATGTTTTAAAATAAATAAATACTTACAAATGACAGCTCATGGCGCCAGAACCCCAGCAATAGTTTCTCATTGAGCTGAAGGTCCAAAAAAGGAGAAAGATTTTCCCAAAAATACAAATGTTAAAGAAAAGCAGTTAAGCGTAAGCTCATAAACATAATGGATATTTATTTATGTACTTATTAGAATTTATTTACAACCTTTTTGAAAGAATTCACTCAGGAGCCCTTTTACAAAGGCGCACCAAAAAGTGGCCTGCTGTAGTGTGGGCATGTGTATTGGACGCGTGCTGGACCATTTCTCCAGTGCGTCTGGAAAAAAGGGGGGTTTGGGCCAGGAAAAGGACAAGCGGCAAAATGAAAACCAGCACTCGTCTATTTACGGCCTTAACCCTTAATGCCACCCATTGACTTAGCAGTAATGGCTCATGCGTTACCCACGCGGTAACCGTCTAGTGTGCGCCAACTGCCAATTACCGCCAGGAATGCCCTTGCGGTAGAAAATAGAAAATGATTTCCTACAGTGTGTTTTCGGCACGCACCAAATTCGGAATTATCGACAGGCGCACGCACTATCCGGGTGGTAATGCTAATTTGGCATGCACTGCATGCGCATAACCCTTACGCGCCTTTGTGAAAAGATCCCTCAAGGCGGTGTGCAGGAAGAATAAATCAAACGTAAGCAATAGACAATTTTAGCAGTATAAACATTCAAATAACAACACAAGGTATAGCAGCTTGGACTGGTTTAGTCTTTTGCACAGGGCACAAGGGCAGGGTGGCAAGGCCATAAAAATGGCATTACTCTTTCTGCGAAAAGGCGTACCCCACAGGAACCAAACTACTAGGTGGGACACAAATAAGTCAAACTAGTACGGAGCAGTGATAGAGACTCATGCAGCTTCTAAGTACTGGGAGTTAATGAGTCAAAATTGCTGCTCTGCAGCTTCTGTCATAAGATGAATGTGCCCTGCAGCTTGGGGAGGCTCAGCCTTCATGATCTCAAAAGACCCGCCTGACTTTCATGTTTTATTATCAAGTCAAGCAGGGATTTCCACCTATTTGAACACCAGACCTAAAGAACTTTCTCTGAGAATAGGAATATGGACGCTTAGAAGGTGACAACAGACAAGGAGCGGAAGCCCACCAACTCAGCCCGCTTTCATTGCTAGTGTGATTGGCGATGCGTTTTCATTTCAAAGTGATTCTGAAAGCGTCAGTGACATTTGTGGCTTCCAACATGAAACGACAGAAAGGCATTCAATTTTCTTTTCATTTTTGTGTACGCTAAAAATCATTTATCTCTCACTTAAACAAAAATTAGAACAAAGCAAAAATTAAATGAGAAAAAATATATATAATGGAAATTCTTCCCCAAACATTGATAGGCAAAGTTTTGCAGAGCCCAACTCATCTCTAGCTTTCTCATCTCTTCTTCACAGCTAGGGATATTCCGTGCTTATCACTGACCTTCTTGAATTCTATCACCATTTCTGTCTCTACCATTTCCACACATTCTACAAGATTGAAATTTCATGGTGGGGTTGTTTTAAAACAAATTTTGAACCACTTTCTGAAAACCTTTTAAGATTTTTCACAAATGTACATGAAAAAGGTTCATGAAATTTTGCTGCTGAATACGGGCATGTAAGCATGGCTTCAACAAGATGGCACTGCGCCATGTGTAGGACTCCCTGGGGATGTAGTTTGGATGGAGCAGGAGCAGAACCGCGATGCATGCGCATTTGGGGTCCGTTTACAAAAGTATGGGAAAAAGTGGGCTTAGCAAGCAAAGAACTCAAATACAAATCAACTTATGCATCCAGCTTTTCCTACATAAGCACACAACTATGGAACGCACTACCAAAAGCAGTGAAAACAACGTATAACCACCTAAACTTCCAGATATCACTAAAAACTTACCTGTTCAAAAAGGCACACCCTACCCACCCTACTTAAATACCTGAACCCAGCAACACGGACGAAACCAAAGAGCATAATGGACATAACGTAACTCTTCCTCTATATGATTCCCTAATATGTTTGTTTGTTCCAAATGAACCCTATTCTACCATAACATCACTGCGTAACTGTTTATACTTGAATTGGCGAACGCCTCTACGGTACTATTGTAAGCCACCCTGAGCCTGCAAATAGGTGGGGAAATGTGGGATACAAATGTAACAAATAAATAAATAAATTATGCAGGTCTTTCCTGCACATTAATGCCCTTTGTGTCTGCAGTCAGAAAATGGCCAATTTCCAGCAATAATGGTCATTAGCGTGTGGGCATTAAAAAAAAGATTAGCGCATGATCTCTCATTGCCACCTCTTTTGTAGGCTTCAAGGGCTCACGCGCTAATCACACACTAATCAGTACAGTGACATGGCCAAGAAATGTCCACTCTCCACATCCAGACACACCCCTCCGTGAAAAAAATAATATTTTTTAGCGTGTGGTGTGCATGTGCAGATTGCAAAATTAGCTCAGCATGTCCTGCAGTAATGTCTTTCAAGCTGCAGTAATCCCATGCTAGTGTTACTGCAGCTATGACCCCTCTGTAAAGTACGAGAGTACACACCTGCCACTGGCACACATAAAGGTACAGAATAAGGCATTCTTACTACTACTATTACTACTATTTATCATTTCTATAGTGCTACTAGACGTATGCAGCCGCTGTACACTGAACCTGTAAGAGACAGTCCCTGCTCGACTGAGTTACAATCTGATCAAGACAGACAAATAGGATAAATAAGGGATAAGAACAAAGAGTAGCAAGATTCCGGAATCCCAAAGAGTAGCAAGATTCCGGAATCCCAATGATTAGCACGATTCTGGAATCCCAATGATTAGCAAGATTCTGGAATCCCAAAGAGTAGCAAGGTTCCGGAATCCCAAAGAGTAGCAAGATTCTGGAATCTCAAAGAGTAGCAAGATTCTGGAATCCGAAAGATGACTATTACTACTACTTATCATTTCTATAGCGCTACTAGACATATGCAGCACTGTACACTAAACCTGTAAGAGACAGTCCCTGCTCGACTGAGTTACAATCTGATCAAGACAGACAAATAGGATAAATAAGGGATAAGGACAAAGAGTAGCAAGATTCTGGAATCCCAAAGAGTAGCAAGATTCTGGAATCCCAAAGAGTAGCAAGGTTCCGGAATCCGAAAGACGACTACTACTACTACTTATCATTTCTATAGCGCTACTAGACGTATGCAACGCTGTACACTAAACATGTAAGAGACAGTTCCTGCTCGACTGAGTTACAATCTGATCAAGACAGACAAATAGGATAAATAAGGGATAAGGACAAAGAGTAGCAAGATTCCGGAATCCCAAAGAGTAGCAAGGTTCCGGAATCCGAAAGACGACTACTACTACTACTTATCATTTCTATAGCGCTACTAGATGTACACAGCACTGTACACTAAACATGTAAGAGACAGTCCCTGCTTGACAGAATTACAATCCAAATTAGCGCGCACAGCTTAAGGCACCATGTATAGAATTTGGGGGATATTGTTACCCCTGATGCAGCCTTCGGGCAAAACATGGTCATTTAATAAATATTTGCAGTGTGACCTTCATCTGGATCTGTTCTTTCACTTGTAATAGACCTATGGGTCCACTGCACCTCTCCTTTTTAATTTCCCTGCTTTCAGTCCAGCCGTTTTATTTTTGTTACATTTGTACCCCGCACTTTCCCACTCATGGCAGGCTCAATGCGGTGGGCAATGGAGGGTTAAGTGACTTGCCCAGAGTCACAAGGAGCTGCCTGTGCCGGGAATCAAACTCAGTTCCTCAGTTCCCCAGGACCAAAGTCTACCACCCTAACCACTAGGCCACTCCTCCACTAGTTTTAGACTAGAACCTGTCTCTTGCAACCAATAACATACTCTACCAGTCTGATAAGAAATCACAAAAGCCCTCATGAGTGAATTAACAGGCTTGAAGGTTTAGTACATGACAACAGAGCTGCTGTTGTAATATATTAAGCTCACTTCCTCCTAAACCTGCCCTATTTGAAGCAAGTGGTCAAGCAAGCATTAGTAGTCCAGGACAACTTAATTCATTAGGCCTAATTGAACCTGGTGGATAGGAGTGCACTGGGTTAAAACCAATGCAAGAATATATTAATTCTCTCCGTGTTGACAAGGTTATTGATTCAGTGAGTCATCAAGAGTTCACTTCCTCTGGTAGTTAATGACTGATGAAAAATAAGCCTCACCTGGGACTCATTTATAAAGATCGATTCTAAAACAATCATGCAATGTACCCAAGGAAGTGAGGAAAGACTCAACAAGCAACACTGGGGCTACCCATGTGTGATTCAGTAGAAAACAAATTCAATGTCTCTGCTGTAAAAATAAAGACCAGTGAAGATTAATAATGACATGTTTTAATGATAAATGCAGTAGGGAGTCTATTGGGTTACAATACAAGTTGAGAAAGCGTTAGGGGCTCTCAGAGTTGTCATCATTGGGTTTAATTTCTCTGAAGGTTTTGGCATGCTCTGAAGTTCTTAATGTTTATCATAATGCCCCAGACTAGAGAGTTGCACGGGGACAGAAATCATACCCATCCCTGCCCGTTCCCACTGGAATCTTACCCATCCCCATCCATCCTCGCAAAAATGTAACCCATACCAACCCGTCCCCACCCGTGCCCGCAAGAATTTAACCCACCCCACCCGTCCCCGCAAGAATTTAACCCATCCCCACCCATCACTATAAGAATTTAATGGTAATAAAAGAAAATTCCAGTCAGCTCCCTCAGTCTGTCTCTGGATTTGAGCCACAGCGCTATAGGCAAGGAAGGAATGGAAGCTGAAACTTGGAACACTCTGGTGTGCACATGTAAGATTTGTCTCTGATTTACTGGCACTTTGTGCTGAGAGGTCACCACATGCACGCGCCAGTAGGTCAGGTGACATCTGATGCTCATGCCTGTGTCAGAGCTGAGGTCTGCTCATCAACCTGGGAGCAAAGAGGATTAATTGTAACATAGTTAGTGACAGCAACTAAAGACCTCAATGGTCCATCCAGTCTGCCCAATAGTGACACTCATTATCAATTCATGATTAAATCAATGAGTGTGATATTATATACTTGATTATGGTCTTTCTTTTGTGTTTCTGGAACATAGACCATAGAAGTCTATCTGGCCCTATCCTTATGTTCCAACTGCTGGAGTTGTTGTTGAAGCCCACTCCAGTCTATTCATCTTCTCATTTGTGGGACACAGATCGTAAAAATCTGTCCAGAACTGTCCTTATGTTCCAGCCACTGAAGTTGCTCTCTAAGCCCTTTCCAGCCCATCTTAAACCAGACTTCCATATATTAGACACAGACCATACAAGTCTGCCCGGTATTGGCCCTAGTTAATCACAGCTAGAGTCGCCATCTAAGCATTACTTCACACATCCACACACATGCAGCCATTTAAGGTTAGGTTTTTTATAACTTCCATTTTCTAATTAGGGATCCTCTGTGTTCATCCCACACCTTTTTGAATTCCATCATCATTTGTGTCTCTACCACCTCCTTAATGGAAAATGTTCCACATTTGTGCTGTTAAAGCAAGGAGGAAGAGGAGGAGGAGGAGAAGGAGGAGACAGCACTCAAAGAACTTGGTACTCGGTAGATGAGAGGCTGGTGCAGGTGTAGTTTACACTTCCACGGGAACACCGCAGAACAGCTTCCATCCCCACGGGAATCCGACAGGAACTGCTTCCGTCCCCGCGGGAACCCCACAGGAACTGCTTCCGTCCCTGCAGGAAACCCACAGAACTGCTTCTGTCCCTGCGGGAATCCCGCAGGTTCCACAGGATTCCCGCAAACCCCGTTCCCGTGCAGCTCTCTACCCCAGACTGAACACCTTTCAAAGAAAAACAAAACCAACATAGAACAGAAATCAGAACTCATTTAGGGAGTGGTTAAAAATTAGAATTATACAGTCAGGTGCCTACCTTTGATGCCCAGATGCATCTAATGGAGGCCTGTTTTCTCTGTAGGGTAAGGCGCCAAGACCATGTGACCTCTTTGTTTGTGAAATGACATTGGCTGTCCATTCAATTCTGGATACAATTTAAGATTCTTATTTTAGCCTCTAGGGTAGTACATGATGGTACCCCTGACTACTTGGCTGCCCTTAGTGTTCCTTACACTCCCTCTCAGATCCTGCGTGTTTTGTTAATAACCATAGATTAGTTTTGCCCAGTCCATTTTGGGCCCATTGGGAATCTACCTGCAACAGTGCTTTTTTTCTTTACAGGCCCCCATCCGTGGAATGATTTACCTTTGGAGATTTGGCAAGAATCATCCTTCACTGTATTTAAGACTAAATTTGAGGCCTTTCAGCGACATTGGATACGGTGAAATGGGTGGCACTGGCATGTTTTTGTCTACACTCTATTCTTATTTGTCATGTTGTTTTTATTGGATGAAAGATGTCTCTGTCCTGTACACAGTTGGAGCAAGTTCCTTTCTTTTATCAGTATTTATAAATCGCCTAGATCTGGCATTGCTGTAGATTGGTGATCAATTAAATTCTGAAATAAACATAAAGGTTATAGAATACTAGCATATCCCAGTATCAGGACACCTAAAAACTAGACACCCACAGTTATACCAGAACTGGACAAAACCGAATTCTCTATACCTGACTGCTTCATTTACTTTGTCACTAATGAACTCTAACGCAATACCAGTGGCGTAGGAAGGGGGGGCGGTGGGGCGGTCCGCCCCGGGTGCATGCCACTGGGGGGGTGTCGGCTTCGCTGGTTCCCTGCTCCCTCTGCCCCGGAGGTTACTTCCTGTTCCAGAGCAGAGAGAGCAGGGAACCATCGGAGCCGACGCAGCTCCCAGTGACGTGCACTCGGGGCGGATCGCCCCTCGCCGCTTCCCACTGGGGAGGGTGCTTGCTGGGGGGGGTGCACCATGCTGCACCTGGGGGGGGGGTGCGCAGCGGCGACCCGCCCCGGGTGTCAGCTGCCCTCGCTACGGCACTGCGCAATACCACTTTATTTCTCATTCCGGAAATGAAGTCTCGATACTTGACTCCTTAATTTACTCTGTCACTTATGAACTTTAATGCAATACCACTTTGTATTTCTCATCCCGGAAATGGCGATCGCCATTACGGAATAATGTAAGCCACATCGAGCCTGCAAATAGGTGGGAAAATGTGGGATACAAATGCAACAAATAATAATAATAATAATACCAGCCATAGACCTTATGTAACTGCAGGGTGCCTACGTGCGGCAAGGACATGCATCATTTACAGAATTCAGTAAGTTGCACATATAAGTGGAAGCTCCACCCATGCTCCACCCCTGTGTATTGAAGGACTAGGCCACTTAGGCACGCCCTTACAGAATCGTTCTTAGGGGGAATATTGACATTATGTACGCACATGCATGCACCAGGGTTAGTATTCTCTACATTTACACATCTACTCCCGGATTCTATATATGGTGCCCAGATTTGTGTGCCCAAATCCTGAGATGCCCACGCAAATTAATTGGCTAACAAGTTGTTAACCATCAAGAATTGGATGCTATTATTGATGTTAATTGGCACCCATTAGAATTTGAGCACGCATCTGGCTGTGCACTATTCTATAAGGCAGTGCACCTAACTCCCATAGCGCATATCTCATGAGCATGTCAGGGGCGTTCCAAAATGGTGTGCATGTAGTTACAAAATACTGACTTAGCATGCCCGACTTTTGGCACCAGGATTTACACCAGGTTTCAGCAGGTGTATGTCTGGCACTTACGAATTGGCACTAGGTACGATTCTATATAGGACATGCACCCTTTAAAGAATTGCCCATTTTTGAGCGTGATTTATAGAATCCAGTCCATAATGTATATAATATGGAAACCACCTTGGTTGTACCACAGAAAGGTGGTATATCAAAAATCTAATATAGTAACATAGTAAGTGACGACAGATAAAGACCTGAACAGTCCATCCAGTCTGCCCAACAGTCACATTCATTATCAACTCAAGATTAAATCAACAATGAACGTGATATTATATATTTGATTGTGGTCTTTCCCTGGTGTTTCTGAGACATAGACCATAAAAGTCTGCCCGGATCTGTCCTTATGTTCCAACTACTGGAGTTGCCATCAAATCTCACTCCAGCCTATCTGAATCTTTCTTCTCATTTGCGGAACACAAACCGTAAAAGTCAGCCCAACATTGTCCTCGAGTTCCAAATGACTGGAGTCTCCGTCAAAGCCCTCTCCAGCTTATCCTAAACTGGATTGCTATATGCGGGACATAGACCATACAAGCCAGCCCAGCCAGAGTTGCCATCTAAGCACCGCTTGATATGCAAACACATATGCAACCCTTTAAGTTTTGGTTTTTATACCATTCATTTTCTAATAAACATAATCATAACGTGCATGTAAATACTGGTACAGAATTGCCGGAAACACAGGAGAGGGAATCCAAAATACACTGAAATAGGAGCGAAAACAAAAAGCCCAAGGAACCTTCAAGAATGGGGACATCAACTCAAACTTTAATTAAACAGACCCAACACGGTCCGTGTTTCAGCGAAGCCGCCTGCATCAGGGGTCTTGCAATGATAGTCAAATCCAATAAAATCAAAATGTCTATGAAGATTGTCAGAGCTCAGAAGAGACTCCAAAACAACGCGGGTACAACCAATAAATTCAAAAACTATTATTTGCAAGACCCCTGATGCAAGCAGCTTCGCCGAACCACGGACCGTGTAGGGTCTGTTTAATTAAAGTTTGAGTTGACGGCCCCATTCCTGAAGGCTCCTTGTGGTTTTTGTTTTCGTTGGTATAGAATTGCCTCCATTAATTTCAGCAGCACTGAAATTCTTGAAGAAAGTATGAATGATTGCATGCCATGGAAGACTTCTGCCTGCAAATGGCTTCCAACAGGCATGTCATATAAACTAGCAGACGTTACAGTATGGAAAGGAAATGTCACACTGTCTGCAAAAGTCAGTCAGTCACCCTACGGATACAGGAGACTCTCTACGTGTGTATCATAGTAACATAGTAGATGACGGCAGAAAAAGACCTGCACAGTCCATCCAGTCTGCCCAACAAGATAAACTCATATGTGCTACTTTTTGTGTATACCCTACCTTGATTTGTACCTGTCCTCTTCAGGGCACAGACCGTATAAGTCTGCCCAGCATTATCCCCGCCTCCCAACCACCAGCCCCGCCTCCCACCACCGGCTCTGGCACAGACCGTATAGGTCTGCCCAGCATTATCCCCGCCTCCCAACCACCAGTCCTGCCTCCCACCACTGGCTCTGGCACAGACCGTATAAGTCTGCCCAGCACTATCCCCGCCTCCCAACCACCAGCCCCGCCTCCCACCACCGGCTCTGCCACCCAATCTCACCCAATATCACAAGCAAGCATGGACGATGCCATGTTTATGTATCACGAGATCTGCAGTATTCATTCTAAAGACATTTTCCAAGACCTCCGCAATGGACTTTATGGCTGTATCTCAAGGGATTTGGAGCTATAAATGTTCTCAAATACTTTTAAACCTATAGTTTGCAGTGGGAAAGGAGCCGGGAGCACAAATGCATGTTCCCCAGACATGATCTGTGCAGGTCCTACAAATAAACAAAAAACACCGAAAGAAAGACCAATTCAGTGCCCGGAGTCCATGATAGAAGTTGTGCACTTGCTTGAAAATGCAGACAATAAGCCAGTAAAGCTGTAGCTCGGAGGGTCCAAGAACAAGATATTTTGTGTTCTTTCCTCTGAGGCAAAGGCGAAGAAGTGAGTCTGTGTGTGTTTATTCTGTCAGAGAAACAACTGTGATTATGTGGGACATTGTTGAGGAAAAGGGCAAATAAAAGCTTATCTGTCTGAGACGCACAATCGCGCCTTGTTTAGCAGAAAATGAGCCCTTCTAGCAAACCCTCATGACCAACAAGCCATTGATGGCTTTTGGCAGGGCCCCATAGGGCACAAGGCAGACTCATGTGTGTTTGCCTAGAAGGTCAGCAACCTACAATAGTCAACCTCAGAGGGATCATTCCTTCAATGTGTGGACCTCTCTTTCTTCTCTGATCCTACCCTGCACAACCATCAATGAAGAGAAAGAGAGACACGAGAGGAAATGATTATAAATAGGCAATAGGAAGGATCATTTTAAAAGTGAATTCACTAGTTGAAAATCAAGCTCCTTCACTGGGTCCAGGGAGGGTAATTTGTATTGTGTTTAGTACCCCCCCCCCCCCCCAATCGTTTTCAAATGTTGGCGCCTCTCCTGCCCACAAATCACTTTGAATATCTACAATTCTGTAGCCAAATATACTTCCATTTTGATAATTAGTGCAGAATATTCAGGGTAAAGAGGGGGGGGGGGGGGGGCGTGGTCTTCCTTTCAGTGTGGATGGTTAATTGCTAAACTACATAAGTATTGTCATGCTGGGACAGACCAAAGGTCCATCAAGCCCAGCATCCTGTTTCCAACAGTGGCCAATCCGGGTCACAAATACCTGGCAAGATCCCAAAAAAGTACAAAACATTCTATACTGCTTATCCCAGAAATAGTGGATTTTCCCCAAGTCCAATTTAATAATGGTCTGTGGACTTTTCCTTTAGGAAGCCGTCCAACCCTTTTTTAAACTCTGCTAAGCTAACCGCCTTTACCACATTCGCTGGCAACGAATTCCAGAGTTTAATTACACATTGAGTGAAGAAAAAGTTTTTTTGATTCATTTTAAATTTACTACTTTTTAGCTTCATCGCATACCCCCTAGTCCTAGTATTTTTAGAAAGCACAATTAAACACTTCACGTCTACCCGTTCCACTGCATTCATTATTTTATAGACCTCTATCATATCTCCCCTCAGCTGTCTTTTCTCCAAGCTGAAGAGCCCTAGCCGCTTTAGCCTTTCCTCATAGGGAAGTCGTCCCATCCCCTTTATAATTACAAGGAACTGGTGAGAAAGATGATTATTTAGATCAGGCTTGTCCAAACTATGACCCGCGGGTCAGAATCTGGCCCACCAAGTGCTTTTTTCTGGCCCTCGGAAACTTGTCATTTCTTTTGGTGCTTACAGTGGGATCCCTGCTTCCTCACCAATACTCGGCTCTCTGTAAGTTTGAGCCATGTGGTAACGGAAGTTCGGATAGGTCTTGCAGTTTCAAGTTTTGCGAGACTTTAAACCGTGAGACCAATCTGAGCTTCCAGCACCAAGTGGCTCAAGCTTGCAGAGCGCCCACTGCGTCTTCTGCAGTTGAAGCCAGGTGAGGGGAAAGAGACTGGGTGAAGCCTTGAGGGGTGGGGGATGCATGAGAGAGAGAGATTGGATGAAGGCTAGGGAAGGGGGGACAGTACACCTTTGTATTTTACCACAATTTCATGAAACATCTGGCAAAATATGACAGTGCATGTTTGGTCCTCCGAATGTTACAAAATATAAAGTGTGGCCCCCCAATAGAAAAAGGTGATAGAAAAGCCTGATTTAGATGGTTTGAGGGCAGGTGAAGAGTTTTATAGACTGATTAAAAGGCCCTTGTACTAAGCCGCGTAAGCACCTATTCACACCCAACGTGCACCAATTCGAATTTACCGCCCAGCTACCGCATAACCCGTGCAGTAATTTCACTTTTTACGGGCATCCGCTGTGCGCATCAGAAAATATATTTTATTTTCTGGCATGCTCTGACGGCACACGTAGCTGATTACCGCACAGTTAACGCAAGAGACCTTACCGCTAAGTCAACGGCTGGCAGTAAGGTCTCAGACCCAAAATGGATGCACGTCAATTTTGATATTGATTTAGCTTCCCCCACACCCATACCAGCTGAGTTAAGCATTAGACTAATGATGAGCTCCTGCACATAGGGTTTCCTATCTCTCTTTCCCCCTAGTGGCAGCCAATCTACAGGTCCTGCCAGCTTACACCCATGTCTTCCCCTATTGCAGCTAGGAGCCCAGTCCAGGTTCTTCATCTCACCCCCTGGCTCCTTGTCTGCAATGCCTTCTGGGACTTGTATTTCAGACCGAAACTGCCTTAACCCAACTATCCTGGATGTGACTCTATCACAGTGCCCAAAACTACTGCAGCCCGTTTTTCAGTGCGCCTTTCTAAAAGGACCCCAAGATATTTTGCACAGTTGTTCAGTCTGCAAAAACTCATAGTCAAGAGTAGGTCTCAGAAAAAACAAGGACAAATATTGCTCGATCCAGTCCATTATTTTTTAAAGCAACATAAGCATAAAAATGGTGTCTGTGTGACATCTCTCTTGTATATTCAACCATTGACACAGCTTAGGAATTTTTTTAGATCTAAGATGGTCCTATTTATAGTTTACTATAAATCAATATGCTATAAAAATATTTGTTTCATGACTTTTTATACAAGCATGTTTCTAGTTTCCCATAAACTTTGCAGCTGGCTAATTTATTTGGATTTCTTCTACCAAGCATAACAGCTGTTGCGATGCATATAATGATACATAACTATTCAGATAGGCAGGTGCCAGACCATAGAGTATCTTAACATTATTTTATGTTTTTTTCTATTTTATTTACTTAGTATTACCTCCATGCAGACCTCAAATTTAGGACAATCATTGCCTTTCTTGATTCTTGTAACAGAAGTACACGTTGGTTAAATGTCTTATATGTACAGCTGAAATGAATAATAAACATGAGTGGTCTTCCGCTCAATCATCTTTCTTCTCTCCAATCTGTCCAGAATTCTGCAGCTCGACTTATTTTCCACCAGAATCGTTATGCCCACACTAGCCCACTCCTCAACTCACTTCACTGGCTCCCTATCCGCTTCCGTCTACAATTCAAACTCCTCTTACTGATCTTTAAATGCATCCACTCTATGACCCCTCACTACCTCTTCTCTCTCATCTCTCATCTCTCCCTACATTCCTCCCCGTCAACTCCGCTCTCTGAACAAATCTCTCGTCGTCCCCCTTCTCCTCCACCGCTAACTCCAGACTTCATTCCTTTTATCTTGCGGCACCTTATGCCTGGAACCGTCTTCCTGAACCCATACGACTAGCTCCATCTCTACCTGTTTTTAAATCTATGCTAGAGGAGTGTGGTAGCTGTGTTAGTCCACTCTTAAGGTTATCAATAGAAATCAAACAAAATAAAACATGGGAAAGAAAATAAGATGATACCTTTTTTATTGGACATAACTTAATACATTTCTTGATTAGCTTTCGAAGGTTGCCCTTCTTCGTCAGATCGGAAGTAAGCAAATGTGCTAGCTGACAGTGTATATACGTGAAAACATTCAAGCATTACTATGACAGTCTGACAGGGTGGGAGGATGGGGGTGGGTAGGAGGTATGCATGGGGACATCAAAGCATATCATTGATATTCTAACAGGATGGGTGTGGATAGGTGAGGGGAGGGTGATCAACAGAGACATACAGCTTTATGGTTTATAATGGGCTAGGAACCCCAGATCCTTGTTAAGTCCTTTCTGTTGGGTGTTAAAATATTCAATCATTCTGACTTCAAAGGTCTTACGTTCTTGTATGGTTTTAAAGTTACCTTTCAGGATTCTCACTGTGAAGTCACTGGTACAGTGTCCTGGTCCTGTAAAATGTTGACCAACAGGCGTGGGAACCCTGCTGGCACCAGTATTGTTCATATGATGTCTATGTAAATTGAATCTTGTCTTAAGCATCTGGCCTGTTTCTCCAATATAGCATCCTTCGTTACATTTTTTACACTGAATGATATATACCACATTGGAAAATGAGCAAGTGAAAGATCCCTTTATGTTGAATATCTTTCCTTTGTGGATGACTTTGGGGTCCTGTGAAATATTTTGGCATAGTTTGCAACTGGATAAATTACAGGGAAGTGTGCCCTTCTGTTCCTTTTCAGTCTGTGAAGGAAGTTTACTTCTGATTAGCTTGTGTTTTCAATTGGGTGGCTGTCGGAAGGCCAGTACTGGTGGGGATGGGACTATCTCTTTCAGTAATTCATCCTCCTGGAGTATAGGTTGTAGATCTCTTATGATTTACCTCAGTTTTTCCAGCTCTGGATTGTATGTCACTACAAGCGGGATTCTGTCTGTGGATTTTTTCTTTTTGTACTGTAGCAGATTCTCCCTGGGTGTTTTGAGGGAGGAGGCAATATTCTTGGAGATTATTTTGGGGTTGTAGCCCTTCTGTTTGAAGGATTCAGTCAGGGTTTTAAGGTGTCTGTCTCTGTCCCCTGGGTCAGAGCAGATACGGTGGTATCTTGTGGCTTGGCTGTAAATGATGGATCTTTTTGTATGTGAAGGATGGAAGCTGGAGTTGTGGAGGTAGCTACATCTGTCTGTGGGTTTCTTGTATATAGATGTTTGTATACAGCCATCACTGATTGAGACTGTGGTGTCCAAAAAATTGACTTTTTCTGGGGAGTAGTCAATTTTGAATCTGATTGTAGGATGGTATGTATTGAATGCAGAATAAAATTGTTTCAGAGTTTCTTCACCCTCCGTCCAAATCATAAAAATGTCATCAATGTACCGGTAGTATTTTAGAGGTTTGGTCTGGTGTGTATTCAGAAATGTCTCTTCCAGCTCAGCCATAAAAAGGTTGGCATATTGGGGTGCTGTCCTGGTGCCCATCGCAGTGCCCATTATTTGCAGATAGATATCATTGTTAAAGTGGAAGTAGTTGTGAGTTAAAATGAATTTGATTAATTTTGTAATAGTTTCTGGTGAGTATTGATGGTCCAGTGTGGATTTTTTTTAGGAGTCTTCCACATGCAGCTATGCCATCCGCATGTGGAATGTTGCTGTATAGTGATTCTACATCCATCGTGACCAGAAGGGTGTTAGGTGGTAGTTGCTTGATATTTTTCAATTTATTCAGAAAGTCTGTGGTGTCTTGTATGAAGCTGTTAGTGTACGAGAGTTTAAGTCCAGGCATGTTAAAGTCCTTGAATCAATGATTCACTTTGAACTGCTGAATGTGGTTTATGGTTTTAAATGTCATACTGGAAAGAAAGAAAGGAAAGTTGTGAGTGAAAGAAATTAAGGCTGGAGAGAGGTGCTGGGAGGGGCCATGAATAAAGGAAATCTCCCTGTCTGTAATCAGATGACATTTTCTCCACACAAAACTAACAGCGTCATACAAGACACCACAGACTTTCTGAATAAATTGAAAAATATCAAGCAACTACCACCTAACACCCTTCTGGTCACGATGGATGTAGAATCACTATACAGCAACATTCCACATGCGGATGGCATAGCTGCATGTGGAAGACTCCTAAAAAAATCCACACTGGACCATCAATACTCACCAGAAACTATTACAAAATTAATCAAATTCATTTTAACTCACAACTACTTCCACTTTAACAATGATATCTATCTGCAAATAATGGGCACTGCGATGGGCACCAGGACAGCACCCCAATATGCCAACCTTTTTATGGCTGAGCTGGAAGAGACATTTCTGAATACACACCAGACCAAACCTCTAAAATACTACCGGTACATCGATGACATTTTTATGATTTGGACGGAGGGTGAAGAAACTCTAAAACAATTTTATTCTGCATTCAATACATACCATCCTACAATCAGATTCAAAATTGACTACTCCCCAGAAAAAGTCAATTTTTTGGACACCACGGTCTCAATCAGTGATGGCTGTATACAAACATCTATATACAAGAAACCCACAGACAGATGCAGCTACCTCCACAACTCCAGCTTCCATCCTTCACATACAAAAAGATCCATCATTTACAGCCAAGCCACAAGATACCACCGTATCTGCTCTGACCCAGGGGACAGAGACAGACACCTTAAAACCCTGACTGAATCCTTCAAACAGAAGGGCTACAACCCCAAAATAATCTCCAAGAATATTGCCTCCTCCCTCAAAACACCCAGGGAGAATCTGCTACAGTACAAAAAGAAAAAATCCACAGACAGAATCCCGCTTGTAGTGACATACAACCCAGAGCTGGAAAAACTGAGGAAAATCATAAGAGATCTACAACCTATACTCCAGGAGGATGAATTACTGAAAGAGATATTCCCATCCCCACCAGTACTGGCCTTCCGACAGCCACCCAATTTAAAACACAAGCTAATCAGAAGTAAACTTCCTTCACAGACTGAAAAGGAACAGAAGGGCACACTTCCCTGTAATTTATCCAGTTGCAAACTATGCCAAAATATTTCACAGGACCCCAAAGTCATCCACAAAGGAAAGATATTCAACATAAAGGGATCTTTCACTTGCTCATCTTCCAATGTGGTATATATCATTCAGTGTAAAAAATGTAACGAAGGATGCTATATTGGAGAAACAGGCCAGATGCTTAAGACAAGATTCAATTTACATAGACATCATATGAACAATACTGGTGCCAGCAGGGTTCCCACGCCTGTTGGTCAACATTTTACAGGACCAGGACACTGTACCAGTGACTTCACAGTGAGAATCCTGAAAGGTAACTTTAAAACCATACAAGAACGTAAGACCTTTGAAGTCAGAATGATTGAATATTTTAACACCCAACAGAAAGGACTTAACAAGGATCTGGGGTTCCTAGTCCATTATAAACCATAAAGCTGTATGTCTCTGTTGATCACCCTCCCCTCACCTATCCACACCCACCCTGTTAGAATATCAATGATATATTTTGATGTCCCCATGCATACCTCCGACCCACCCCCATCCTCCCACCCTGTCAGACTGTCACTTATATACACTGTCAGCTAGCACATTTGCTTATTTCCGATCTGAGGAAGAAGGGCAACCTTCGAAAGCTAATCAAGAAATGTATTAAGTTATGTCCAATAAAAAAGGTATCATCTTATTTTCTTTTCCATGTTTTATTTTGTTTGATTTCTATTGATAAATCTATGCTGAAAGCTCACCTTTTCACTACTGCCTCTGGCCCCTAACCGTTACTCATTTGCCCTCCTCCTCCCCTATTCCTCTTTACCCTGTAGTTCCCTTGCCCGTAATGTCTTGTCTGTCTGTTTTACCTAGATTGTAAGTTCTCTGAGCAGGGACTGTCTCTCTATGTCAAATGTACAGCGCTGCGTGTGTCTGGTAGCGCTATATAAATGCTATTAGTAGTAGTAGTAGTAATATAAGCATTTATTTATTATAAAATGTATATTTTGCTTAATCCATAGTTTTTAGCAGATTACAACAAAAACATTTATAATATAAAGCAAGACAGATATCACAAATCAGAATATCAGTCTACATAACCAATCAAATACTTAGGAGCCCTTTTACTAAGTTGCGTAGGTGCCTACGTATGCCAAACGTGTGCCAAATTGGAGTTACTGCCCGGTTACCGCCTGGCCCTTGCGGTAATATCAATTTTGGCGCGCGTCCGCTACACGCGTCTGAAAAATATTTTTTATTTTCTGACGCGCGTAGACCATTACCACCCGGTTACCGTGTGAGACCTTTCCGCTAGGTCAATGGCATGCGGTAAGGTCTCAGACCCAAAATAGATGCGCAACAATTTTCATTTTACTGCACGTCCATTTTCGGCAAAAAAAAGGCATTTTTTGTAGGTGCGCTAAAAGATAATTCTGCGCGCGTGCAAAACACGCATCTACACCACCGCAGACCATTTTTCAGTTGCACCTTAGTAAAAGGATCCCTTAAAAACTGAGACCAGATTTTTACATACTCCCTCCAGCTGTAATCCTGAAACCAGATTTTTATAAACTACCCAAGCTGTAAACCTGCATAAACAGCAACGTTTTAAGTTCCCTTTTAAATTCTTTGACATTTGTGATGTTCCTTTTAAATTCTTTGAAATCTGTGACATTCCTAACTCTTAAAGGTAACTTATTCCATAAAGTAGGTCCAGCAATATAAAAAAAAACCCTATGTCTAAATTCATCTAATCGAATGATATGAAGAGATGGAATATCCAATTTATTTATTGTTACATTTGTACTCCGCGCTTTCCCACTCATGGTGGGCTCAATGCGGCTTACATGGGGCAATGGAGGGTTAAGTGACTTGCCCAGAGTCACAAGGAGCTGCCTGTGCCTGAAGTGGGAATCAAACTCAGTTCCTCAGTTCCCCAAGACCAAAGTCCACCACACTAACCACTAGGCCACTCCTCCACTGTTGCTACTATTTGAGATTCTACATGGAATGTTGCTATTCCACTAGCAACATTCCATGTAGAAGTCGGCCCTTGCAGATCACCAATGTGGCCGCGCAGGCTTCTGCTTCTGTGAGTCTGACGTCCTGCACGTACATGCAGGACGTCAGACTCACAGAAACAGAAGCCTGTGCAGCCTTCTACATGGAATGTTGCTAGTGGAATAGCTAAAGTCTCAGCTAACACCAATGCACTAGTCCACTCATCCGATATTTATAATACAATGCACACCCATGAGTAGCAAGGGAACCCTCAGATGATTTTGCCATTTCTCATGCAGTCAAATATACTGCTCTGAAATGGTATAGCGTTTCTTTCATCGGGTATCCCTGCAGTGAGTTCGGAAGACTTTTTTTTTTTTTTTTTCTGTATTGTTGCTTCCTGACACCACTGTGCTACAAACTTTCAGTCTTTTTAAACCAAATGTGCAAAGTAAAAAACTGAATACTTTAAACTTTCAATCTTTTAAAACAAATGTGCAAGGTGAAAAGCTGAGTACTTATCCAGTCTCGTGGGAATTCTTCCACTTTATTCCTCTTTATTATTCCACACTGCCTTCCCCTGAAACCGCCTGACTCTGCAGGTTTCAATTACTTGCTTCAGGGACGAGGGTTAAGGCACGCTTTCCCACTCATGGCAGGCTCAATGTGGCTTACGTGGGGCAACGGAGGGAAGTGACTTGCTCAGAGTCACAAGGAGTTGCCTGTGCCTGAAGTGGGAATTGAACTCAGTTCCTCAGGACCAAAGTCCACCACCCTAACCACTAGGCCACATTTTTAGCCCCTAATTTTAGTGATCGATTTGGCTGATAAATATGTAATCAAGCTGCCAATATTTCTGATTCTTGTTGTTTTAAGGTTTTAAATACCAGACAAAGAATTTTAAACTGGATCCTTTGTTCTAGAGGTAACCAGCGTAAGCTCTTTAGAACTGGGGTAATATGTTCTGAACGATTGGTCCCTGTCAGCACCCTGGCTACTGAGTCTACGATCTGTAATGCTTTTATCTGAGTTTTCTGAAGTCCTAGCAACAATGCATTGGCATAATCAAAACATGGCATAATTAAGCTCTGTACATTCCTCTGCCATCCTCTTCTGATCTGCATGCCACTTGAAACTCATATTATTTTGCAGAGGAAATGTGTATATGCCTTGTTTTCAATACATTAGTTTTGTTCCTTTTTGCACGCACCCCTCCCCCAATGAATCATAAGCCTTATATTGGAAGGCTGAGTTAAAACAAATCCCTTTATTTCCACTTCATAAGATATTTTCTCCCTTGTTCTTTTAGGAGATAAGGGCCTGATATTTAAAAAAAAAAAAATAGCTACAAAATTTAGGATCGTTAGGGGCCCATTTTCCAAAGGATGTTAAGCCCTACCACACACTTTGCCTGCAAGAAAACCTTTCCACAAAACTCGTTAAGGTGTTTTGCAGTAATTTAGCATTTTATGCAAAATAAGGGGTGAATTCTATAAATGTCGCCTAAAAAAGTGGCGCCGAAAAACTCCCACAACCGCTGTTCTATAATCTGCGCCTAAAATGCCCCTTTTACAAAGCGGCAGTAAGCCCAATGTGGGCTTACCACTCACTAAAAAAGAAGTACCGCAGCAGCCTGGCGGTCCTTCCCACCCACACCCCCCCCCCCCCCCCCAGCACATAGTAGCATAGTAGATGATGGCAGAAAAAGACCTGCACGGTCCATCTAGTCTGCCCACGATAAACTCATATGTGTATACCTTACCTTGATTTGTACCTGTCTTTTTCAGGGCACAGACCGTATAAGTCTGTCCAGCAGTATTTCCTGCCTCCCAACCACCAGTCCCGCTTCCCATCACCAGCTCTGGCACAGACCCCGTATAAGTCTGCCCTCCCCTATCCTAGCCTCTCAACCACCAACCCCTCTTCCCCCCGCCACCCAATTTCAGCTAAGCTTCTGTGCATCCATTCCTTCTGCACAGGATTCCTTTATGCCTATCCTACGCATGTTTGAATTCCGTTACCGTTTTCATCTCCACCACCTCCCGCGGGAGGGCATTCCAAGCGTTCACCACCCTCTCTGTGAAGAAATACTTCCTGATATCTTTCCTGAGTCTGCCCCCCTTCAATCTCATTTCATGTCCTCTCGTTCTACCGCCTTCCCATCTCCGGAAAAGATTCGTTTGCGGATTAATACCTTTCAAATATTTGAACGTCTGTATCATATCACCCCTGTTCCTCCTTTCCTCCAGGGTGTACATGTTCAGGTCAGCAAGTCTCTCTTCATACGTCTTGGAACGCAACTCCCATACCATCCTCGTAGCTTTTCTTTGCACCGCTTCCATTTTTTTAACATCCTTCGCAAGGTACGGCCTCCAAAACTGAACACAATACTCCAGGTGGGGCCTCACCAACGTCTTATACAGGGGCATTAAAACCTCCTATCCTGCACTAAAAAAATATATTTATTTATTTATTTATTTTTGTAGTGCAATTTAATTGAAAAATGAGCCAATTAGCACCAAGAATTGCTTTTTAACAGGTAATTATTGGTGCTAATTGAAATCAATTAACAAGTATGTGTGCAAATTTATGTGTGTGATCCACGCCTAAATTTTAAGCCTGTCTCAGAAAAGGGGACGCAGAAATGGGAGGGTCACGAACATTTTAGGGGCGGAGTGTGGGCGTGGATTCCAGTTACGCACGCATAAATTTAGGTGCAGGCATTTGCCCAACGTTTTCATTGGTACAAATGGATGCTGCGGCAAAAGGGGGCCTGCGCTGGCATCAGCGCATGTTTTTGACGCGCACCAAGGCCCCCTTTTACCGTAGCAGGTAAAAGGTAGGTCTTTCTTCTTTTACAGAAATGGTCATGTGGCAAGTGAAGCACTTGCAGTGTGGCCATTTTTTTTTGGGGGGGGGGGGCGAGCCCTTACCGCCACCCATTGAGGTTGCAGTAAGGGCTTCAGCACTAACCCAGCAGTAACCAGGCAGTTGTACAATTGTAGCACCGGTGTGTACACGGAAGTAATCTGCCCGGTTACTGCTGGGTTAGTGCTGAAGCCCTTACTGCAACCTCAATGGGTGGCGGTAAGGGCTCGCCCCCCCCCCCCCCCGAAATGGCCACACTGCAAGTGCTTCACTTGCCACATCACCATTTCTTAAAAAAAAGAAAGATCAGCGCAGGCCCCCTTTTGCCGCAGCATCCATTTGCACCAATGAGAACGGGCAAATGCCTGCACCTAAATTTATGCATGCGTAACTGGAATCCACGCCCACACTCCGCCCCTAAAACGCTTGTGACCCTCCCATTTCTGCGTCCCCTTTTCTGAGACACGCATAAAATTTAGGCGTGGATCACACACATAAATTTACACACATACATGCTATTGATTTCAATTAGCACCAATAATTACTTGTTAAATAGCAATTCTTGGTGCTAATTGGTTCATTTTTCAATTAAATTGCACAAACAGTTTTTAGCACTTTTTATAGAATTAAGGCGTAAGTGTGCCTTAATGAATTTTTTCAATTCATTTTTGGAAGGGGAACCATGCAGTTAGCGTGATTCTATAAACTATGCCTAAAGTTATGTGTAGTTTATAGAATACCTCATAAGCTGTTCTTATGACTAAAATTTAGATGCACCCATTTAGGTCAGCTAAAACCAGGCCTAAATAGCTGTGACTAAGCTAGGCACAGATCAGGTGTATTCTATAATAGTGCGCCTAGTTTTTTGATACACCCACAACCCGATCATTCCACATAATGACACATAAGCATGCGCTGGAGCCATTTTTTTTTTTACCACAGCTTAGTAAAAATGCCCCTTCATATGTTCTAAGTAACGTTGTACACCAAGGTGTGAAATTCATTGATTGACCCAGTTGTTTTTTTGTTTTGCATACAGTGTTGGTTGGGTCTTTAAATTGTTCTCTCTTGCAGCTTGCCTGCCATAGAAGTGATGGACAGAAGGCAACTGCTGCCACTGTAGTGACCCCTGCTGGTGTACAAGTGGCAATGGAGGTTAGTATCAGAAAAGGCCTTTGTTCAGCCATTAACCAACAAGCGCTTCCTATCTGGGGAGCCATGTTTTTAAGTGGAACATAGAAGTCCTTTTACCAAGTTGCGTGAAAAAGGGTCCTGCTTTTCCCGCACGTTAGGGCCCTTTTTACCACAGCGGGTAAAAAAGCCCCCAAAACTCTTACCGCATGGCCATGAGGTGGGGAGCCCTTATTCCCAACCACTGAGGTGGCAGTAAGGGTTCTCGCGGTAACCCGGCGGTAACTGGGCAGAGTGCAGCGATGCCCTACTGCCGGGTTACCGCAGCGCTAACCATTTCAGGTTTTCTTTTCCCCCCCAGAAATGGTGCACTCTAGACCTGGAACTACCGCTGGTGGCCACATTGGGCCAGTGGTAGTCCCTGAATAGCAAACGGTAAGCCCGCGTCGGGCTTACCATCGCTCTGTAAAAGGGCTCCAGAGTGTGAGAGGAGGGGTAGTTTTGCCAAATATTTGTCCGAGTGGGACCCCCAAATCTTAGACTGCCACGATTGCCTAGGCATCTTTTCTTTAGTAAAAACATAGTTTTGTTCTCTTAATTGGTTTAAGTGTCGTTTTTCTATAATGCCACGAAGGATTTTTGCTTACTGTACTCCTGTATCAAATTATCCGCTGGCTGCAACTTTAGGCAACTGCTTTCTGTCATTCGAGAATGAGGGCTGTTCTTTTTCGCTTAAAGGGAACTGGTTCTCCAAACACTTGTGGTCGGCCTCCTTTGTAGTTCTCTTTTGCATCCTGGTCCAATGGATGTTTATGAAGAATGAGCTAAGTACTGCTCAGCACTCCATTACCAAAGAATGTTTCTGGATGAAATACCGCCATACCAGTGGTCTGGCAACCTAGCAAAGTGGCTGAATGTGGGTATTGGGTGCAGAGATTTGGAAACCTAGAAAACCCAGATCATTTCCCCATCGACAACTTACTGTATGATCTTCAGCCAATCATTTAACCTCCTTATGTATTTCTTTAATTGATTTACCGCCATTTGGAATAAAAACATATCATAGTGACTTTCAAAAACAATTCACAAACAGTACTGACAACACAACAGCAACAAAAAAAAAGATAACAAAGTGAGAGAAGGGCCACACAAGGAGACAGACTGCACGGCACAAAATCAGAAATTTGTTAACAAGGACATATATCAGAAACCAAAAGGAAGGGGAAGAAAAGACAGCTAGATCCATTGCATAGGGGAATATTAATCGTTCTACTTCCGCGCTGAATTTTCAGTTCTAACGGACGCAAAGCGTTGAAACGGGGTGGAAACAGCAGATCCATGCCAAAAAACACACTGACGTGACTATTTATGGAAGAGTGCAGTGGTTCCACAGGGAAGCAAGGGATCCACAGAAGCTTAGCGGAGATTGGGTGGCAGAGCCGGTGGTGGGAGGTGGGGCTAGTGGTTGGGAGGCGGGGCTAGTGCTGGGCAGACTTCTACGGTTTGTGCCCTGAAAATGTGCCCATAAATAGTAACATAGTAACTATGTTACTATGTTACTATTTATGGAAGAGTGCAGTGGTTCCACAGGGAAGCAAGGGATCCACAGAAGCTTAGCGGAGATTGGGTGGCAGAGCCGGTGGTGGGAGGCGGGGCTAGTGGTTGGGAGGCGGGGCTAGTGTTGGGCAGACTTCTACGGTCTGTGCCCTGAAAATGGCAGCTAATGGCAGATACAAATCAAAGTCAAGTATACACATAAAGCAGCACATATGAGTTTATCTTGTTGGGCAGACTGGATGGACTGTACAGGTCTTTCTCTGCCGTCATCTACTATGTTACTATATTACTATGTTCCCAAACTTTTTCAGCTCATGGCACCCTTAATGTCTGAGCAATTTTTCGTGACACACCCCCTGGCCCCACGGGTCTCAACCTCCCCACCCCACATCATGGCCAATATTTCTCCCTCTCTCCCCTCAACCCATGCCCCCTTGTAATCCATTTTTTACCTTGTTTCTAGAGAGAGGAGGATGAAGAAGAGCCCCAACCCGAGCACAGGAGGGAGGCAACATAAATATGTCCCGCAGCCCCGTCCTCCCTCCCTGACAGCTGATTAGGGAAGCAGGCCTCCAAACTTCCAGGTTGCCGGCATCGGCATAAGTGTATAAGCGCTACTTTCAGCCTGCACCAAAAGCCTTCTTTGTTCAGCCACTTCCTGTTCCCGCATAGGCAGGATGTTGTACAAAGAAGACTTCGGGGCAGGTCAAAGGTAGCTCTTACATCACTGCCGGCAGCATGCAGCAAGCGAGTGGGTGGGCGGTGGAGAGAGGCACTCGGCGTGTGAACTGCCAAATGTCCCACAGTACCCCTGTGAGTTTGCCGCGGTGCACTGTTTGGGAAATGCTGGAATAATGACTGTTTCCATAAAGATCTGCCTAGGGGCGTGGCCATGGGAGGGGCATGGGTGGTCCAGGGGTGTTCCCTTAAAATGCACGCAGTATTATAGAATAGTGCGGAAGGGTGCCAATCCCAGGACCGATTTTTTTCAGTGCCAAATTTTGAGCACTATTTACTGAATCCAGCCCATAATGTTTAAAACATGAACGCTCAAATAACTAAAATTTAGAGTGTAAACTCTTTGGGAAAGTGACATTCCTGCTTATTTTTGAAGGAGATCGCCGGCCATCATCCGACACAAATCGGGAGATGGCAGCCATGTCCTAAACCCAGCCAAATCGGTATAATGGAAAGCCGATTTTGGCCAGCTCCAACTGCTTTCCGTCGCACAGCCGGCAAAAGTTCAAGGGGGTGTGTCAGCAGGGTACCAAAGGTGGGACGGGGGCGTGGTTACGAGATAGCCGGCTTCGCCTAATAATGGAAAAAAACAAAGCCGGCCCTGACGAGCATTTCGCCGGCTTCACTTGGTCCCTTTTTTTTCAGGACCAAGCCTCAAAAATGTGCCCCACCTGGCCAGATGACCACCAGAGGGAATCGGGGATCACCTCCCCTTACTCCCTCAGTGGTCACCAACCCCCTCCCACCCAAAAAAAAAATTAAAAAATTATTTTTTTTCCAGCCTCTATGCCAACCTCAAATGTCATACCCAGCTCCCTGACAGCAGTATGCAGGTCCCTGGAGCAGTTTTTAGTGGGTGCAGTGCACTTCAGGCAGGTGGACCCAGGCCCATCCCCCCTCTACCTGTTACACTTGTAGTGGTAAATGTTGAGCCCTCCAACTCCCCCCCCCAAAACCCACTGTACCCACATGTAGGTGCCCCCTTCATTCCTAAGGGCTATGGTAGTGGTGTAGAGTTGTGGGGAGTGGGATTTGGGGGGATTTGGGGGGCTCAGCACACAAGGTAAGGGAGCTATACACCTGGGACCAATTTTTGAAGTCCATTGCAGTGTCCCCTAGGGTGGCCAGTTGGTGTCCTGGCATGTCAGGGGGACCACTGCATTACAAATGCTGGCTCCTCCCACGACCAGAAGGCCAGGTTTGAGATGGCCGGGCCCGGTTTCCATTATGGCCGAAAACCGAAGTCGGCCATCTCTAAATCCGGCGATATCTAAATCCGGCGATCTCAACATTTGACCTAAATGTTGAGATTTGGACGGCCCCGACAGTATCATCGAAAGAAAAGATGGCCGGCCATCTTTTTCGATAGTATGGTTGGCTCCGCCCCTTTACGGAGCCTGCCCCGGAGATGGCCGCCCCCGGAGATGGCCGGCCCCATTCGATTATGCCCCTCCACGTAACCCTGTGACTTTTCGTGGACTGTACTCTGTGCCCTGCTGTTGCTAGAGATAGTCTAGTCCCCACAGGAACTTAGAATGGTTTCCAGCTGAATTTTCAATAGATCCATGCTTCTGACCTTCAACCAGATGGCTTTCAAATTTATGAGAAGAAAACAGAGGAGAAATATATTAGCGGTAAATTGTACAAGTATGATGTGAAATCACTGCAAAGCACTGTGTGAGTGGAGGAATGGCCTAGTGGTTAGAGCACCGATCTTGCAATCCAGAGGTGGCCGGTTCAAATCCCACTGCTGCTCCTTGTGATCCTGGGCAAGTCACTTAACTCTCCATTGCCTCAAGTACAAACTTAGATTGTGAGCCCTCCTGGGACAGAGACATACCCAGTATACCTGAATGTAACTCACCTTGAGCTACTACTGAAAAAGGTGTGAGCAAAATCTAAATTAATACAATGACTATTACCACAGCCTGAAGTCTTGACATGGAGAGTTGAGCAGCTCACTTGGATGGGCACCATTGAGGAGCCCCAGGCCTTACACAGGAGCAATGTTGCTGGTCCAGTAAGGGGGACACCTCCCTCTGGGCCAGTAGTGAAACTTTACCATTATTATTCAAGAGTTGGCAAGTACATTTCAAAAGCAACTGTACTGTGTAGTTAAGTGTATCAGAAGCTATCAAAATACGCCTTCCACTATGAACGGGACAGTGTACCATACAATCAGTCAGTCTATAGAAAATCTAAGTGTTCCTTCCCAGTCCATCTGAAACCACCTAGTCCCCCTTGAGGCATATTTTCAAAGCACTTAGCCTCCCAAAGTTCCATAGAAATCTATGGAACTTAGCCTCCCAAAGTGCTTTGAAAATATGCCTCCTTGTCTTCCAAACCCTACATTACTGAGCATCTACTAAAACCTCACAGTACCAGCACTGAAAGTTAGAAACAATGCTACTACAAAGGCCATGGTGAATCGTAATAATTACCACTGTGGTCCATTACATGTATCGCACAGGAAAACACAGAAGAACTATCCTCCACTGAAGCAGCAACAAACACAGGGGTCCTTTCACTAAGGTGCACTGAAAAATGGCCTGCGGTAGTGTAAACACGTGTTTTGGGCGCTCACATAATCATTTTTCAGCGCAACTGCAAAAAATGTATTTAAAAAATTTTTGCCGAAAATGGATGTGCGGCAAAATGAAAATTGCCGTGCGTCCATTTTGGGTCTGAGACCTTACCGCCAACCATTGACCTAGCGGTAACATCTCATGCGGTAACCGGGCGGTAATGACCTACGTGCATCAAATGCCACTTGGCGCACACTCAATACATGCGTCCGAAAATAATTTTTCAGATGTGCACATCGGATGTGCGCCAAAAATGGAATTACTGCAAGAGCCATGCAATAGCCTGGCAGTAACTCCATTTTGGCGCACGTTGGGCACGCATAGACGCTTACGCGGCTTAGTAAAAGGGCCCCACAGCGAAGGAGACAGATGGCAATGGTCAAATCCTAAAGGTATGATTAACAACATTGGCAGAATCAAGACTCAATACGAATCGTGTTTCGGCCACACGGCCTTCATCAGGAGTCTTGTGATAATGCCGCGGTGACTCTATCAATGGAAATCACAAACCACACTAACTATCAGGGAAACAATGTCTCAAATAGAGAGTAAATGCTGGAACGTAGCAAACAAAGTCAACAATTGTTCCGGACAGCTAAAATATCATCTGTGAACGATGCATTTACGTGAAACGGAGAGGTTCCGTAGAGCAGAGCCAACAATGCAAGTGCTGAGTACAAAGCTAAGTTACTGCTACTTTTGAAGTTTACTATTAGAGCATTATATATCTTGGAGAAGAAGTTCGGACATTATTAACAAGAAATTTGGAAAAGGAAAACATTAAATTCGATAATAAAAAGAAGGAAGTGGAGGTTTTTTTAGACATGATATCAATAGACTAAGAACATACTGATAATACATTCTCTGCCCATGTGTAGAGCCTTCATTTCAAATATATGCTATGCAAGTAGTCACCTACTACAGAATAGCGCTCAGGCAGCACCCTGGGGGTATGTTCGCATATGTGCGTACCTACCTGCGTTTATGCTAGCGTTCTAACCACGTGTTGATGTTGGAATGTAGCATACTATGCCATACTTTGTATTGTTATTTGAATATTTTTACTGCTGTAATTGTCTTTGGCTTACATTTGTCTTATTCTTACTGTACACCACCTTGAGTGAATTCCTTCAAAAAGGCGGTAAATAAATCCTAAGAAAATAGGAAATACACTGAAGTCTTTTCCTCCACACTCTCTATCTAAATAATATATTCAGTAAATATATTATACAGCCTGCCATTCTTTGGTTACATCATGTGTAGTAAAAATGACCAAAGACCTGCTCAAAGAATGCAAAAGATTGTGTCTCAGCGATGTGTAGTTCCTGTTAATGCAGGCAGAGTGTTTTGACTGGCCATGTGCACTTGGGATGTACTCCAGTAGAAGGTACATCTTGTTCAACATGGTCTCTGCTGCCCAGTGCGTCTTTTCTAGCAAAAAAGGTGCCGGTACTCAAATGCTAGGCCACCCTTCAAAGATGGGGTGATCACTGAGGGACTCACCCCACAATAGCCAGGCCCCTGCAACCAGTCACAGAATCTATGACAAGGCAGAATTGGTGTGTAGAGCCTGAGCTCTTTCATTAAAATTGGGGATCATGGGTCAATTTTAGCAGACAATGGAAAAGGTGCCGGTACTCAGTACCCCCAAGTACCCCCTCAAAAAAAGCCCTGCTGCTGCCTTCCCTCCTCTAGAGCAGTGTTTCCAAAGTCGGTCCTGGAGTACTACTACTATCTATCATTTCTAAAGCGCTACCAGGGTTACGCAGCGCTGTACAATCTAACAAAGAAGGCCAGTCCCTGCTCAAAGGAGCTTACAATCTAAAGGACAAAAAGTGCAGTCAATCAAATTGGGGGCAGTCTAGATTTCCTGGATAGAGGTACAGTGGTTAGGTGCCGAAAGCGACATTGAAGAGGTGGGCTTTGAGCAAGGATTTGAAGATGGGTAGGGAGGGGGCTTGGCGTATGGGCTCAGGGAGTTTATTCCAAGCATAGGGTGAGGCGAGGCAGAAAGGGCGGAGCCTGGAGTTGGCAGTGGTGGAGAAGGGTACTGAGAGGAAGGATTTGTCCTGTGAGCGGAGGTTACGGGTAGGAGCATAAGGGGAGATGAGGGTAGAGAGGTAATGAGGGGCTACAGATTGAGTGCATTTGTAGGTTAGTAGGAGAAGCTTGAACTGGATGCGGTACCCCCTTGCCAGTCGGGTTTTCAGGATATCCGCAATGAATATGCCTGAGACTGATTTGCATACACTGCTTCCATTGTATGCAAATCTCTTTCATGCACAGGGGACGCTTTTCCAAGACCATCCGCTGGAACTTGTCGTGAGAGCCATTTCAAGCTTTCAGAAGTGGTTTGAGAAGAATTCACCCCCCCCCCCCCCCCATTGTTTCTGTTCCACCATGCATTTCCAATTCTTTAGGGATTCTTTAAAATTAGTTTATACAAGGTTTCCTCTTGGATAGAAAAGAAAAGGCCTGGTTTAGGTTACAACTAGCTATTTTCCGCACCCATCAGTTCCCTTGCTTGGGCTACAATAGAAACCATGCCTCAGTAACTCCCTCAGATCAAATGAGCGGCACCAGAATCAACAAACCTTTCTGGGAATGGGGGCTGAAGCTAACCTTGCATCAGGGGCAGCTCCAACATCAGAAGGCTGACAATGCAAGGAAAGGCTCATTCATGTGACAAAATGCTCTTCAAAAAGCAGATAAAGACTCTCCGATACTTAGATGGCATCACCCATTCAAAGGTCCTCTGCCGTATTTCCAGTCTGTGTCGTGTATCCTACTTGTGAAGGGATTTTCATTACATGTGGTAAATACTATCAGCAGAAATCTTTTGGAAAGGCAACAGAACACCACAGCAGGATCTGTTCAGCTGTCAGAAGGTTATTTTCAAAGCCATATAAATGAAGATATTCAAGGGACGAGTAGCATTACTAGGGGGATTTATATGTATAAGTCACATTACATATCTGTACAAGGTGCCACTTTCATGTACAAGTGACAGGTTTTGTACACTTACGCTTGCCAGAGGAGCTAATTATAGAGCGGACTTCTGAAAACTTAAATCTTGTTCCAAGTGAAATGGTATAAAGTAGGTACGCGCAGCCTAAAACTTTTTTATTTTGCTTCCTTTCCTGTGCCATTTACGGAATTTTCATTTTGTGTGGTTTTTTTTTAAATTTCCCAAGCAATCTACATGCTAAACCTCGTGGACCTACCTCCCAGAAAGGCCACAAGATCATCCCGCAAATTTCCTCAACCTGCACTACCCCAGCTGCAAAGGTCTTAAATACAAGCTGATGCATGCCACTACCTTCTCATACATGAGCACGCAGTTATGGAATGCATTACCTACAGACCTGAAAGCAATCAGCGAAACAACAGTCTTTCGAAAATCTCTGAAGACACATTCTTCTTCAACAAGGCCTACAATGAGAACCTATAGCCTCACTAAGCCACCTCACCAACCCACTCAATTATGAAAGCCCACCTTCTATAACTACCCTAATCACTTCCTTCCTCCTTCTTTATGCCCTTCCTTAATCGCCACACATTACTAACTGTATCTGATATCCTGAAATGACAATGTTAACAAAACTATGTAAGCCACATTGAGCCTGCAAGTAGGTGGGATAATGTAGGATACAAATGCAATAAATAATAATAATCTACTATAATAAAACTCACCCTCAACGTTCTGAGGACACTGACATCAGTGAAGCCAAGCCCTGACTTCCTTCAAAAAGGTTCGAAGGTTCGTGGTGGTGAAGCCACCAAAATCGCTCCGGGCCCTGCCCTCGAGGGCGGAGCAATGGCAGAACAACGAAGGGGTTGGCAGGGAGGGAGGCAGGGAGGCGGGGGTGGTGGGAAATTGCTCCAGGCCCTGCCCTCGCGTCAAACATCATGACGTTGGGGGCGGAGCAATGGCAGAACAACGAAGGGGTTGGCCAGGGAGGGAGGGGGGTGTTGCGGACAAAAACCTTGCTAGCGCCCATTTCATTTGCTCTGAAACGGGCCTCTTTTACTAGTAATAATAATAATAAATGTCATAGTGTGTGCTCTTTTGGAATAAAAGCGCATTCTTATGGTTTATGGTCTGTTGAGTATTTGCTAATACCACGTTCTGCAAAACATATCAAAGCGGTTTACAAAAATATTTAAAAAAGAGGGGAAAGCACAGTGTGCTAGGTAGTGGCGTAACCACGGGGGCCTTGGGGGCCTGGGCCCCCCCCCCTCCGAGTTGGGTTCAGGTCTCCCCCAGGTCTGCTGGTTTGGCTGGCAGAGGTTCCCAAGCCCCCCCCCCCCAGCAGAAGCTTTCCTGAGGCGATATTTGTCACCACACTGCCTGCCCTGCTTTCCCCCTTCCCCTGTGTGCATGCGCAAACTTCGCACATGGTCAATTTCACTAAAAACGAGCATCACACTGGGACAGAAAAGCAGGGCAGGCAGCACGGTGGCGAATATCAGCACAGGAAAGCTTCTGCTGGCAGGGCTTGGGGACTCCCGCCAGCCCAAGTATGTGGGGTTACGACGGGGGTCGAGAGCAGTGGGGAGGCGGGGTAAAATGTCCCTCCCCCACCTAGGGCTCATGCCCCCTTCCAAAATCGAGGTCTGGCTAGGCCTCTGGTGCTAGGAAATGGAACTCCATAAATATCCTATATAATAATTCTCACCTCCAACGTTCTAATGTGCCTGGTACCGTGGCTCCCTCGGAGGTGGTCTGCTAGGCAGTTTAGAATGCACTGATGTCAGTGATGTCACTGACAGCTGATTCCAAGGCAAGGGGAGGAGTAGGGAAACAAGTGGAGCGTGTTTCCCTACTCCTCCCCCTGCCTGGGAAACAGCTGTCAGTGCCCCCCCCTCGGCGCAACACCCAAGCCCTTGCCCTGCAAAACCGTGAGCCAGGCAGGGGGAGGAGTAGGGAAACACGTGTGTTTCCCTACTCCTCCCCCTGCCTACCAATCAGCTCTCAGTGCCCCCCCCTCGGCGCAACACCCAAGCCTCTCCGCCCCGGTGCAGCACCCAAGCCCCTACCCCCCCCCTCGAAGCATCACCCAAGCCCCTACCCCCACCCCCTCCACATCACTATCCCTGCAGGAAAACCCCGGAGGAGCACAGCGACGTCAGAGGGGAGAGGAGGAGCGGCTGTAGAGATGACAGCCAATGCCAGATGGCTGTCTACGGAGCCGTGTTTCAGGTTTAAAATCTTTTTTTGGCTTTTTTCTTTTTGTACCAGCCGCTGTTGCTCAACAGGAGACGCAGCAGAGGCCGGACAGCGTTAGTATTGGCAGCTGCGGGTGGCGAGGGGGTTGATGTGCCCAAGGGGGGGTAGGGGTTTGGGTGATGCGCCGAGGGGGGAGGGGAGGGTTGCTGGACATGGGTGGCTACAGGGGGAGAGGAGGGTCGTTGGACATGGATGGCTGCAGGGGGGGGCAGGGGAGGTGGGGAGGGGGTCCTGAGACCAGATGGGTGGCTGCAGGGGAGGGCAGGGGGAGAGGAGGGTCACTGGACATGGGTGGCTGCAGGGGGGGCAGGGGAGAGAGGTGGGTCACTGGACATGGATGGCTGCAGGGGGAGGCAGGGGAGGTGAGGAGGGGGTCCTGAGACTAGATGGGTGGCTGCAGAGGAGGGCAGGGGAGACAGAAGGGACGCTGGACATGGGTGGCTACAGGGGGGCAAGGGGAAAGGAGAGGACATGGGTGGCTGCAGCGGGAGAGGAGGGTTGCTGGACATGGGTGGCTGCAGGGGGGGCAGGGGGAGAGGAGAGTCGCTGGACATGGGTGGCTGCAGGGGGAGAGGAGGGTTGGTGGGGAGGGGGTCCTGAGACCAGATGGGTGGCTGCAGGGGAGGGCAGGGGGAAAGGAGGGTCACTGGACATGGGTGGCTGCAGGGGGGGCAGGGGAGAGAGGTGGGTCACTGGACATGGGTGGCTACAGGGGGGGCAAGGGGAAAGGAGAGGAGGGTCATTGGACATGGGTGGCTGCAGGGGGGCAGGGGAGAGGAGGGTCGCTGGACATGGGTAGCTGCAAGGGGAGAGGAGGGTTGGTGGGGAGGGGGTCCTGAGACCAGATGGGTGGCTGCAGGGGGGGCAGGGGAGACAGGAAGGACGCTGCAGGGGAGGGGGATTACCTTGCTAGCGCTCGTTTCATTGCCTACCGAAACGGGCCTTTTATACTAGTATAGAATAAAGAGAATCGAGTAACTCATCTTCAGCTGCTACAAAAAAAGGTGTGAGCAAAATCCAAATAAATAAATAGAGATAACAGACCGAGATGAAAAGTAACTATAAAGCAAGGTGCCTACCCGTGTCTCAACAAAACATTGGCAAGTCTAGGAATCAAAATGGAAGGCTGGCTCAGATAGATGAGTTTTGAGAGCGCTTTTAAACACTGCCCTTGAGGTCTCTGCTCAAAAGAGTGAAAGGGAAAAGTTCCCTACAGCAGGGGCAACATAGATAAAGACAGACTAACGGGTGAAGTTTAGCCAGGCTTGGGATAGAGGGGGTAGAGTCAAAAGAAATTCTGCTGATGACTGTAGATGACAAAGTGGTCTATAGAGAACTAGAATGGAAGCCAGGTATGGAGGGAGTCCTGTAAAAACATAGGAATAGTGAATTGAAAATGATATTTCAGAGGAAGCCAGTGAAAAGTGCAAACTTGTTGTGGAGTGTGAACTCTTGTGGAAGAATGCACATTCTCTTCCAATAGTGCACACATTCACGCACTACTTGCACATGGAAAATGGTTCATGCATGTGTTCTCCATTGGGAAAGAGTGTCAACTCCTTAGATTTTAGATTTAGATTTTATTATTTATAACCCGCCCTTATCCACAGCGAGGTACAAAATACACTCATAAAACCCACATAAAAAGAAAAAAAACAAACTACATATCAAGAAAATAATCCAAACAAAGAATCCATAGCTAGCAAGTTAAAGGAAGTCCAAAAATACCAGCAAGCTATTTAAACAGCAGGAGCAAAAAAAAAAAAAAAGCCAGACACATCAAATGACGCTTTAACTTACGCTTAAATGTCAGCAAATGTTTTTTATGTTTCAGTCCGGCCGGCAAACGATTCCATTCAAAGGGTCCAGCAATGGAAAAAGATCCCCTCCTTGTAACATCCAAACGAAATGAATTCATGGCAGGTACAATTAGATTTCCAGCAGTCATAGACTGCAGTTGTCCGGATGGAACATAACGCTTAATAGCATTTCTCAAATATGCAGCAGTATCGTGATATAATACTCTTCTCTTTGTGAACAGTGCGCACTATTAATGACAACATTAAGCAACATGGCACATCGTAGGGAATGTCATTTCAAACAAGTGCATATCCCTAAGTTTGCACAGTTAAGATCACTTAAAGAAAAGCAATGGCTTGCAAAGAGTCTTCTACCACCAAAATAGTGAACTCAACAAAAAGTAGACACAATGTTCACTGTAAAACTATTAAAAGGGGGGGGGGGGGGGGGGGGGGAAGGCCCATATTGTCACTGGGACATGACATTGGTTATCAACACCAACCAGTGGTGTAGCTATGTGGGGCCCCTGCCGAAGACCCTCTTGACCCCCCCCCCCCCCTCCTGCTGTCGCCTGCCTTTGCTGGCGGGGGACCCCAACCCCTGCCAGCCAAGGTCCTCTTAGTAACATAGTAACATAGTAGATGACGGCAGAAAAAGACCTGCGCGGTCCATCCAATCTGCCCAACAAGATAAACTCACATGTGCTACTTTTTGTGTATACCTTACCTTGATTTGTACCTGTCCTTTTCAGGGCACAGACCGTGTAAGTATGCCCAGCACTATCCCCGTCTTCCAACCACCAGCCCCGCCTCCCACCATCGGCTCTAGCACAGACCGTATAAGTCTGCCCAGCACCAACTCCGTCTCCCGCCACTGGCTTTGCCACCCAATCTTCTTCCCGCAAAAGGCTTCCTTCTGTTTCTGAAGTCCTGCATGTCCTGAAACTGTGAAGGAGGGGGAGAGGGCCGACCCTGCAAACTGGGAGGGAGGGGGGGGGGAACCCTGGAACTGGGAGGGTGGGAGGGAGGGGGGGGGCCCCTGGCACACACTCTCATTCTCACACACACACTCTTGCACCCAGTCTCACTCACTGTCACACACACTCACACATTCACTCTCTCTCTATCACACACTCACTCTCACACACACTCTGTAAAACACACACACTCCAAGGAAAACCTTGCTAGCGCCCGTTCCATTTGTGTCAGAAACGGGCCTTTTTTCCTTGTTGTTTGATAAGCAAAAACCAAACAGAATACAGTAAAACCTCGGTTTTCGTTGACTTCGGTTATCGTCGGTTTCCGTTTTCGTCGTTTTTTTTTTTGGTGAAAAATTTTTCTTGGATTTTGTCGGTTGCCTCGGATTTCGTCGGCGTGCACACGTGACCTTGCTGCTAATTTTGCGAAAACAAAGAGCGACCCACGCGTTTCCTGCTCATTGAATAATTGCCTCAGTTTTCGTCGGTTTCGGATTTCACCGATTGTTTTCGGACGGATTATCGACGAAAACCGAAGTATCACTGTAACTGGCAATTGACATAAAGCTTTCAAAATGCAATGTCACTTATCTGAGAGCTCATCGGACCCCAGCAGTTTGAAAGCTTTATGTCAGTTGCCAGTTATTCCGATTGGTTTTTGAGTATCAAACAATGACTTATTTTGAAGCCTGAAGATATACAAAATTATAATTAAAAAACTATACAAAAAAGATATAGAACACAGTGTTTGGTAGGTGAGGGGGTAGGTGAGGGGCAGACTCAAGAAAAATGTCAGGAAGTATTTTTTCACGGAGAGAGTAGTGGATGCTTGGAATGCCCTCCCGCGGGAGGTGGTGGAAATGAAAACGGTAACAGAATTGAAGCACGCGTGGGATAAACATAAAGGAATCCTGTTCAGAAGGAATAGATCCTAAGGAGCTTAGCCGAGATTGGGTGGCACAGCCAGTGGCGGGAGGCGGGGACAGTGCTGGGCAGACTTATACGGTCAGTGCCAGAGCTGGTGGTGGGAGGCGGGGCTGGTGGTTGGGAGGCGGGGATAGTGCTGGGCAGACTTATACGGTCAGTGCCAGAGCCGGTGGTGGGAGGCGGGGTTGGTGGTTGGGAGGCGGGGATAGGGCTGGCCAGACTTATACGGTCTGTGCCAGAGCCAGTGGTGGGGGGCAGGGATAGTGCTGGGCAGACTTACACGGTCTATGCCCTGAAAAGGACAGGTACAAATCAAGGTAAGGTATACACAAAAAGTAGCACATGTGAGTTTATCTTGTTGGGCAGACTGGATGGACCGTGCAGGTCTTTTTCTGCCGTCATCTACTATGTTATAAATGATTATATCAGTCACAAGTGGGATCCACCTATTCAGTTGGTGTTGATAACCAATGTCATGTCCCAGTGACAATATGGGTCTTTCCCCCCCACCCCCCATTATAATAGTTTTAGAGTGACCATTGTGTGTACTTTTTGTTGAGTTCACAACTTTGCACAGGGCAGCTTGGTTAGAAGTGGAATGCTCAATATTCAAAGCGATTTAAACGGGCAGGAGAGGCAAACTACGCAAAAACTAGTAGGGATGTTGCACAGTGAAAAAGAAAAGGTTAGTGTGTGTTGTTTAAGCCTGTTGTTTATTCTTGATTTTTCAGTATTTTTTCATATTAGTTTGACTTTTTTTTTTTTTTTTTTAGGTACACACTGTGAACTCTCAAGAACTTAAAAATGAATATGGCTCGACTGTTTGCACATTAATTCCTAGATAAACATGAACGAGTGATTTGTGTACACTTCAAGGGTCTGTTATTCGGTGCTGCTTAACCAGGTAGCACTAGAGGATCACACTCGGATTTTCAGCAGCACACAACCAGTGTCATCTGGTTAGTGCTTGGGTGTTGTGGGCCGGAGCCAGGAGTTACCACCAGGACACCGCTGATATTCATCAGCAGTGCCTGAAATGCTATCTGGTTAATTTAGGCCAGTGGAAAGGCTTTCTTAAGTTAAACAGGTAGCTATCCGGACACTGCTGTTGGAAATTGGCAATCCCTGGGTAACTCCTGGCGACTGCCTTGTCCCAAGATAGACTGCTTTGTACCAGACAGGGCCCAGCCTTGAATATTACTACTACTACTACTATTTAGCATTTCTATAGCGCTACAAGGCATACGCAGCGCTGCACAAACATATCTGGGCACAATTCAGTATTTAACTAAATACTAACTGCTGCCAGATGAATATTACCAACTAATGGGGAAATTCATCAAGCAGCATTAGGGCCTTAGTGCGACATGTTAATTGGGCCTTAATGTGACTTAAAAGGCCTTAACGCTGCCTGATCTAAAATATCATGGCGCGGCCGCGTTGCTGATCTGCAAGGGCGGGCTTCTGTTTCTGTGAGTCTGACGTCCTGCACGTACAACGTGCAGGACGTCAGACTCACAGAAACAGAAGCCCGCCCTTGCAGATCAGCAACGAGGCCATGCCAGAGAAAAGGACTTCGGCTGGCGGGGGTTGGGGACCCCCGCCAGAAAAGGTACTTAACGGCGGCAGCAGGGGAGGGTAGGCGACGGCGGGAAGAGGGGGTCAAAAGAGTTGGCACCGGTGAGGGGGGGGGTGAAAGGCGGTGGTGATGTTGGTGGCGGGGGCGGACAAAAATGGCAGGGGGGTCGGCGGCGCCGGGAGGACGCCTAAAATGTGCCCCTCACCTCGGGCTCTGGACCCCCCCTCCCGCCGAAGTCTGGCTACGCCCCTGGTACAGAAGAGTCAGCAACAGAAAGGTGGTTTGCATTACAGACAGAAATATACCCACATTTCCCCACCTATTTGCAGACTCAATGTGGCTTACAATGTTCCGTCATGGCATTCGCCATAGCAAAGTAAAAGATACAATTGGTATTGCATAAAGAGCATGGATGACATAATAGAATTAAGTAGTCAGGTATAGAGAGATAACATTCAGAATATCAAGTAAATGGTGATGCACTGCAGTTCCTATTAGGGATCGTTGTGGTATGCCTTGTTGAAGAGATGGGTCTTCAGTGACTTGCGAAAGTTGAGTGGGTCGTAGATTGTTTTCAGGTCCAGTGGTAATGCATTCCACAACTGCGTACTCATGTAGGAAAAGCTGGACACATGTATTAATCTGTATTTATAATACACCACATAATGCCACTAAAAATCATTACAGATTGCTCTAGTGCTATTCAGATAGTGGAGATATTCGGTGGGCAGAGCAGGGGCAGTCACTGGAGTTTTCCACTTAGCTATTCGGGGGCCCTTTTACTAAGTCGCGTAGGTGCCTACACGCGCCCAATGCATGCCATAATTGGAACTACCACCCGGCTACTGTGTGGCCAGGGCGGTGATTTCATTTTTTACGCCCATCTACTACGTGCGCTGGAAAATAGATTTTATTTTCCGGTGCGTGGTGCTAACCAAGCGGTAATCGGCATTGTACATGCACTGAGGATTACCGCCCGGTTAACGTGTCAGACTTTACTGCTACTGTCAGTGGGTGGCGGTAAGGTCTCAGGCCCAAAATGGATATGTGCTAATTTTTATTTTGCCTGCACGTCCATCTTTGGCCCCCCAAAATAGCCTTTTTTGCAGGTGTGCTGAAAATTGGACCTGCGCGCATCCAATATACGCATCTACACCAGCGCAAGCCACTTTTCGGTGCACCTTAGTGAAAGGACCCTTGAATATTGGTGGACTATCTGAATATCAGACTGAATATTGTTTAGCTATCTGGATTTCAGACTAAATATCAGTTGGCTATCTGCATATCGGGTTGAATTTTGCTGATATCTGGATAATACCAGTAGTCAGCATTACATAAGAACATACTGGGTCAGACCAATGGTCCATCTAGTCCAGTATCCTGTTTTCCAAACAATGGCCAAGCCAGGTCACAAGTACCTGGCAGAAACCCAAATCGTGGCAACATTCCAGAACCCCAAAGAGAAACAAGATTCCGGAATCATAACGGATAGCAGGATTCCATGAAGAATGCCAAAGAGTAGCAAGATTCTGGAACCCTAAAGAGTAGCAACATTCCAAGCTAACAATCCCAGGGCAAGCAGTTGCTTCCCATGTCTGCCTCAATAGCAGACTATGGACTTTTCCTCCAGGAATTTGTCCAAACCTTTTTGAAACCCATATACACTAACCGCTTTTACTACATCCTCTGGCAAAGAGTTCCAGAGGTTAACTATTCATTGAGTGAAAAAATATTTTCTCCTTTAAAACTTTCGGAATGAGGAGAAAATCGATTTACTTGTACTCATTCTACACCACTCAGGATTTTGTAGACCTCAATCATATCTCCCCTCATCCAACTCTTTTCCAAGCTGAAGAGCCCTAACCTCTTTAGCCTTTCCTCGTACGAGAGGAGTTCCATCCCCTTTATCATTCTGGTCGCTCTTCTTTGAACCTTTTCTAATTCTGCTATATCATTTTTGAGCTACGCCAACCAGAACTGAATGCAATACTCAAGGGGCAGACGCACCATGGAGCGATACAAAGACATTATAGTGTTTTCGGTCTTATTCACCCTCCCTTTCCTAATAATTCCTAGCATCCTATTTGCTTCTGAATCTAAATATTTAATGCTGGCCACTATCCAGATGCCAGTGCTGATTATTAAGATTTATTTCAGCCATGGTGGCTGGTATTTAAAAACAAGCTGCTGAGCCAGTGATGGGAAGCACTTGAGAAATGTCTAGCCTTAGAAAAGATTTCTTGACATTCAAAGTCCAAAGAGATGAGACAGCTTTGGTATGATTGATTAGAAATTGTGTTATGATAACCTTGCTGCTGTATAGTATCTATTTGGTTTTCTTGAGGCAATTTCTCCAAATGGGTCAGTTGTGGGCATACCATGACAGGAATGAACCTCGCTACTAAGCCAAGGTATGTGGAGTATGATCTCATTCTCTCAAATTTACTGCTAACGCTCACTATAGGACTTAGGGATGAAGGGGGGCACCTAGATGTGGGTACAGTGGATTTCTGGTGGGTTTTGGAGGGCTCACACTTACCACCACAAGTTTAACAGGTGGGGGAGGGATGGGCCTGGGTCCGCCTGCCTAAAGTGCACTGCAGTACCCACTAAAACTGCTCCAGGAACCTGCATACTGCTGTCATTGAGCTAGGTATGATATTTGAGGCTGGCATAGAGGCTGGAAAAAATATTTTAACATTTTGTTTTGAGGGTGGGAAGGGGTTGGTGACCACTGGAAGAGTAGGGGGAGGTCATCCCTGATTCCCTCCGGTGGTCATCTGGTCATTTAGGGCACATTTTTGTGGCTTGGTCGTAAAATAAAAAAGGACCAAGTAAAGTCGTCCAAGTGTTCGTCAGGGACGCCCTTCTTTTTTCCATTATTGGCCGAGGACGCCCGTGTGTTAAGCACGCCCCAGTCCCGCCTTCGCTATGCTTCCGACACACCCCCAGGAACTTTGGTCATCCCTGCGATGGAAAGCAGTTGAGGGCGCCCAAAATCGGCTTTTGATTATGCCGATGTGGGCGACCCTGGGAGAAGGACGCCCATGTCCCGATTTGTGTCGAAAGATGGGCGCCCTTCTCTTTCGAAAATGAGCCCAATAGAGAACTTTTTGAGTTCATAAGATGTTACATTTATAGACAACTTATCCAGGTGCACTTGGAAGTTCTTTTTGATCAAGCCTATGGCACCCAAAACAATGGGAAATATTTCTGTATCTATGTTGTAAGGTTTATGTTATATTTATTTATTTATTATGCAATAAAATATGTACACTGAAAAAAAAAAGAAAAGCTGACTGCCCCAGCTGACTATTGACCCGACAGCTTAATTCCAGTTATGTGTTAATGACCACCTTGATGGTGCGCCGTCATGTTTTCTCCAGTTTCCAGACACAGCACAAGCTCAACAATATTCTAACTTGCATTTTCTCAGCAAAGAAGGTAACGTAACAGAAGGACGAAAAATGCACATTCATAAAACTTGGCAATGGGAGACCTGCTCGGAATGTCTTGCATTTCGTTGCCTTTTATCAAACCCATCCCCCCTTCAAATTGCGCTCACCATTCCGTTCATTTGAATACGAGCTTTAAATATACACAAATAGGCATTTGGGGGAACTTTTCAAGCCCCCGGCTTTGGCGGTCACACAAAAAGAGTGTTGTGGGAGATGGAAAGCTGAAAGGCAAATTGCAGCTGGTCAGCACAAAGAATTCAGAAAGATTCAGCGATTTTAACTCAAAACAATTACTTCATTTTTCATTCAGCACCGACAGTCACTTTTAATAAGCAGCTTCTATCAGAGATGTTAGGCTTTTTTAGGGCTATGTAGGGGTTAGTTTACAAGCAGTGATAATGCTTGTAGTGTTACGAAAGGCGCTTGCATGAGTTGGGTTGGAGTCAGGGCATAAATATGAATAATTTGGTTCTGGGCATCACAGTACAATGAGCACAAGGGTCACTGCTCAATGTTTTCAACAGGGATTTTGAGGAAAACTCCACTTTATGCCTCTTCTTGCGACTTGCTTTTACCCTGTAAGACTGATCAGTGCAATTTGTTGGGTCTGTTCTTCTTAGTATCTTTTGACGTGTCGAAGGTAGTTCAGTTTCCAGGTTTTACTGAGTGCTCAATGGTCTCTACATGTCATTTGAGAAAATGTAAGATTTGTGGTTCCTTTCCGTAGAAGTTCTCTTCCTGTTTGCTGTTACCCCCCCCCCCCCACACACACACACACACACCCCAGATAGCCTGTGCGCCTAGCCCCGTCTTTGGCCGTCTTCAAGTCCAAACTCAAAACCCACCTCTTTACCACTGCTTTTGACTCCTAACTCACTTGCCCTGTCCTTTATCCTCACCTCTTTATTCCCTTACCCTTAATTGCTCTGTCTGTTTACCTGTCTTATCTAGATTGTAAGTTCTTTGAGCAGGGACTGTCTTTTTTAGTGTATGGTGTACAGTGCTGCATATGCCTTATAGCGCTATAGAAATGTTAAATAGTAGTAGTAGTATTAGATAGCATCACATGATCGTGCACTGACCTCTCTGATGCATAGGCGTTGATCAAGAGGTTGGCATGTTTAACAATGCCCGATGATATCAGAATGTGTGTCACTCTCACAACAAATAAAATAACCAAAACCAAGAAAGGAATAGTTGTGATGGTAAAAGGTCTGCGTGAGGTACAGAGATGACTTAAAACACAAACTTTGAGGCCCACATTAAAGGTATTCCATGAGTTAGAAAAGGTTGAAAGAAGGTCAAATGACTGCCAGCATAGCAAAATGGTGTTAAGATAGAGGCTATTACAGCCAAAAAGCATCCCAAGAACTCCAAAAGGCAGAATAAATCTGTGTGCCACTTGCTCAGTAATAAAGCAGACATTTTGAATTTATTTATTTAGATTTTGCTCACACCTTTTTCAGTAGTAGCTCAAGGTGAGTTACATTCAGGTACTCTGGATATTTCTCTGTCCCAGGAGGGCTCACAATCTAAGTTTGTACCTGAGGCAATGGAGAGTTAAGTGACTTGCCCAGAGTCACAAGGAGCTGCCTGTGCCTGAGGTGGGAATTGAACTCAGTTCTTCAGGACCAAAGTCCACCACCTTAACCACTAGGCCACTCCTCCACATTATTCACAATACTATAGTATCTGAATTCTCCATCTACAAACCTTTACTTATGGGGATTGGGGAAGATAAACACACTAGCCTGTCTTAGATGCAATCTCTTTGCTCAAAGTATCATACCCCAGCACCATCCAAAATGCAACAAAACTACGACAGACTTTATTGTTCCATTTACATTGTTACCTGTGGCTTACTAAGCCACGTAAGCATCTACACATGCCCAACGCGCGCCAAAATGGATTTACCGCCGGGCTACCATGTGGCTCTTGCAGTAATTTCATTTTTGGTGTGCGTATGATATGTGCGTCCGATAAATAATTTTTATTTTCGGACACGCGCATCGGACGTGCACCAAGTGGCATTTGATGCACACAGGTCATTACTGCCCGGTTACCACATGAGACTTTACCGCTAGGTCAATGGCTGGTGGTAAGGTCTGAGACCCAAAATGGACACGCCAATTTTGATTTTGCCACACGTCCATTTTCGGCAAAGATTTTAAAAAGGCCTTTTTTACAGGCGCGCTGAAAAATGGACCGTCGCGCCCCCAAAACCCATGCCTACACTACTGAAAGCCATTTTTCAGCGCACCTTAGTAATAGGACCCCTTACTTCATAATCATGTAAGCCACATTGAACCTACCAATTGGTGGGAAAATGTGGGATACAAATGCATAAAATAAATAAAGAGATAATCACTTATAGGAGCCACCTTACCCTTTCATTAAGCCCTTGGGTGTCAGTGGACACCAAGGCTTGGCTGCATACATCAGGCAAGGTGCAGAGAGAGGGCTGGAGACAGAGTGGTTCCTACAGCAGGAAAGTAAGAAATGGAGAAACAAGGCCACAAACCTAGACAGAGGGTCTGGGGTAAGAGCGCACAGCAAGGCCTGGAGCAGGCCAAGGACCAAGGCACAGGTTAGCAGCAAAATCAAGAATACAGCAGGATCAGGAACAAGCTGCAGTCAAGAATGCTGACAGAACACAGAACACAGATCAAAACCAGGAGCTCAAACCCCAAGATGGAGCACACCTGACTGGAGAGCCAGTAAATGCACAGGGAAGTGAGAGACAAGATTGTAGCACCATATTCCAAGGACATCAACCAAGCCTCTGTGGCTCAATGTACAGAGGAGGAACACACTCTTCTGAGGAGCAGGTCATGACACAGTAAGGTATCACCCTGAAATCGTACTAATCCTCTTCTCCTACTGAATCCCTTCAGCCCCCTCCCCAACTCCTAACAGACAGCAGTGTGAGGAGGACTCAGATCAGAAGCAAAGTCATGGCAGATTACTTCTACTTGTAAGTGGCGGCAACCAAATTATGTTTCACTGAACCTCTTACTCCATCTTGAAACAACCGCCGTGACCGCAGTTGGTGGAATGGAGCAAAACAGATGTTTCCAGCTGCTAGCTCTGCAGAGAAAATCTGAGTATTTCCAGTATACTGGCCAGAGAGAAGGGTGGCAGGATTTTAGAAGGGATCTAATTACATCACTGACCCACGTAACAAGATGAGCGGAATAGACGTGGAATGAGGAAGTGGCCAAGGTTAGGCATATAGCTGGGTTTGAAAAAGGTTTGGGCAAGTTTCTGGAGGATCAGTTCATTAACAATGATTGGCTAGACAGACTTGCAGAAGCCTCCAAGCTTGAGCTCTAGCGCTTATAAGAACATAAGAAGATAAGCATTGCCTTACTGGGATAGACCAAAGGGTCCATCAAGCCCAGTATCATCTTTCCAACAGTGGCCAATCCAGGTCACAAGTACCTGGCAAGATCCTACAACAGTAAAAATGATTTTAGGCTGCTTATCCTAGAAATAAGCAGTGGATTTTCCCAAGTCCACAAGAATAATGAGTTATGGACTTTTCTTTTAGGAAAGTATACAAACCGGTTTTAAACCTTGCTAAACAAACTGCTTTTATCACATTCTCAGGCAACAAATTCCAGAATTTAATTACACGCTGAGTGAAGAAATATTTTCTCTGATTTGTTTTAAATTTACTGCTTAATAGTTTCATTGTGTGCCCCCCCTAATCCTTGTATTTTTGGAAAGAGTAAACAAGTTATTCACATCTACCTGTTCCACGCCACTCAGTATTTTACAGACCTCTATCATATCTCCCCTCAGCTATCTCTTTTCCAACCTGAAGAGCCCCGAGCTTTTTTAGCCTTTCTGCACAGGGAAAGCGTCCCATCCCCTTTATCTTTTTCTTCGCCCTTCTCTGTACCTTTTCTAATTCTGCTATATCTTTTTCGAGATGCGGTGACCGGAATTGCACAGTATTCAAGGTGTGGTTGCACCATGGAGAGATACAGTCCCTGCCTCTATCGTGCCTAGGGCGGGGCAGCGAGGACGGTCCGCCCTGGGTGCAGCAAGGGGGTGCGCAGGCAGGCGGTAAGGTCTCACGTGTTAACCAGGCGGTAATGGTCAGCGCAGGTAAACTGACGATTACCGCCAGGTAAGCGCCACGTGTTAGAAAACAGAAAATATTTTCTACCGCACGTTTTGGACGCGCATCATAAATGGAATTACTGCCTGGGGAGTGCGATATCTGGGCGGTAGTTCCAATTTGACGTGGGTTGAACATGTACTAAAAGGCCGCTAAGTTCATCTATAAATATCAGAATTTTTTTAGTAAGTTTAAAGATACATTTCTAATTTTCTGCATCCCTCAGATTGGGTCTTTAGCGGAGCCTAATCACAGCCTTCCGTTTATTTTGGCCTTCAGCACGTAACGCAGATGTGCATAATTTTCAGCTTACTGAGTGGCTGCTTTCCAGACCCTTACGTCGAAGGTAACTTTAGTAGAGCTCCCCAGCACCAAAAACAATGCTGAGAATACTGGTGGAGGAAAGCAATATTTTTGCAAAGATAAAGCACATTCTTTCACTTAATATGTTGTGCTTGGCATCTACCACTACAAGTCAAAACATGTTTACCCTCCATGCAGAACAGAAGTGTAGCACGGTAGACGTCATTTGAAAAACATCATTTACTCGGTATAGACCTCATCTGGGGGCTCTTTAAAACTAAAAATTACGCTGGCTCCCAATAAAGGAAAGAATTAACTTCAAAATTTGTGCCCTAGTCCACAAAAAAATTCTTTATGGAGAAGTCCCAGGATACATGAATAACCTAATCCACCTTCCTTCTAGGAACACATCAAGAACATCCCGTTCATTCCTAAACCTCCGTTATCATACCTGCAACAGCCTCAAGTATAAATCTACTTACGCTACCTCCTTTTCCTTTATCGGCACCCAATTATGGAATGCTTTACCAAAAGCTGTCAAAACTACCCAAAATCATCTTAACTTTAGGAAATTACTTGAGACCAGCTTATTCAAGAAAGCCTACTCCCAGGATCCAACATAAATCCCAACGTCTTCCAAAGCAATACGTTAATGGACTATTTTGGACTCTTTTATCTTTCCCTTTTCCCTACTTTCAACTTGTTCCTTCTACACTCTCTGTTTACCACAATATATTGTAATTGATTAATAACCGGGTTGGCGATTGCCTTCTCGGTTTAATGTGAGCCACATTGAGCCTGCAAACATGCGGGGAAAATGTGGGGTATAAATGTGACAAAATAAATAAATAAAATGAAGTGTGCCAAGCAGTCAGGGGGCAGTTGTAAAAGTGGGCACCTCCGTTTAGGTGCCCCAGTGCCAGTGAGATCTTATTCTAAAACGGCATCTACATAATTGGTTAGATAACACTCGACATTAGATTGTAACTGCCTTATTATTATTTGTTGCATTTGTATCCCACATTTTCCCACCTATTTCCAGGCTCAATGTGGCTTACACTACGCTGTAATGGCGATCGCCATTTCCGGAATGAGAAATACGAAGTACTATTATATTTGAAGTACAGAAAATGATAAAAATAAATTATAAGTAAGTAGATAAACAGTTCATTTCAGGCATTAGAGATCAACATTCATTGGTGACCAAGTAATTTAGGTAAACAGGTAAAAAAAAGAGTTCAGATAACTTGGTCTGTTCGAGTTTTAATATCAAGTCACTTATGAAGGATCATTATGATAAGTCTTTTTGAACAGGTTGGTCTTTAGTAATTTCTGGAAGGTTACCAAGTCGTGGGTTGTTTTGATGGCCTTTGGTAGTGCATTCCATAGTTGCGTGCTGATGTAGGAGAAGCTAGACACATATATTGATTTATATTTTTTTTGTTTTTGTTACATTTGTACCCCGCGCTTTCCCACTCATGGCAGGCTCAATGCGGCTTACATGGGGCAATGGAGGGTTAAGTGACTTGCCCAGAGTCACAAGGAGCTGCCTGTGCCGGGAATCGAACTCAGTTGGACCAAAGTCCACCACCCTAACCACTGGGCCACTCCTCCACTGTTGCTACTATTTGAGATTCTACATGGAATGTTGCTATTCCACTAGCAACATTCCATGTAGAAGTCGGCCCTTGCAGATCACCAATGTGGCCGCGCAGGCTTCTGCTTCTGTGAGTCTGACGTGCAGGACATCAGACTCACAGAAACAGAAGCCTGCACAGCCTTCTACATGGAATGTTGCTAGTGGAATAGCAACATTCAATGTAGAATCTCCAATAGTAGCAACATTCCATGTAGAATCTCCAATAGTATCTATTTTATTTTTGTTACATTTGTACCCTGCGCTTTCCCACTCATGGCAGGCTCAATGCGGCTTACATGGGGCAATGGAGGGTTAAGTGACTTGCCCAGAGTCACAAGGAGCTGCCTGTGCCGGGAATCAAACTCAGTTCCTCAGGACCAAAGTCCACCACCATAACCACTAGGCCACTCCTCCATTTATCGTTTATTAAATTTGGTGTTCAGCTTTCGTTGCAGGCAAATTGAAGCAGCTTGCACTAAAAACGGGGAGGTAGAAAAGAACGCCAGTTGTAGATAGGAAAGAGGTAACTATGTAAGCCATTCAAACTCTACAACAGTCATACAAGAAGGATAGTCAAAGAACATACACACAGAACAAAAAACGCATACCAAAAAATAAAATCAGTAATTCATACATCTACCATCTATCAACCCTGGTCTCCCACTGAAGAGCTATCTCAAGCTACGGCAAAAAAATGCCTGTTGAAAAAGGCCACTTTTGCCTCACTCCAGGGCCCCTTTTACTGCAGTGGGTGAAAAGACCAATAAAAGAAATGACCATGCGGTAAGTTCGTACTTGCCGCACTCCCGTTGAAGTGGCGGTAAGGGCTCTCGTGCTAACCTAGCAGTAACTGGGCAGTGGGTGGCACTGCCCGATTACTGCTGGGTAACCCCTGCAATAGAAAATCAGATCTGATTTTCTATAGTGCTGGATATGGCTCGTGCTGGCCGGGGAAATACTGTCGGCACCTGCTTTGGGCCGGCGGTAGTTCCAGGTTACCACATGGCAACCCTTTAGTACAAGGACCCCCAAATGAAGCCAAAATTATGACGATCAGGGATCATCCACCCAATTCTGCATGCAGAAAACATGGAGCTGAGGCTACTCGAGGGGGCTTGGTGGTCCATTTGCCATAAAATCTGATTTTCCATGGACCATTCAGTACCTTTGTTAATAGTCTATAAAAAAAAGTAGGTGCTTACTTTCAAGAGCATAAGAACATAAGCCTTGTCATACTGGGTCAGACCGAAGGTCCGTCAAGCGCAGCATCCTGTTTCCAGCAGTGGCCAATGCAGGCCAAAAGTACTGGGCAAGATCCAAGAACAGTATAGTACATTTTATGCGGCTTGTCCTAGAAATAAGCAGTAGATGTTCCCCAAGTCTGTCTTAATAATGGCTTATGGACTTTTCTTTTAGGAAGTTATCCAAACATTTTTTAAACCCACTAAGCTAACTGCTTTTACCACATTCGCTGGCAATGAATTCCAGAGCTTAATTACACATTGAGTGAAGAAATATTTTCTCTGATTTGTTTTAAATTGACTACTTTGTAGCTTCATTGAATGCCCCCTAGTCCTAGTATTTTTGGGAAGAGTAAACAATCGATTCACGTCTACCTGTTCCACTCCACTCATTATCTTATAGACCACTATCATATCTCCCCTCAGGTGTCTTTTCTCCAAGCTGAAGAGCCCTAGCCACTTCAGCCTTTTCTCATGTATTTATTTATTTATTTATTGTACATTTATACCCCACGTTCTTCCCACAGTTGTGCAGGCTCAAAGTGGCTTACAATGCAATTAAATTAAATTCAAATACAATAAAATTAGTTAGAATAGGAGGAACGGGAAAGAAGAAAATAGGGAAGGGGAAGAGAGTCTAAAATGGTCCGTAGGTACATATTGATATGCAGGTAATACGCTGAATCCTTGGAGTTGGCTGAACAGACGACCAGACACACCAAGATGACCTCGCACGATGTTGCTCCTCGACCGTCCACTCCTGGGAATTCGTCCCATCCCCTTTATCATTTTCATCGCCTTTGTCAAAACTGGCTATTTTGGGGGTATTCCGGGGGGCAGAGTCAGCGATTGGCCAGTTACATGCTGATATTCTGCATTTAACCAGCCAAGATGACCACATAAATCGGACCACATATAAGTCATTCCTATCTTTATGTAGGGCCTTATAGCCTGTTAAGTGCAGAATATTGGACTTAACCAGTTATGCGTTAGCCAAGTCTGCAAACCCGGGAATTCAATACTGAAGCCTGAACATGGCCCGGCATTGCATTTCCAGGCATAACGCAGGTGATGGTCAGCATAACGGTCGTCGCTGGCAGAATATCGACAGCACATGGGACAGGCATGTAAGATGCCTCTCCCTACCCATCTTCAAATCTTTGCTCAAAGCCCACCTCTTCAATGTTGCTTTCGGCACCTAACCTTTATACCTTTCAGGAGATCTAGACTGCCCCTATTTGACTGACTGTACATTTGTCCTTTAGATTGTAAGCTCCTTGAGCAGGGACTGTCCTTCTATGTTAAATTGTACAGCGCTGCGTAACCCTAGTAGCGCTTTAGAAATGTCAAGTAGTAGTAGTAGTAGTATGTCTTAGGGAAAAGAGGAGAAAATGATTGCTGTGGATGGGCAGACTGGCTGGGCTATTTGGTTCTTATCGGCCATCACGTTTCTATGGATATATAGAGGGGCATTTTTGAACGGGGATGCCCATCTCTAAGGACATCCCCGCGAAGGGTCGGGGCATCCCGTATTATCGAAACAAGATGGGCATCCATCTTTCGTTTCGATAATACGGTCGGGGACGCCCAAATCTCAACATTTAGGTCAACCTAACAGATGGTCGACCTAAATGTTGAGATGGTCGACGTTGGAGATGGACGACCTTGGTTTTCGCCGATAATGGAAACCGAGGACGCCCATCTCAGAAATGACCAAATGCAAACCCTTTGGTCATGGGAGGAGCCAGCATTCGTAGTGCACTGGTCCCCCTCACATGCCAGGACACCAACCGGGCACCCTAGGGGGCACTGCAGTGGACTTCACAAATTGTTCCCAGGTGCAAAGCTCCCTTACCTTCATTGCTGAGCCCCCCAACCCCCCCCCCCCAAAACCCACTCCCCACAACTGTACACCACTACCATAGCCCTAAGGGGTGAAGGGGGCACCTATATGTGAGTACAGTGGGTTTTGGGTGGGTTTTGGAGGGCTCATATTTACCACCACAAGTGTAACAGGTAGGGGGGGATGGGCCTGGATCCGCCTGCCTAAAGTGCACTGCACCCACTAAAAACTGCTCCAGGGACCTGCATACTGCTGTGATGGAGCTGGGTATGACATTTGAGGCTGGCATAGAGGCTGGAAAAAAATGTTTTGAAATATTTTTTGGGGGGTGGGAGAGGGTTGGTGACCACTGGGGGAGTAAGGGGAGGTCATCCCCCATTCCCTCCGGTGGTCATCTGGTCAGTTCGGGCACCTTTTCGAGGCTTGGTCGTGAAAAAAATTGGACCAAGTAAAGTCGGCCAAATGCTCATCAGGGACGCCCTTCTTTTTTCCATTATTGGCCAAGGACACCCATCTCTTAACCATGCCCCGTCCCGCCTTCGGTACACTGTCGACACGCCCCCGTGAACTTTGGTCATCCCCGTGATGGAAAGCAGTTGAGGACGCCCAAAATCGGCTTTCGATTATGCCGATTTGGGCGACCCTGAGAGAAGGACGCCCAGCTCCCGATTTGTGTCAGAAGATGGGCGTCCTTCTCTTTCGATTATGCCGCTGATAGACACCCGTTTACAGTATGCCTTATTTGGAGCAGGTGCAAATTTGCACAAGAATATTTTTGAACCACTGGGGTTTGTTCTGAGAGTGTAATTTAAAAGCTTTAGTGTGTGTGTGTTTGAAGGAAAATCCATATAAAGTGTTAACATGACGGTACTATACTCCTGTGAAATGACATGCTATGTTTCCCACGGTTTCCAACCACCAATTGTGCTGTGGAGATGGTGTTGGTACTTTTTTTTACATATTTGGTGGTCCTGTGATCTGATAAAACCCTATTGAGAGAAAGTTGTTCCCAAGATTGCTACTCACGCAGACTAAACAAACCAAAAAGGAGAACCGCTAAAAAAGTGAACACACCAAAAAATATAGATAGCGGATGAATCACATTATGCTGCAGCTCGCAGATTAAGGAACGCAGGCTGATATCAAAGCATGGAAAGTCGGCAGTGAGCTTATTCTCCTGAGGAAGCCTAATTTGTAGAAGGAGCGGTCCCCATTGGGACCGCTCCTTCTACAAATTAAGTTAAGTGACTTTCTATACATACATTATATCTGCTTTTCTGTCCAGAAGACTTAAGAAGTTTGTTCTTTACATTTTGAATTTTAAAAAAATGATTTTGGAGGTTTTTTAAGACCTATCTGACTGCGAGTTCACTTGCGGTGTTAGTCAGATAAGACAGTCACAGCCAACTGAGGTCTTTTTTTCCTCCTTTTCGATAATTAATCAAACATATAAATGGCAAGTGACCGACTCACCTGCAAATGCACAGTAGAGACTTCCCTCTCTGTCCCGCCCTCGCGTCACGATGTGATGATGTCAGAGGGCGGAACAGAGAGGGAAATGGAGTCGGACTGTCAGACGCTGCCGCTGCTGCTGGAGCCTGGAAACAAACATCGCGCGCACCAATCTCCACCCTCCCCCCCATCCCCGCCGGCGCTCCTGCCCTCCTCCGTATCGGGCCCCCTGCACTGACCTGACAGCGCCTCTCACCTCCGTGTGGAAGCGCTGCAGGCAGCAGCAGAGCTTTCACACGGAGGTGAGAGGCGCTGTCAGGACAGTGCAGGGGGCCCGGCACGGAGGGGGGGAGGGAGTGGCGGCGAGGAAGGTAGCTGGAAATCTCGCCCGTTTTTACGGCCTTAATGGCTAGTGAAAATATAAATAATTAAAAGTAAATGTAACGACATTAAACACAAGAATCGTCAAGGAATATTATGAATTGTGTGTTCATACCACATGTTTTGCATTCTGAAGCATTTTTCTAGTGTGAATCATCCACTATTTATATTTTTTTGGTGTACTCACGCAGGCTGCCATTTTGTTTGTGACCCAAAGTGGTGTCTGTTGGGAATGGGTAACAGGTGTGGTCTAAAGTGGCAACGTCGTCTTAAGAGAATGTGTTTGACGGCTGCTAAAAGCATTTTTGCAACATATTAGAAAAAAATCATTGGGACCTACTAAGTTTGATTGGAGGCTTTCCTTTATTGGAGAAACGGAACAACTTACAGATAAGAAACTGGGCCATTATGACCCCACTTCAGATTTATGAGCTCATTTTTATATTTATAAAAACACGTGAGACACCTCTGTTGCCTTTATCAATCAGGCGTAAAATAGATGCTTTTTAAAGTTGTTTATGTCCCCTTATTATGAAATTACCCTTTTTCTCCCAAGGTAGATAGATACACTTAAATCCCCACAATTCCCTAATACTAACCACTCCAGTTTCATTCCCTGAGGGATTACTTTTACAGGAGGAATGTAATGGAAATGGTTCCAGATGTTGCTTCTTTACATGTCTCAGAAGACGCCTGCGGCACATCTGGCCGAGGCAGGACTGAGAGCTCTCCGTGAGCTCCGTACAGGTAAGCCCTCAAGCCGAGGGCAATTAATGGAGGATGACAGCATAATGGCACACCAAATGAGAAACAAACGTTTGCAAATGTCAACAAACAAGCTTTTATGCATCAAAGCATGATTGGAAGAATGTTGAAAATTTCCTATATAGGAAAACACATTTGCTCAGTTCATAATATATATACATGCAAATTGATGTGTACCTTAGGTTTCCTGACTCATACCGAAAGTCTAATAGCATCTCCGTGTTTCTAATTAGAGATAGAAATGACAAGTTAAAGCATTAATGATGGAAATAAAGTATGGAGCCACCGTACTGGGGAATTTTGATAAATGTTTGCAGACTGAAAATAGCATCACACACACAAAAAAAATCATTTCCAAGTTCATTTGACAGCTGTGATCAGTGTTTAAACTGAGCAGGCCCTCTCTGGAGCTGAGTATCAGTCAAGATTTTCAAACCCTGACTCAACATGTTCTATGGGCCTACAATGTACCCTTGAGCCTGGAGACACCGTGGGCTCACTAAAGATTACCGTTAGAGGGTCATTTTCAAAGGCATTTCTGAGAATAAATCACAGCTTTCTGCCCAAATTGCCCACCCAATTACTGGGAAAACTGATATGCATTACCAGAGGTTTGCCTGCTGTTTGAGGAGGCATGTCTGAAGGAGAGGTTGGGAATAGTTTTGCACTAAAGTGCATGCTTTTGAAAATTCAGATGTATGCTTCCTTACGGACCAAGAAAGGGATCTGGGTGTCATCACCAATAATACACTGAAACCTTCTGCTCAGTGTGCTGCTGCGGCTAGGAAAGCGAATAGAATGTTGGGTATTATTAGGAAAGGTATGGAAAACAGGTGTGAGGATGTTATAATGCCGTTGTATCGCTCCACGGTGCGACCGCACCTGGAGTATTGTGTTCAGTTCTGGTCGCCGCATCTCAAGAAAGATATAGTAGAATTGGAAAAGGTGCAGCGAAGGGCGACTAAAATGATAGCGGGGATGGGACGACTTCCCTATGAAGAAAGACTAAGGAGGCTAGGGCTTTTCAGCTTGGAGAAGAGACGGCTGAGGGGAGACATGATAGAGGTATATAAAATAATGAGTGGAGTGGAACAGGTGGGCGTGAAGCGTCTGTTCACGCTTTCCAAAAATACTAGGACTAGGGGGCATGCGATGAAACTACAGTGTAGTAAATTTAAAACAAATTGGAGAAAATCTTTCTTCACCCAACGCATAATTAAACTCTGGAATTCGTTGCCGGAGAACGTGGTGAAGGCGGTTAGCTTGGCAGAGTTTAAAAAGGGGTTGGCCAGTTTCCTAAAGGACAAGTCCATAAACCACTACTAAATGGACTTGGGAAAAATCCACAATTCCGGGAATAACATGTATAGAATGTTTGTATTTTTGGGAAGCTTGCCAGGTGCCATTGGCCTGGATTGGCCGCTGTCGTGGACAGGATGCTGGGCTCGATGGACCCTTGGTCTTTTCCCAGTGTGGCATTACTTATGTACTTATCCTGCTAGATCAATCAAGATGAATGGGTCATTCCCCAAACCTACTAGTAGAAGGAAGTAAAGAATGCAGAAAATTCTTTACTGTATTTCTCTGCCTCCAGCAGCTGGTGCAGATAGTCTGGTGCAGTCTAAGGTATGGTTGCTCACATTCTCTCTGCGAGTCTTCTCTAGGATTCCAAGAGACTCTTAATTCCCTCCAAGCCAGTGCCAGCTCTTCCCTTTAGGCTAAAGTGGACCTAATTATCACTGAACAAGAGGCGCACGTCACATGCTGGGGTCCTAGAGTAACAGTCGGCATTCTGAAGTGAGATGCTTAGCAAGTACGGTCTCCTGAAGAACTAGGAATGAAACGCGGCCAGTGTTTTGGAGAAAGTTGATTTTTGAATGACCTTTTAGGATCTTTCCAGCAGCAGAGCAGTATATTGTGAAGAAGAATTATATATGTATCAGTTGCTGCTCGCTGCAGGCGAAGATCTGCTATTTACAAGGTATGCAGGAGGAACAGTTGTTGGGGTGGGCCTGAGCCCAAAGTGAGTGGGCCTTGGCCCACCCGGGTCCACCCTTGGCTACGCCACTGAAGTAGACTAGTGTCCCTGAGAACTGGAGGTTGTGAAGGGAACTATAGAAGCTAGATCAGCCCATCTCTCCAACCACTCGAATAGCTAACACCCAAATCCTATTTCACGGACTACTGAAGAGTAGAGGAGGCCAGGAGTGGGTGGCATAGCCGGTGTTGAGTTTAGCGGTCTGTGGTGATATTCCATGGCACTAACCGGTTATGAGCCGCTGAATATTGGCAGATAGCTCCAAACAAGTGATTTAACTGGCCAGGATCCATTTCTGGCCAGTTAAATCGCTTTGAATATTGACCCCCCCCCCCCCCCCCTTGGATTTCAGGATTCCCATAACAAATATTCATCTGAAATATTTGCATGCATACGGTCAAAGGGTAGGGCTAATTTGTACTTTTTGTTGACCCTGTTCCACAGGGGATGCCACATTTATATGGCTAGCCCTGTATAGTAAAATGTAAAATGGAGCTAGGGGTATTTATAGTACCAGATCTGTTCATTTATGCCAACAGCCTACCAAGGAAGGATTGGAAACCTGCTGATCCTTCAGTTCAGCAGGGCAGAGAAGCTGAGTAAGAGCTCTTCACATGACCCCTTGTATTGTATCTGTGCAGCTGTTAACCTCTGCTGCCAGGAAAGGGATTTTCTCATAGCTGAACTAAACATAGTTAAATGATAGATGATGGCAGAAAAAGACCTGCACGGTCCATCCAGCCTGCCCAACAAGATAACTCATATGTGCCACATTTTGTGTATACCTTACCTTGATTTGTACCTGTCCTCTTCAGGGCACAGACCGTATAAGTCTGCCTAGCACTATCCCCGCCTCCCAACCACCAGCCCCGCTTCCCACCACCGGCTCTGGCACAGACCATATAAGTCTGCCCAGCACTATCCCCGCCTCCCACTACCGGCTCTTGCCACTCCTAAAATTTCAGCTTAGAATATATTCTGGTTTTCTGCTCTTGCCCTAGTCCTATTCCCTATTTTCAAATACGAAATGCATGTTTTAAATATTTGATATATGATGTGGCATTGAATATTTGATCATAAGGTCTATCCAGTCTGCCCATTCAAACCCCGGCTAAATCGGGGGGTGGGGAGGTATTCAAGTAGTGCCATCTATGTATTCATATCTAAGTGTGAAGACTGGGTCTGTGTAAGTCATCTAAAACAGAAAAGGGGTCAACTAGATGCCACGTTCACACTTTGAATCCTAATCTACAAAAGGCTTTGCTGAACATGGAGCATTTTGTAAAATACCTTAAAAGGTCACAACAAAAGCGTAAACAATCACGAAAAGTTAAACCATATCGCTTTATTTATTTTTTTGTAGCATTTGTATCCCACATTTTCCCACCTATTTGCAGGCTCAATGTGGCTTACATTGTTCCGTATTGGTGATCACCAATTCCGGAAAAGAGATATACATAGTTAAGATGGAGGTGACAGAGTGGATTAGATAATACAGGTGAAGAAAGTTCATTTTCGTAATAAGAAATAAAAGGTATGGATTAAACTTCAATCGTGGTAGATTAGTTTGAACAATCAGAAAATAAAGGGTTACGTTTTGTGTAGTTCTGGTGTAGATTTTATTACTGGTATTTAGGATGGATCTTTTTGAATAGGTTGGTTTTCAGTCATTTTCGTAGAGGAGTGTGGTAGCTGTGTTAGTCCACTCTTAAGGTTATCAATAGAAATCAAACAAAATAAAACATGGAAAAGAAAATAAGATGATTCCTTTTTTATTGGACATAACTTAATACATTTCTTGATTAGCTTTCGAAGGTTGCCCTTCGTCCTCAGATCGGAAATAAGCAAATGTGCTCCGATCTGACGAAGAAGGGCAACCTTCGAAAGCTAATCAAGAAATGTATTATGTCCAATAAAAAAGGTAACATCTTATTTTCTTTTCCATGTTTTATTTTGTTTGATTTCTATTGATAACCTTAAGAGTGGACTAACACGGCTACCACACTCCTCTACTTAAGATTCTACATGGAATGTTGCTATTCCACTAGCAACATTCCATATTTAGATTGTGAGCTCTTTGAGCAGGGACTGTCTTTTGTGTATGGTGTACAGCGCTGCGTATGCCTTGTAGCGCTATAGAAGTGATAAGTAGTAGTAGTAATGTAGAAGCCTGCCCTTGCAGATCAGCAACGCGGCCGCGCAGGCTTCTGTTTCTGTGAGTCTGACGTCCTGCACGTACGTGCAGGACGTCAGACTCACAGAAACAGAAGCCTGCGCGGCCGCGTTGCTGATCTGCAAGGGCAGGCTTCTACATGGAATGTTGGTAGTGGAGGAGTAGCCTAGTGGTTAGTGCAGTGGAACATGGAATGTTGTTACTATTTGAGATTCTGGAATGTTGCTATTACTTGAGATTCTACATGGAATGTTGCTACTATTGAAGATTCTGTTGCTGCTATTTGAGATTCTACATGTTATCAATAGAAATCAAACAAAATAAAACATGGAAAAGAAAATAAGATTATACCTTTTTTATTGGACATAACTTAATACATTTCTTGATTAGCTTTCGAAGGTTGCCCTTCTTCGTCAGATCGGAAATAAGCAAATGTGCTAGCTCCGATCTGATGAAGAAGGGCAACCTTCGAAAGCTAATCAAGAAATGTATTAAGTTATGTCCAGTAATTTTCGGAAATTATTTGTGTCGTGTGTTGTTTTTATGGATTTTTAGTGTCACTGTCTTCATTTTGAATACTGCATAAGGTAAACCAGGAAAATGGATCATTGAACGTGATAGACTGCAGAGCCTAGCACCCTCCTACCCACTTGAGTTTCAGCATCTGCTGGAAGGGTTCACAAAAACATTATAACCACACGCTAAATCATTTGTTGCACCATGCAAAATCCTCACCCTGGACAGCGGCTCAGAGACTGGCAGGGCATTTTGCCTCTCGTCAGTCCAGCATCAGCCAAGCAAAGCAACTTTCTTCTTGTATTGGAAGATAAATGTTTTTCCCCTTCATTTGTCTACCTCAGAAAGGAATATTGCATTGCCTGGTGATGAGGGAAGTGTTTCCAAGGGCTGCCAGAAGGTACGTTTATGTGGGGCTTTCTCCCAGTTTCCACGGCTGTCACATAAATGTGCCGTGGAAAAACGTGACTCTCATTCAACCGCCTTTCAAAAGAGTTGCAACACATTGTAAACATCCAGCCCTGACCTTCACTCTAAGCACTTCCATGAAGATGCAGGCAGCCTTCTTCCAGCATCCTGTGAATCATCCCCATTCCACTCCCTCCTCTGTAATTCTAACGTTTTCCTATTTCTAAGGCCTTCCATTATTATAACTTAATTACAAGATGATTTTACTAATAAAAAACAGTGCTGATCACGCTGGGTCAGTCACATGCTGGATGGACATCAGCGTTGCTAATGGCCAAAATATTCTGGTGTGACACACAGGCGTGTTGTGGTACAGAGGCAGCCAGCAAGCAAAGACATTTCAAGAGAATTCCCATGGCATCGATCAGGGGTGAGCAGACCCAACCCACCAGTTCCAAAATGTTTGTCCTCCCTACTGATCTTACAGTTGAGTTGCTGATGTCATTACCTGGGACCCTGAATGTCAGCTGTCAATCATGCACATGGGATCAGGTGAGTTCCCACCTGGACAGTTCCCACCCATCAATTCCCCCCCCCCCCCCCCCCCGGAAACAATTCCCACCTAGGATAATTGCCCCAGGACAATTCTCACTTAAGAGAAAAATTTCCACCAAGGACTCCCCCCCCCCCCCAGGACAATTCCCACCCTCCCTAGGGTTAGAGCAGCATACAGAGGACGTATAATAACTTTTCATAAGTAGAGTAGTAATCCTATATAATAATTCTCACCACCAACGTTCTAAAGTAGCTCCCTGTGTCCGTGGCTCCTGGAGTTGCTGAGCTAGGCTCCGTAGCCAGGGTGATGTCACTCACAGCTGATTCTCAGGCAGGGGGAGGAGTAGAGAAACACGCTCCGCGTGTTTCCCTACTCCACCCCCTGCCTGGGAATCAGCTGTCAGTGCGCTGCTCCCTGCCACTTCAGAGCAAGTGGTAGGGAGCGGCGCATCAAAAAACTACAAGCGCGGCACCACAGAACCCCCCCCCTCAGCGCATCACCCAAGCCCCCCCCCCGGCACATCAAACACCCCCCCCCCCCCCCGAAGCACATCAACACCCCCCGGGCACATCAACTCCCTCGCCACCTGCAGCTGCCAGTGGTAACGCTGTCCGGCCGCTGCTGCTTCTCCTGTTGAGCAGCAGCGGCCGCTACAAAAAGAAAAAAAGCGATAAATGTTTTTAAACCCAGCTCAAATCATTCGCAAATGCCTGAGTCTTACAACACAGTCTCTGCAGCCGCTCCTCCTCTCGCCTGTCACGTCGCTGTGCTCCTCCAGGGTCTTACTCCAGGGGCAGTGACGTGGAGGCGAGGAGCGGCTGCAGAGACTGCGTTTTAAGACTCAGGCATTTGCGAATGATTTGAGCTGGGTTTTAAAACATTTATCGCTTTTTTTCTTTTTGTAGCGGCCGCTGCTGCTCAACAGGAGAAGCAGCAGCGGCCGGACAGCGTTACCACTGGCAGATGCAGGTGGCGAGGGGGTTTGATGCACCGGGGGGGGGGGAGGGGAGGGTCGCTGGACATGGGTAGCTGGAGGAGGGGAGGGTCGCTGGACATGGGTGGCTGCAGGGGGGGCAGGGGGAGAGGAGGGTCGCTGGACATGGATGGCTGGAGGGGGGCAGGGGAGAAGGAAGTGGGGAGGGGGTTCTGAGACCAGAGAGGTGGGGAGAGGGGGGCCCTGCGAGAGGGGGGTGGGGGCTTACACTCACTCACTCACTGTCTCTCACATACACTCTCTCTGACACACTCCCTGTCTATCACACTCTATCTCTGTCACACACACACACTCTCACACACACAGACACTCTGTCTCTCACACAAACACACACACACTGTCTCTCTCTCATTTGCTCTCTGACACACACACTCCATCTCTCACACACACTCTCTCTCTCTCTCAAACATACACACTCCGAGGAAAACCTTGCTAGTGCCCGTTTCATTTTTTACTACTTTATTATAAATTGTAATCAGTGTGTCATTTTGAGGGGCTGAATTAGGTTGAAACCTAATTTAGGTGGGAGTGGGGGAGCATTGCCCCCCCCCCCCCACATGAACTGTATTTTGTATTTATCTATTTACTTATTTATGTCATTTAGATCCCAGATTAAACATGAATTAGGTTGAAATCTAGTTTGGGGTATGGGGGGACATTGCCCCCCCCCCCTACATGAACTGCATGTCTGGAAAGGGATGTGTAAAAGGTAATGTCGGGGGGGGGGGGGATGTGAGGGGTAACTGGCCCCCCAAATGATGTGGAAGAGAAAAGGGAGGGAGATTACTTGTCCTAGTGTGTTTTGGATTTTGGGGGTTATGGGTGGGAATCCTCCAAAGGCCCTTTGCTGCTTAAGTTTCCTTCACACATCTCAGGAGCCCTATGGCAGAACTGTGTTCTATTTCAGATCCCAAATGGATAACGTGAGAACATTTGCACAGTGAATTCAAAGCCAGCAGCAGCAGCACAGCAAACATAAACCAGGCTTTCTGGAACGGATCCTTCTCAACCAGCTGCCCTCATTCACAAACACATGCACTCAACAGCTAGCATTTCTCCAGCCACTTACTTTTTCAATGACTTATTTAGTTTTTCTAATGCAAATATTTGCATGGAAGCATTACCGTAATTACTGCTGCCCTCTTTCAAGGTGATTATCATGACTACCTTTGTTATTTAGGAAGGAAAGAGCTGTGTAGGTTGAACACCTGCTGAGAAGTATCATAGGTGGAATTCTATAAGCTTTCTCTCTATCTTTTGTCTAATTATAATTTAAACTTAGGGAAGTGCAGAACAGAGGGGTCAGTGCTCGGTGGCAATGGCCACCCTATCAATTGAGCCTACAAATGGGTGGGAAAATGTGGGATACAAATGTAACAAATAAATAAAATAAAACGTAAAGGCCAGCACCAGCTTTTAAATGAATATGTATAGTCAACCCCACTATGGATAGAGTCAGTATTGCTGAATCCGCAAACAAGCACAGAGGATCTCTGAGGGAAATTAGTAGGTGGTATGGTTGGGCAGACTGGTGTAGCCAGACATACTATTTTGAGTGGGCCCATAGGTAACTTGGATGGGCCTTTGCAACCCTCCCCCTTTTCAGCTCAACATTTTCTCTGTCCTTCCCAACACCCCCCTCCCCCTCCCCCCAAAAGACTAGAATCTCACCCTTTCTCTGAGCCCCCCTCCATTCCTCCCTGGTGTACCTCAGAGGCGTCCCAGCAGCCGCAGCAATTCATCTTCACTGCCTGTGCCAGCACCCGCAGGCTTCCCTCTGCAACGCCATGCCATACTGTTGCATTCCTACCTTGTTCTTCTGGCAGCGGCCATATTGGCAGGATCATCTGAGCAGTAACCATTTTGGGAAGATCATCTGAGGGGCAGCCATCTTGGAAGGATCATTTAAGGAGCAGCCATCTTAGGTAGCTCATCAAGGAGGCAGCCATCTTGAATGTCTTTTGGGCGTGCCCTATGAGATCTCTCACCTCTCAGCTGAGACCAGGATCCTCTGATTGGAGGCCTATTTAAGAGCTGGCCTGGGACACCATCTTTGCTTTGGCTTCTATCTTGTTAGAGGTTTGGTGCTTGTATTGTGTGCTTCACTATTACTCATCTGCTTTACCTGCTTTGACCTTTGGACCGTTTCTAACTACCCGCTGTTTTGCTGCCTGATTTGACCTTTGGATCGTTCCTGACTACCCGCTGTTTTGCTACCTGCCTTGACCTTTGGACAGAACCTGATTACCCACTGTATTGCTGCCTGCCTTGACCTTTGGACCGGACCTGATTACCCGCTGTGTTGCTGCCTGCCTTGACCCTTGGACCATACCTGCCTACCCGCCAAGTTACGCCCGCTTTTACCACTAGCCAAGTCAGTGGCTGCCCAACCCCGTCCGGATCCCGAAGTCCTGGTGGCCACCTGCACCTGGGGGCTCAACTCCTGGGGAACAGTGGTCGCTTCCCAGGTGAAGCTAGGGTTTGTCCAGCTGCCTGACCGAGCGCGGCGCTGCTCTTCATTCACCGTGCTCAGTCGTGGCACAAGGGCTCACTACCCAGTCCTAAAACATACCTTCTCTGACATCACTTCCTGTTTCCACACTGGTGGGACATGGCGGAGGAAAGCCTGCGAGGGCTGGTGCAGGCAGCAAAGATGAATTGCTGCAGCTACTGGAATGCCTCTGAGGAACACTGGGGAAGGACGGGAGGATTCGAAGAGAGGAGCAGATGCTGAGCCCACCCATAATTGCGCCATAGCTGGGTAGGTCATCTGACGTCATTTTCTTTTTCTGTGGGGTTGACGTTCAAAGCGATTGAACTGAGCAGGAGAGGCTCCTGCCCAGTTCAATCACGCTGATGGGGCCAAACCCAGATATTTAGTGCCACTGAACATTCTAACAGATAACCAGCGCACTATCCAGTCAGTGCAGGGCAGCCCGAGAGGGGAATTAGCCAACCTTCCAATATTCAGTGGCTGCTCCAGGATAGTCTTAAGTTAGCTGGGTAGCTATTCGAGTACCACTGCTGTGTATCAGTGGTGCCTGGCTCTTATACTGCCTTTTTTGACACAAACGATCTAATTTCTACAGCTGTTTCATAATTTTGACGGCATTACAGCTTTATGTTATAATGTGGCTTATTGGCTGATATCCCTGTACTGCCATTCACTGGCTAACAATTTTACATTGCCAACTAGACTGATACGTGTTTGTATCGTAGGAATATCTCTGACTCCTGAGGCAGGCGCCGAAACGCAGGAGTATGTCGAGTCCGTTCAGTCTTCTTGATCGTTTGGCCTTATCAGCCTTTGTATCTTATGTATTTTTAGTATTATCGATAAATTGATTCCCCTGGTTGGAATTACATTGGTCTCCCCCAGTTGTTTTTCTTTGTTCTCGTGTTGTGCTTTGGGGGCAACTGTCGTCTTCTTCTTCTTTTTTTCACTGTTTCTTTTATATGGCCACCAGCGATTCAGCAGGCCTGAAGGAAACATATGGAGAGGCATTTTAAAAAGGACACACAAGACTGATTAGAGATGTCCATGTTGGGACGTCTATTATCCAGGGGCGTAGCCAGACAACAGATTTTGGGTGGGCCTAGGCAGGGGTGTGCTGGTAAATTTTTAACAGGCTCTTTCTCTGGACGTAGCCAGCTCTGCAGTTGGAAGGGCCAGGGGTGGCCGGGCGGGGGGGAGGGGGGGAGCAACACTTGCCTCTCTCTCCTCCCTCCCTTCGTGCTGGCAGCCAATAAATGGACTGCCACCACTCCCAACGTCTTGCTCTGAGCAGCATGCTGGAACTTCTCTCACATGCTTGAGAAGTCCCAGCCTGCTGCCCAGAGCTGGAAACAAGGAGCGGGGAGCAGCAGTAGTCTATTTACTTGGCTGGCAGGGCTCAGAATCCCCACCAGCAAAGTAAAAGATAATTCAGCAGGGGGCCCAAGCCCACATTTTGGGAGCCAGTTGTTAAAGTAGCCATGGAGGGCCCTACTTTAACAACCGGCTCCCAAAATTCTTAACAACCGGCTCTTGCGAGCCTGTGAGAGCCTGCTCCAGTACACCACTGGGCCTAGGTAAGAAGTGGGTGGGCACTAATTGTTCTCCCCCCCCCCCCCCCCCCCCCAACCACCACCCAAAAAATATTTCAGCTGGTGGGAAAACGCTTCTTTCTACCTTGGCAGTCTGCAGCAGGCATGCGCTGAAAACTGAACATACGCAGGTGCCGGTATCGTGGAGAGTAGCGTTTTCATTACCATCTTGAGGAAGTCTTCAGCTGACTGAGCTTGGGATCCCACAGCTACCACTAAACGTGTGCTACTGGTGGGTGGGCCTGAGCCCTAAGTGGGTGGGCCCCGGCCCACCCCGGCCCACCTGTGGCTACGCCACTGCTATTATCAAGCAATTATTTTAGAAAAGGATCCGCAAAAGGAGAACCTCTTCTAAAATAAATGCCTACATGGATGTCTCTGCATTGGCACATCCAGAAGGAGCTCCCGTTTCACAAATCCAAACAGTGAAAATATAGATGCTCACCCCATCTCCTTCACAACACCCCGTTCCATGACAAGAACTCCACCCCCAAGATACTTTTGGATTCCCCCCCACCCCCCCAAGCAGGAAAAGCTTCCCTGTGAGGGCATGAACGTTTTGCCCATAAATGGAAGCCTGACCCTTAGAAGAAATATAACTGAATTGCTGCTAGAGGTCTCAGCAGCCATTTTGATGGGCATGAGGACATCGGTGGCCATTGCTCCTGCCCCACTAGCCACCAGGGGCCCTGGTAAGTACAAGGCCACTTTCAAAGCATTGAGATCTGGGGGGGGGGGGGGAGTGGGAGTGGAGGAGTGGCCTAGTGGTTAGAGTGGTGGACTTTGGTCCTGGGGAACTGGGTTCAATTCCCACTTCAGGCACAGGCAGCTCCTTGTGACTCTGGGCAAGTCACTTAACCCTCCATTTCCCCATTTCCGCATTGAGCCTGCCATGAGTGGGAAAGCGCAGGGTACAAATGTAACAAAAATAAAATAGATACTATTGGAGATTCTACATGGAATGTTGCTATTCCACTAGCAACATTCCATGTAGGCTGCGCAGGCTTCTGTTTCTGTGAGTCTGACGTCCTGCACATACGTGCAGGACGTCAGACTCACAGAAGCAGAAGCCTGCGCGGCCACATTGGTGATCTGCAAGGGCTGACTTCTACATGGAATGTTGCTAGTGAGCAACATTCCATGTAGAATCTCAAATAGTAGCAACAGTGGAGGAGTGGCCTAGTGGTTAGGGTGGTGGACTTTGGTCCTGAGGAACTGAGTTCAATTCCCACTTCAGGCACAGGCAACTCCTTGTGACTCTGGGCAAGTCACTTAACCCTCCATTGCCCCATGTAAGCTGCATTGAGCCTGCCATGAGTGGGAAAGCGTAGGGTACGAATGTAATTAAAAATATATATATAGAGAGAGAAGGCTGCCATATGTGGGCATCATGCCCACATGTGGGGGACTTCCCTGCTGAGGGAGAAGTCTGGAGGTATTTCATCACTGGTGGGGGAGGAGGTTTTCTCCTATAGTGTGGGGGTTTGTAATGGAGAGCAGGATTCTTGTCATGGAGTGGGGAGAGCATGTGAAAGCGAAGGGCTCTGTGCTGACAAAGGAGTATCTTGGTGTTAGAGTGTGCTTTTGGTGTGGGGGGGGGGGAAGGGAGGGGGATGCATTGCATCATGGGACCCAAACAAGATTCTGTATTTAGATCTGGTACTTGGCACATCCAGGTTAGAGATAGGTGCGGTTCTCCACCGAATGGAGACAAAGGAAGTCACAGGGGGTATTTCTCTGTCCCTGGAGGGTTCACAGTTTTAAAAAAAGAAACAAACAAAAAACTGTAGTGGGACTTGAACCAACAACCTGTAGATCACTGTTCTAGAGCTCAGCTATCGATTTTACTGCCTGCTCTGGTCCTCTGCTGGCTGCTTTAAGCATTAGGGCTTCTCCTTGGCATGGATGTTCCTCAGCTGCCACAAAGACGTCCAGGTACTTCGTTTTGCTCTGTTAATAATTTGAAATTCATAAAACTAAATCAGCAATCGTCATACAAAAATAGTGTCTCTCACAATGTGGGTGAAGTTGAGGAACTGACACTGTGAAATATCGGAACCTCGGGTTAAGGGTTCCTTGAAAAAGCGAGCAGCGAAACATGGTCCATGTTGGGACCCTGCCAGCTTACGTATATCTAGCGCCGATTGAGACTGGATTATTTAAGAAGAGCATTGAAGATTTTTTAAGTGTTTTAGCCCCGGTTTTGTTTGGGTGGGAGCTTATTACATACACGATTTTCAATTTGAGACACTTTTTATATATTTTTCTATGAAAAGATATTTATTTAGTTTTGCGTATCACTAGTTTTCCTGTGGGTTCTTTATATACTTTTCATCACTAGTTTTCCTGTACAGTTGGGGGGGGGGGGGGTTGTTTTTTTTGTTTGTTTTTTCTGGCTTTTCCTCTTGTTTTGACTGTTCATAATTTGGACATTTCAGTTTGTAAAATGGATGCTCATGCTGGACATTGCCGGCACATGGACGTCTATCTCACCTGTATTTTAGAACAGGCTGTAGCCTTTCTAAAATGCCTGTCTTATTCATTTGTTAATTCTAATTCTTGCCTCACTAATACATAGTAATATAGTAGATGACGGCAGAAAAAGACCTGCACGGTCCATCCAGTCTGCCCAACAAGATAAACTCATATGTGCTACTTTTTGTGACTACCTTACCTTGATTTGTACCTGTCCTTTTCAGGGCACAGACCCTATAAGTCTGCCCAGCACTATCCCCGCCTTCCAACCACCAGCCCCGCCTCCCACCACTGGCTCTGGCACAGACCGTATAAGTCTGCCCAGCACTATCCCCGCCTCCCGCCACCGGCTCTGCCACCCAATCTCGGCTAAGCTCCTTAGGATCCATTCCTTCTGAACAGGATTCCTTTATGTTTATCCCACGCGTGCTTGAATTCTGTTACCGTTTTCATACACCCAAGATGGGGACAGAACGTCAGCTTTGAAAGCCCTCCAAACATCGGCTGCTCTTAACTAGAGTCTGGACCCTAACTTAATGCTGATTAGCAGGTGCAGACACCGCAGTCTCTCAAGATTAATTCCCGATAATAGCTTTAACCAGCTAAGCTAAATAGGTTAATCTCTTCCCTTAGCAAAAAAAATGCATTTGGGACATTTCCACCATGACACGAAACCTACTGGGGCCTGGGAAGGACTTGAATAAAAATTCCAAAGCCATATGCTGTTTTCATAGTTTTCGCAGACATGGTACGCATGCCAGCTCTCAAAAAAACCAAAAACTGTGCTATAAACAGATCCACTCACCAGATGGGGCCACCACTGTGGGAGTAATTTCATAAACGTGTGCATTGCAGAAAAAGTCTGCAGATACTTTCACTGCGTGCACATCAGCAACCCTTCAAACAGCAAGCTTGAAAATGATCCCAGGGAACGGATGCCCTTCTGCTTACACCTGCTCTTTAGCACGGACAAATTTACAGCAGTACATAAGTATTGCCATAATGGGAAAGACCAAAGGTCCGTCGAGCCCAGCATCCTGTTTCCAACAGTGGCCAATCCCGGTCACAAATACCCGGCAAGATCCCAAAAATGTACAAAACATTTTATACTGCTTATCCCAGAAATAGTGGATTTTCCCCAAGTCCATTTAATAACGGTCTATGGACTTTTCCTTTAGGAAGCCGTCCAAACCTTTTTTAAAACTCCGCTAAGCTAACTGCCTTTACCACATTCTCTGACAACGAATTCCAGAGTTTAATTACACGTTGAGTGAAGAAAAATGTATGCACATATGGATATCTATCTAGATATTTAGAAGTAATTCAGAGGTTCTCTACAGCTAATTAGTGCTGACCAGGGGTGTAGCCAGACAACAGGTTTTGGGTGGGCCTAAGGAAGAACTGGGTGGGCACCAATTGTTCTCCCCCTCCCCAACCACCACCCAAAAAATATCTCAGCTGGTGGGAAAACGCTTCTTTCTACCTTGGCAGTCTGCAGCAGGCATGCGCTGAAAACTGAACATACACAGGTGTCGGTATCATGGAGAGTAGCGTTTTCGTTACCATCAGGAGGAAGTCTTCAGCTGGCCGAGCTCGGGATCCCACCAGCTACCACTAAACGTGTGCTACTGTTGGGTGGGCCTGAGCCCTAAGTGGGTGGGCCCCGGCCCACCCAGGCCCACCTGTGGCTACGCCACTGGTGCTGACATTGGATCCTGTTTGCTACCAGTTGTAATATGTACTGCCTAGCGTAGATCTTAAAAGGATATCCAACCCTCAAAAAAATACTGACCATTGAAAAGCGGGGATTGCATACCCTTTCCAAAACCAAATAGTAGGTTTAAGATTTGCTAGAGTAAAAGATACAGGCTGACTTTCCAGGAGGCTATAGTAACAGCGGTTAGCATATCTGGGTTTAAAAAAAGTTTGGAGAAGTTCCTGGAGGAAAAGTATATATTGAGACAGACATAGGGATGCTACTGCTTTCCCTGGGATTGGTAACATGGGTTTCTGCCAAGTACTTGAGACCTGGCTTGGCCACTGTTTGAAACAGGATACGGAGCTAGATGGACCATTGGTCTGACCCAGTATGGCTATTATGTTCTTATGAGTTTTCAAAAATATGGAGCTAAATGCAAATCCTAGGAACACCTCCATGTGGTCTGGATAAACTTACAAATGCCATAGTCTAATTGGGGCCTCAGCAACAGGTCCTGCTGGCTTTGCTGCTCCTGTGCGTTGACTGCCCTGATCGCAACTTCAGCTGCTTCTACCCGATGGTTGCCTGACCTGATCTCTGCCTGGATTCTGACTTGCCTTGCTTGTTGCCTTTGCCTGGGCTCTAATTCAGTTGCTGCTGTCGGCTCTTCTTTCTATGGGCTCCTCTGCCCTGCCTGACTTCTCCTTCTGCAGGTCCTTCAAGCCATGCTGGCCACCCGAACCCGAAGGCTCAACTTTCGAGGAATGGTGGTTGGTCCAGATTCGTCGACCATCAAGCTACTCTTCCTGGTGATGGCACAAAGGCTCACCTCCACTCCGCATCACCTGGACACGACACTCCAGGATGTCCAGCATCCGGCCTGCCTTTCCCTACCTCCCCTTCCAGGTTTTCAGCTTCTGCCCCTTCTTTCCCTACATCCTCTCCCCTCCCCACACACACATGAACACACAAAGTTTATTGCATCTCCCCGATTTTATTCCCCCTGCTAGGTTTAACTCACCCCTCATCCCAATCTGACGCTGCTGCACCTTCAGCACTAAACAAAAGCCAGCATGGTTGGAACAGGGCCTTAAGCTTCGGTGCACATTCAAGCCCTGTCATGCCCGGCCCACAATGCTGACTTTTTGATTAATGGCATGACTGCCATGCCACTGCCCCTCTTTACAAACTATACAGCCCTAGGTCCACGTAGGGTTCAGGGCAGTCTGCAAAAATAGGCATAAAATAGATGGTTTTTTTGACATTTCTCATAGGAATCCATGTGACTAGCTTTGGCCAGCATTCTTTATATTCTGTTATAAGACAGTTACACTCTACACAATGAGAAAGATTACTCCTGCCGGAATTCTGCGCAACTGCGGAATGCAGAATTTGTGCAGAATTCTCCAGTTGCGTAGAATTCTACATTTCTGTGCAGAATCTGCGCTCTCTCCCACCTGTCGCCTGACCCCCCACGCCCACTGCCATCCAACCACCCCACCCGCTGCCACCCGGCCTACTTGAGCACAGCATGCCCTGGTGGTTTGGTGGCCTCTTTGGGAACAGGAAAGAACCCCACTCTTTCCTGCCCCACTGCCGCCGCTTTTTCAAAATGGCCACCAAGACTTCAAGTGGTAATCTCCTGTAGTTCCTCAATCTCACAGGTGAGTGCGGGGGTGGCTGGAGGGAGGAAGGAAGGGAGGAGCTGTGGGGAGGGAGGTGCTGTAAAAAAAGGGGGGATGTTGTGGGTGGCTGCAAAAAAAGAAGGATGCTCTGTGTAAGGGAGGGAGAGAGGGGCTGAAAAATGGAAGAAGCTATGTGTGGGTGCAGGGAGGGAGGAAGGCAGAGGAGGGCTGTAAAAAAAATAGGGATGCTACGTGTGCTACGAGGGGCAGGAATAAATATGGATCGTGTGTGGGTGAAGGGATGGGGGGCTTTAAAAAGGTGGATGTATGTGTGATGGGAAAAATATGGATCTGTGTACAGGGAGAGGGGGCTGTAATAGTGGTTAAATTATGCCAAATAAACTCGTAGAATTTGCAGACGTTGTGCATAGAATTTTGCAGAATGTGCGAACTTTGTGTGTAGAATTTTGCAGAATTTGCAAATTTTGTGAGCAGAATTTTGAAATTTTTTGCACATAATTTTTTTTTTTTGGCACAGAATTCCGGCAGAAATATTTGAATTTTGTCTGCTGGAAATTTACACTAGAAAGAGATATATTGTAGGCAATGGCCCTGATTTGTGGAACAAACTAATGTGTTACCTAAGTTATCATGTATATATATGTTTTTTTAATTTTAATGTCAGGATGTGTTTGGCTCTTTGTCTTGTCTGGAGTTCTTTTCTAATTTATGTTTTAGCCTGTATACCACTTTGTCCTTCTTGTAAAGGCGGTATAGTAAGATTTTAATAAACCATGTCAAAGTTTACCTATTTGATCTTCACTATCTTAACAGATAAATTAATGCTAAGATATTTTTAATCGATGACAGTATATGATTATGATGTCATAACTTGGGAGAGTGGCCAAGTCTTATTATTCTTTTCTAATCCGCCTTGAGCCGTACTTGGGTTAAGCAGAATAGAAGTAATCATGTTGGATTAAATTCTAAGCTTCTTGAAGTCAGATATCCAATTAACACCTATTTACCCTATACTGGAACCCCGTGAAGCAGGAGATCACTGGAAGATATTGGGACGCACTGAAAACAACTCTTCAGAGCCCCAGCCTGTCTGCAGGGAAAGGAAGCGTTAGTTTTCTTCACTATTTGAACGCTACATGTGCGGAGACCCCTGACGCAGGCTCGGAGCGCCGAAACACGGCCCGTGTCGGGTCTTTTTCAAAGACTGTTTTATACAGGTTCCAATTAAATAATTAAAGAATTGTGTCCCTCTTTTTAAGGCCCTTGGTGCTGTTTTTTTTGCTGTTTGGACTTTTGCTTGTACTTTGTTCCCTCTCTTTGCTGTACCTTAATCCCTTCAGTGGTGGTTTGGTCATTTAAGACACCTTTTCGTCACTTAGTTGTGATTGAAACAGGTCTAGACCAAAACGTTTAAATTTTAGTCCTGGACATTTTTGCTTTGTTCCATTATGGCAGAAAAACATCCATGTTTTGGGGAACACCCAAATCCCACCCCTTGTGATTTGGATGCACTACCTATGAACTGCATAGAAAAATGTCTTTAAAATGGGTTTCAAAAATAGTGATTTGGACCTTTTGGCAAAAAGAAAGGCCCATCTGCCGCTTTGTTGCTGCCCCCCTTTGGATGTTTTCTCTGTTTTGAAAATGAGCTGACAGAAACAGATCAGCGAAGGCGCCAGAGACCGGCGCTGAAGAAGACTTCGGCTGGCAGGGGTTGGGGACGCTGCCAACTTAGGTAGCTTGCAGCGGCGGGAGAAGGTTGGCGGCAGTGGGAGGGGGGATCAAAAGAAGTGGGGGAGGGTCGGCGGTGGCAGGAGGGGGGATCAAAAGTGGCGGGGAGGGTCAGCGGGGTTGTCGAAAGTAGAGGGGGCCAGGGCTAAATCTGTGGGGGCCCATGCCCCTGTGACTCCACCTAGCTACGCCCCTGGCCCCTTTATGAAGACCTAATAGTAAAGGCACCATTTGTTCCTGGGATTGTGGCTTTGTGAAATCACTAGTTATACAGGTATAAGAGGCTCCTATTTCCTGAAATAATGGGCTGTATGTAGCAGTGATGTGAGCAGTCAATACAAGGGACTCACGCTTGCTAATACTGCAATGCGGTGTCTGCTCCTCCTCTCACACTTCAGGGACTTGCTTTTCCTATGGAAATGTGTTTTGCTTAAGAGCGGAACTGAGATGTGCCTATGTGAACAAGTGTTTGCCTATATGCAGAGAGTACATGCAGGTCAATTGTGAGTATGTGAGGCCTGATAGACTAAGTGTAAAGGAAAAATAGGCTTCGATTAGGTTATAAGAAATAGTGAGAGTTGTATAGGGTAATGCATGGTATTATAGGGTTAATTCAATAACTAGGCACCCTGAGGACACATGATGGTGAGCCCTATTCTGTAACGGTGCACGGATTCTATTGCCCGGGATTGGCACACCTGTCAGTAATGTACCCGCAGGGCTCTCACAAATGCATTACATCACGGGCAGTAATGCAACAAATAGAAACAAAGCCAGTAAAAATGGCCTTAGTGTAAGAAAAGAGAGCACTTTATACTGTAGTTTAGAAAAAGGCCCTCTATGAGCAAATCGCCCTTCAGATGCCAAACTGTTCCTAAAATACAAATCGAGATCTCCGCAGTCACTGGCTCTTTAAAAGTGACTTTTGCATGGGAACCTGTAACAAGAGGAGGGACAGATAATGTTAAGGAAAAGGGCTAAATGGAGGTAGGTGTTTCTATTTTTCACAAAGCATGAAACACATTTGAAGATATCAAAATTGTTTCTTTAGGATAGCAAATATATTCAAGCCTGGAGGCTCCCAGAGATGAATAAAATGCATTGTGTGTGCTTCAGAGAAAGGGTGGAGTGCAGGGCATTAAAGCACTTAAATAGATTTTTCAGGCAGTGCTGAATATTTTGGGGGTGGGAAGTTGACAATTATCTGCTTTTCTGACTGTTGCTATTTGGGTTTTTCTAGATTGAAGTCAATCCCATATGAATATTTTTTGGCTACAGTCTCCATGCTGAAAGCATAATGATGTTGGTGTGCTTTTGTGTGTATTTACATGAGCGTGCATGTCTATATATGTGTGTGCATGTATGTACATGAGTGTGTGCCCATGTGTGTGCATGTTTGTATGTCTGTCTGTGTATGACTGTGTGTTTAAGTACTAGTGAAACTGATTCTGTGTCACACACATGCTGGATAAGACGGCGCTGTGGGTAATATCACGTGATGCACAGCTGGAATGCAATCACATTGGTGCAGCCCTTGTGCTATCAGTTCAAACAGTGAGTGTCAAGCATTCATTCAGGCCAGATGCTCAAAACTCTGGTGCTGTTCCAAAATGCCAGTCATAGCGTTGAGCTAGAGGGACAACTGTGGGCGGATTGCGCCTGGGCTTGAACTCAAGAGCTGTGCACAGATAAAGCCATGACCTGTCAACCTGTCGAAAGCTAAAGTCCTGGTGGTCTGGTGGACTCCAGAGTCCAGACCTCCCACCCCCACCCCCACCCCCTGAAGACTTGAGGGACTGGTGGTCTAGTGGACCCCAAGTCCCCCCCCCCACAAAGACATCCATCCCTGGTGGTTCAGTGGAACCCAGACTCCCCCCCCCAAGACCTTATATGGTAGTTAAGCCCATCTTAGGATGCACCAGGCAGGGCAATGCCATTTCGAAGAAATGCCAAGCAGGTGGAGAGAGTCCTATTCCCTCCTCTTTCTTCCAAGGTAGGAGAGGGTTGGGGGGCCACCACTAGATCACCAGGGCTAGCCCTTGAGGGGGGGAGTCAGTTTTATTGGGAGGGGGCCACTGGTCTACTGGACCATCAGGCCCTCACGTCTTGGGGGGAGTGAGGAGTCTGGGTTCCACTGGACCACCAAGGATGGAAGTCTTTGGGGTCAGGGGTGGGCAGTCTGGGGTTGTCATGTCCACTACCTCAACGCAAGCAGCGTCCTCGGGCTGCACGGGGTCCCGTCGACAAACACACTTGAGTGGCACTGCCTGAGCCACGTGTGTGTAGTCCTCTCTGGGTTTGTTCAGAGCGGTGGTTGCAGGCTCCTTGATTGCTTTGCTTCCACCCACCTAGGTCTGCTCTTCCTCTGCCTGGCTTCCCTTGCTTCCCTCCTATTGGTCTTCTGGTTCCTCCTTCCCCTGCTCTTGTCCTATGGCTGTGCCCCTTCTCCCTGCTGATGTCAGTCACCAGCACTTTATCAGCTGAGCTCTCCCTGGACTCCATGCTTCGGCTTTTACTTTGGTAGGTGTTTCTAACTCTGTAGTCTACTTCTTATCTACTGGTCCTTCATTGCTGACTTTGCCTGTATCTGGATTACTCTCTTGCCTGCCGCCTGCCTACTGACTTTCACCTGCATCTGGATTACTCTCTTGCCTGCCGCCTGCCTACTGACTTTCACCTGCATCTGGATTACTCTCTTGCCTGCTGCCAGCCTACTGACTTTCACCTGTACCTGGATTACTACTCTTTTGCCTGCCGCCTGCCTACTGACTTTCGCCTGTACCTGGATTACTCTCTTGCTTGCCGCCTGTCTACTGACTTGCCTGTACCTTGATTACTCTCTTGCCTGCCACCTGCCTACTGACTGCCACTTGTACCTGGATTACTCTCTTGACCTGCTGCCTGCCTGGCCGATACATTCATCACCCCGCTTCCAGCTCCGTCCCGTAAGTCCTGTAGGCCGCCCGCACTTAGGGGCTCAACCTCTGGGGAACGGCAGTCAGTGCAGGCAAAACCCGGGGTTGTCCAGCCACCAAGCAGAACCTGGCCCGAGTACCGGGCTCAGCAGCACTCTACTTGGTACAAGAACTCACAAGTCTGACAGGGGTCCACATGACCACCAGGGCTGTGACGGCCAGTCTCCTTATTCATCCTTTGCTCAGCAGAACCTTAATGCCAGCTTCGAGTTCAGCTGGCATAGGGTTTGCCACCGGAGGAGTGCCTTTGTTTGACACGCTGTCCGCTGAGCATTGGGGAGGAACGCGGGAGGTCCTCATTAGCATGCCTTTGCATGCTTATTGCGCCCAGAGCTGGCGAGCTCATTATTTCACGCGCTCGCTGGCTCTGAGCATTCAGCGGGAGCTAAGGGTCTCTAGCACCCACATTTGCTTCTGAACTTCAGGGCCTCAATGTTTTGTGGGGACGTAGGTTCCTGTAGGGCTGAAGTTTCACTGGTAGCATTTTTATACTGCTACAAGCTGATATGGGCAGTTGGTAAAGTCTTTGGGTTGAGCTGATGGGCACAAGAGGTCCTTGTATTAATGAGTGGGGTAGTATTTCATCTTTTCCTCAGGGAAATTAAATGAATCTATAGCAGTTGTCAACTAACGTGTTGCTCCTGCAGATATAATGCTCCGTGTGAACCGTGGAGACTCAGCTGAATCCTTGGTAGGGTTAAGCATACTGGCCACGCAAGATGAAACCTGCCAGTGAGATCTGAGCTGAAATGTAACAGGATTAACTCACCTGCGCCTGCTCACCTGAAGGCAGGTGCTCATCTCAACTATTTCCCTGTCTGACTAGGTTGGGCAGTATTAACGCGTCATCAACCAGAATGCTTCCTAGTTCCAAACTTTCGTCCTGGTTTTCCCCACAGAACAAAGAAATCATGATGGAACAAGCATAAGGTGGGATCAGATTTGGAAATGAAATGGAGACAAGTTAGCAACATTTAGACGCAAGCAGGATCCTAGTGTTTCAACTCCTGTTTCAAAGCAGCCTGGGACATTCTCAGTAGACAAAAGGTTTGTAACAGGAATTGAAAAGCCAGTACTGGGTCTCCGGATCCTAAAGCATTGATTCACATCCCAGTTCTCGCGGAAACACCCACCCAGTCAGGTTTTCAGGATATCCATAATGAATATGCTTGAGATAGATTTGCATACCAAGGAGACAGTATACACAAACTGATCTCATGAATATTCACTGCGGATATATCCTGAAAAAATGATTGGCTGGGGTTCCCCCAGGACAGGTTTGGGAATCACTGGTATATATCCTGAAATCCCAACTGGCTATGGGGGGGTCTATGGGTCAGGCTTGGGAAACCCTGTCATAGGTACAATGGGGCAAACCCAGCAGTGCCTTAGCTTAACCCTAACGATTTACCAGCTTATTTTCGAAGGAGATCGCCGGCCATCTTCCGACACAAATCGGGAGATGGCCGGCCATCTCTTCAAGCCGACGAAATCAGTATAATGGAAAGCCGATTTTGGCCGGCTCCAACTGCTTTCCGTTGCAGAGCCAGTCAAAGTTATAGGGGGCGTTTTGGAAGGGTATGGAAGGCGGGATGGGGGCGTTGTTAAGACATGGCCGGCTTCAGCTGATAATGGAAAAAAGAAGGCCGGCTCTGACGAGCATTTTGCTGGCTTCACTTGGTCCATTTTTATTTTAGGACCAAGTCTCAAAAAAGTGCCCCAATTGACCAGATGACCACCGGAGGGAATCGGGGATCACCTCCAGTTACTCCCCCAGTGGTCACCAACCCCCTCCCACCCAAAAAAACCCAAAACTTTTTTGCCAGCCTCTATGCCAGTCTGAAATGTCATACCCAGCTCCCTGACAGCAGTATGCACGTCCCTGGAGCAGTTTTTAGTGGGTGCAGTGCACGTCAGGCAGGTGGACCCAGGCCCCTACCTGTTACACTTGTGGTGGCAAATGGGAGCCCTCCAACCCCCTCCCCCAAAACCCACTGTGCCCACATCTAGGTGCCCCCTTCACCCATAAGGGCTATGGTAATGGTGTAGAGTTGTAGGAAGTGGGTTTTGGGGGGGATTGGGGGGGGGGCTCAGCACCCAAGGTAAGGGAGCTATGCACCTGGGAGCTATTTTTATTATTATTTTTTAATTTTTAGAAGTACCTCCTAGGGTGCCCGGTTGGTGTCCTGGCATGTGAGGGGGACCAGTGCACTACAAATGCTGGCTCCTCCCACGACCAAATGCCTTGGATTTGGCCGGGTTTGAGATCGCCGGCATTAGTTTCCATTATTGGCGAAAACCGATGCCGGCCATCTCAAACCCAGCCATCTCTGACGTTTGGCCGGCCCCAACCGTATTATCGAAACAAAAGATGGCCGACCATCTTTTTCGATAATACGGTTCGGGACCGCCTTTTGTGGCACCGGCCATATAGATGGCCAGCGCCGTTCGATTATGCCCCTCTTAGTTACTTTGAAATGAAAATGACCCGCTGGCCTTATACCCAATCCTGATTTTACCATATGCCATGTGAGGAAATTGTAGTTCCTGTTTCTTTTAGGAAAATCCAGACTATAGGTGAGGGAAAAACCATGAGAGATTAAGATGACATTGGAAAAATAATCCAGAACCTGCTGGTCACCTGACTGGAAACATTGCTAAACAGCGTAAGGTGCAGGAAGGGTTAAGCGGTGCATGGTCAGTGGGCATGAAGGGCAGTTCTATAATTAGGTGCCAGTGGGTGGCGCCCTGATGCAGGAGTATGTGCTCAAAAAAGTAGCATGTATACACATGAGCTCCCTAAGCATTATTCTATAAGGGCATGAATTCTATAGTGCACAAATGCAAGGTGCGTGAACGAGTGGGTAGAGTATGGGCAGGGCTCCCAGTTACACGCTTCAGTTACAGAATACTGTAGGTTACAAACATCCTTGCTGCATTTAGGGGTCCGCGGAGGCCTGCTGATCCCGGGTTACACTAGAATTCTACAATGGAATTTGGGTGCAATGATGCCCATAGAGAAGAGGATCTCAGTGCATGGCATCAGGGAGCCTGTAATGGTGCCCACATATAGAATTGCCACCTTAGTGGCCACTGTGGAGACCCAAAGTTCAGCTCCTTGATGGGGAATGGAATGATTTAAGCAGAAAGCTGATGGTCTGTTTGCAATCTCTCTCTCTCTCTCTCTCTCTCTCTCTCTCTCTCTCTCTCTCTCTCTTTCCAGATTAGCTGAGTGAAATAGTAGAAAAAGTGTTTTGGCAGCTGAAACATGACAGAGAGATCATTTTGGCACATTTTCTCAGTATTTACTCTGATCCGATCTGTGCTTGGCCTCTTCTAAGAAGTGCTATAATCACACCACAAGCTCTCAAATAGGACACCAGCTGGGGAATTTTAGTTTTGTGCTGGAATTTCACTCTCTGGAGCAGAAGATGCTGGGCAGCTAGTCCAGGCCCTGAAGAGTTAAACTCCCCAGCATACTTTACAAATAGAGAACAACTTGTGTGGTTTTCCATGTGCAACATGACACAGAACTATCCCTGTATGGTTTCCAGCAACAAAGACTGGGGAAGGAATGGTGGGGTACCGGCTTTTTCTTCACTCCAGGTTCTGTGGCTCCCAGTCAGCCCCATTTAAAAAGCTTCCTATGTCCATTTCATTAAGAGCTACAAGCTCCCCTCTACTAATAAAGAAAGGTTTCTGGCCTCTTTCAAGTCCATTTCAGATATGCCCTATACCTGCGGGAAGATAGTTAGAAACTATTTTTCTAAAGCCCTACGCCTACAGCAGCCATTCCCTGATTTTCTCATTTCCCTTAAAACAAGAAAAAAAAAAGAAAGAAAATAAAATCTTTGACAAACAATATGGCATAACTTTGAAATTCCAGGTCCATGAAATTATTTGTAGCTTCTTTCTCCTTGCATTCCTCTGGCGCAGTCTGCTTCCTGTTCAAATGGCACATCGTGGAATCTACAGTTCTGTAATAATAATAATTACTATTATTATGTCAAATGCACAGAATTCCATCTGTAATTGGAAATGCAGAAAGTACAGCAAAAGTGCATGTTCAAAACAGATACTAAACTGAAAGACTGTATTTTAAACTCAGTTTCTTTCCCTCACTATTTAAAGCATTACCATTGAACCTAGTTTCCTGAGGTTTTATTATATAATTCTGGTTTGTGCCATTCCTCACAAATCTCATATTTCTTAAAATAAAAAAACAAAAACAAAATATTAAAGTGTTATGGATGAATTCTGAAATATTATTTTTAAAAAGACTGAATATCCAATGGGTGGTGTGCAAGATATGCTTGCCTATTTGTAGTGTTATACTGACACCTAGTGTTCAACTGGTAAATTACATATTTACAAACCAAGACAAAGATGTATTTTTGAACAGATGGGTAGATAACAAAACAGGAAATACTGTATATCCTATAAGTTAGGTGACGCATAACAGGTGGTGATAAAATTAAGTACAGTACAGTCTTGATTATTCGACTTTCACTAATCCGACTATCCAACATATCTGACAGACCCCTCGGTGATGTCATCATCAGCTCTAAGTTATTTCTGTCTAAAGAAAACGTTTTTGAAAATTTGTGAAAATTGAGAACTCTGTTCGTTTGTTTTATGCACTGTTTGAAGGGCTACCATTTTCCATATTACCTGACCTTTCACTTATCCGACAATGAGTTGGTCCCGTTTAGGTCAGATAATCGAGTCTGCACTGTACCTAATTACCAGACTAAGGGGCATAGTTATCAATGTGGGCTACCAATAAGATGTATTATTTTTGCCACTAATGTGTGCACAGGTCTCATTTTATGCAATGAGATCTAGTTACTAATCTCTAACAGCAAAATAGCATGTCTTTGTCTTAGGGGTGTAGTTATCCATATGGACTACCATTAAAATGTGTTACTTTAGCACAGGTCCCAGTTTCTGGTATGAGACCTAGTTACTAATAAGTGGGGTTAACAGCAAAATATCACATCTTAACAGTGGCCCACATTGATAATTTTCCCCTTAATTAAAGAAATGTCTCTAGAAATCAAAATCACTGCTATATGTAATAAAAGAGAACCAAGTATAGGACAATCAAGCCATTGTGACATCACTGAAGAGGTTGGCTCTTAGGCATTGGTAGAATGAGGCATTATGACATCACAATATCAACTCTGGTTACCAAAGACTGAGGGGGGAAGTTATCAGCAAGGGCTACAATTTAGACAGGTTATTTTACTGTTAATTTGGGTTATTAGTAACAAGATCTCATGGCATAAAATGGGACCTGTACTAAAATAGCATGAGCTAGTGGTAAAATAACCTATCTCAATAGTAGTCCACATTGATAACTTTCCCCCTGAAACTCTTTACTCTAAGGGGGGGGAGGAAAGTAGTAAATTTAAAACAAATCAGAGAAAATATTCTTTCACTCAACGTGTAATTAAACTCTGGAATTCATTGCCAGAGAATGTAGTAAAAGCAGTTAGCTTGGCGGGGTTTAAAAAAGGTTTGGATAGCTTCCTAAAAGTCCATAAGCCATTATTAAAATGGACTTGGGGAAAATCCACTGCTTATTTCTAGGATAAGCAGTATAAAATCTATTTTACTGTTCTGGGATCTTGCCAGGTACTTGTAACCTGGATTGGCCACTGTTGGAAACAGGATGCAGGGCTTGATGGACCTTCAGTCTGTTCCAGTATGCCAATACTTATGTACTTATCTACTTAAGTTAAATAAAAGCTACTTTATATATGTTAATGGACACATATTTACTGGAAACAGCCATTCCTTACACATATTATATACCTGATACATGCACAGATTCAAGGTGTTGAATTTGAAGAAGTGACTATCTCTCTGGTGTTCAGAACTACCTCAGAAATTAAAAAATGAACTTTTGGCACTTAAGTTCTTTACTTTCCTCCCCATGGATGTGCAGTTTTGCAAAATCTAGTACTAATACGTTTGTGCCAATAGATACATGTAAGGGTACATAAGTACATAAGTAATGCCTTACTGGGAAAAGCCAAGGGTCCATCGAGCCCAGCATCCTGTCCACGACAGCGGCCAATCCAGGCCAAGGGCACCTGACAAGCTTCCCAAACGTACAAACATTCTATACATGTTATTCCTGGAATTTTGGATTTTTCCAAGTCCGTTTAGTAGCGGTTTATGGACTTGTCCTTTAGGAAACCGTCCAACCCCTTTTTAAACTCTGCTAAGCTAACCGCCTTCACCACTTTCTCCGGCAACGAATTCCAGAGTTTAATTACACGTTGGGTGAAGAAAACTTTTCTCCGATTTCTTTTAAATTTACTACACTGTAGTTTCATCGCATGCCCCCTAGTCCTAGTATTTTTGGAAAGCGTGAACAGACGCTTCACATCCACCTGTTCCACTCCACTCATTATTTTATATACCTCTATCATGTCTCCCCTCAGCAACACTGTAATGTGGAGGGGGGATTTTCATAGTGCGTCTAAGTCGGACTTTGGACGTTTTGCGCTAAACATCCGAAATCTGAATAGGAAATATACTCGTTTTTGAAAAAAGAAAAATGTCTTTTAATAAAAATACTGTTTCAAACAAGGTTTTGTGTTTTGTGCGTTTATCTTTTTACGCCATTTAAAAAAAACACACACACACAAGTTAAAAAATGCACAAAATCAAGCCATTGGGATGTAGGAGAGGCAGACTGTTCCTCCAGCAGACATCCCAGGAGAGCAATGGCGCACCCTAGAGGGCACTGCTGTGGACTTCATATATAATGATCCCAGGTACATATTTATGCTCTTATCTTGTCAGTTGAGCCCTCCAAAACCCACTACCCCCAACTGTACACCACTACAATAGCCCTTATGGGTGAAGGGGGCATCTAAATGTGGGTATAGCAGGTTTCTGGTGAGTTTTGGAGGGCTCACAGTTTCTATCACAAATGTAACAGGTAGGGGGAGGTATGGGCCTGCGTTCACCTGTCTACAGTGTCCTGCACCCACCACTAGACTACTCCAGAGACCTGCATGCTGCTCTAATGGACCTGCTATAACATCTGAGGCTGTCATAGATGCTGGTGAGTACTAATTTTATTCACATTTTGGGGGGTGGGAGGGGGTCAGTGACCATTGGGGGAGTAAGGGGGTAATCTCTGAATGTGGTCAGCTGGTCATTTAGGGCACCTTTTCGTGTCTTATTCATTTGAAAACGTTGAAGTTTTCATCCAAGACGTTTTCGTTTTGTTGCATTATGACTGTAAAACAGCCATGTGTTAGGCACAACCTAAGTCTGCCCTAATCCCACCTTTGAAATGCCCCCTTGTGATCTGGAATGCTTTTCAGACGAAATGCATAGAGAGATGTCTGCAAAACAGCTTTCGAAAATACCAATTTGGACGTTTTGAGAAGAAATCCATGCAAATAGTGCTTTATGACACTTTTGGAACTTTTTTCTCTTACGGAAATGAGCCCCATAGGAACACATTAGAGGACGGCAAATAAAGACCTTTACAGTCCATCCAGTCTGCCCAACAGGATAAACTCATAGCATAAGGTATGATGTGATACTACATAAGCTGCTGACTGTTTTAACGGCTGATACTTACACATACATACAAAGCCCCAAGAGACCCCTTCTCTACATTTGCAAGCTTTTTTTTTTTTTTTTGTAAAATGGCCATTCCCACTGTACCTGCTAACACAAGTAAACAAAAAAAGAAAAAAGGCAGCCTATGAAAGGAACGCCAAAAGACAAGGAAGTAGGAGTGGACCAATAAAAATGAATAGTGGAATAATGCACCTGAGGGGTGGGGGGGCTTGGAGGTGCTGCACCTGGGGGGGGGGGGTCGTGCTGCACCTGGGGGGTGTTGTGCTGCACCTGGGGAGGGGAGGTGCGCAGCAGTGATCCGCCCAGGATGGCACCAACCAAAGAACACCACTGTATCTGAATAGCAGTGTTGAAATAACACCTCTATCATGGAGAGGCCACTATCTAAGTGAACGCCTGACATGCACAGACAGCGCCTTCCAGACTTTGGAAAGAGATTAGAGACAAGAAAAATCTGATTGCTGAGAATTTCCTAGAGGCCTTAGAGTAGACTGCTCCCGTGTGGATGAAAAGACAACTACCGTGTCAGTGCACGTTGATATCTGTGACCAGGGCCTCTCTGATTTCAAGGCCATCATGGAAATTCCAGGCTAATTTTCCGTGTTGAGCTGTATATAAATGAATAATTGTAGTGGCATGATTAAGTCGGTGTCAGGAGTCAACCCTCCATGAGCACTGAGCCGCAAGATAAATATTTCAATGGGCCATCCTTTGAGAAATTATAATCCCAAGTCTCAGACCCAAACTAGGATCAGAAACCAGGGCAAGCATCATTCATACAGGTCAGACACATGGCTAACTGTATTCACTTACAGGTTGCAAGAGGCTGTAAGATATTATTTCTAAACAGTGGAAAAAGTGTTTCATCTACTGCTTTAAGATTTCCTTCTTGCGATAAGAGTCACTGAGAAACATGAGACCTTTGATTCCCTCAAACACAAAAAGTGACTAGGTCAAGGCAGTACAAGTGCCAGCGATTTAATTACTGAAAACCTGCAACCGAAGGCGGAGAAGAAAGAAAATACAGGCGTCCCAGACAGTCTAAAAATATGTGCATGCAAGCCCCCCCCCTGGACATGAACCTGGACATTTTCAGATCAGTTTTAAATAGGTTTTGCACTGAAGAGTTGATTTTGCAAACTTCAAGCAGTATTAAAACTCGTCTACAACTGCCGAGGACAGGTCTGCATGGTTCTCAAGAACAAAAAATGAGCAGCTATGAAAATGAAAACTTGGGATAAATTTGTTACCATGTGAGATCAGTTTTGCCTCAATGAATGACTGTCACTGTACATCAAGGTCTAACGTAATCTTTTTTTATATCAACCAGTGGCATAACTAGGTGAGGTGCCAGGGGAGCGTCCGCTCCCCCAAACGGAGTTCTGCCAGCGCCTATTTTTTTCTCGTCATGTTTCATTGAAAATGTGCGCCGGCGCAAGTCCGTTCTCGCGCCGCTTTCGCTCCCCCCGCGGCATCAACCTGGCTCCGCTACTGATATCAACCTAATTGTAACCCTTCCACTAAACATTGTTTTTTGCTTTTTTTGTGAAATTTTCTTCAAAACAAATTGGAATTAGAAAACTCCAACTATTTTAACTGCTTATTTCTATACCACCACTAGATATAAACAGCACTGTATAGATATCCATAAGTGACAGTCCCTGCACTGGGGATCTTACACTCCAGTGAGTTAGGAACTGGTTGAGTGGAAGGCGACAGAGGGTAGTGGTAAACGGAGCTTATTCTGAGGGAAAGGATGTTACCAGTGGTGTGCCACAAGGTTCGGTTCTTGGGCCGGTTCTTGTTAACATTTTTGTAAGCGATATCGCTGAAGGGTTGTCTGGCAGGGTTTGCCTCTTTGCGGATAATACCAAAATCTACAATAGGGTAGACACCCCTGATGGTATGGATAACAAGAGGAAGGACTTAGCGAAGCTAGCGGAATGGTCTGGAATTTGGCAGCTAAGATTTAATGCTAAAATATGCTGCAAAACCACGAGGGAACAGTATAGTTTAGGGGGTGTAGAATATTTGTGCATGAAAGAGGAACAGGACTTGGGTGTGAGAGTTGGCCAAACAGGAAGAAAAGGTGACACCAAAAGCTAAAAGGATGCCTTTCATTAATTAAGGGGGACAGTTATCAACATGGGCTACTGTTAAGACACAAGCTGGGTTATCTTAGTGCAGGTCCCACTTTATTCAGTGAAACCCTATGCTAAGATATTTCGACTTTGTGACCTTGCAAGACTTCTGTGGAAGTCTCACGAGGCCGCCACTTTGAATTGGCACCAGGAGAAAGACAGTCTGCAGACATACTGGGCAGGAAAGAGGAGCGTGCAGGACGTGAAGAGGAAGAAAGGGCAGGAAACATGGCGGTGCCGGAGACCGGCGCTGAAGAAGGCTTCAGCTGGCGGGGGTTGGGGTCCCCCACCAGCGAAACCAGGGGCCTGGATGAAATTTGGGGGGCCCAGGCCCCCATGGCCCCACCTAGCTATGCCACTGGTGTGAGGTGAGGGGTGGGGTCAGGGCCAGAAAGAGAGGGACCTTTGCTGAATTCCTGGAAAAGGAGGAGAGTGGAAGAGATGCTGGAATTAGAATTAGAAAAGGTTCAAAGAAGAGTGACCAAAATGATACAGGGGATGGAACTCCTCTCATGTGAGGAAAGGCTAGAGGTTAGGGCTCTTCAGCTTGGAAAAGAGATGGATGAGGGGAGATAAGATTGAGGTCTACAAAATCCTGACTGGTGTAGAAGTAAATTGATTTTTTACTCATGCCATAAGTACAAAGACTAGGGGACACTCAAGAAAGTTCCATGGAAATACTTTTAAAACAAATAAGAGAAAATATTTTTTCACTCAACGAATAGTTAAGCTCTGGAACTCTTTGCCAGAGGGGTGGTAACAGCAGTTAATGTATCTGGGTTTAAAAAAAGGTTTGGACAAGTTCCTGGAGGAGAAGTCCATAGTCTGCTATTGAGACAGACATGGGGAAGCAACTGTGTGCCCTGGGATTTGTAGCATGGAATGTTGTCACGATTTGGGTTTCTGCCAGGTACTTGTGATCTGGTTTGGCCACTGTTTGGAAACAGGATACTGGGCTAGAAGGACCATTGGTCTGACCCAGTATAGCTACTCTTACGTTCCTATGGCATGGGGAGAAACAGAGACACAGAGGGATGATGCTGGACAGGTGTGTGTGTGTGTGTGTGGATATAATGACACATGAGGGGGGATGGGGACAAAAAGGATGATACTGGATAGGACAAGAATATAAACATGGTGTGAGGATTGGAGCATGGACACAGGGGAAATACTAGACAAGGTAATAGCAACACAGAGGGATGATGGAGAGTGGACATGGAGAGAGAAGAAATTCCAAATGCACCAAAACATCCTAGCAAGAGAGTTAAGAGAAGGGAGAGGAAAGCAGAAACCAGAGACTGAGACCAACATGATGAGGAAAATTAAATGACCAGACAACAAGGGTAGAAAAAGGAATTTTATTTTCTATTCATTGATTAGAATATAACGTACATCTGCCAGAGCTCGTTTTAGACATAGCTTTGGGATAAGCCACCCTTGACATCTCTGCATTTGGAAGGAACACTGCCCCCCCCCCCCCCCATACCTTTATACTCCTATACCAAGCCATTATGGGAAGGGGCTAGGTAATTCAAGATCCCTCATACCTGGGAAATTTTGAGTTGTGGTCACCCTGAGATTCGGTATGGATGGCTGGAGCTGGGGTAATACATCAACCTTCACTCCCTCCCCCATTGTCTCTCTCTCTCTCTCTCTCTCTTCTCCCTCCCACCCCCTCTCCAGAAATGACATTGGTACTTCCTCCTCAATTCCTAAGCCTGAGCTCAGTACTTTCCCCCCTTCCATGACCTCGGCATGCTCCCTCTTGGCATACTCTTCCAACCCTCACAGCTCTGTCCCTTGCTAGGAATCTAGGCATGGTGAACCCAACAGAGAGCATTATTCTGCTACCGGCTTCAGCCCCTCCCCTCTAAGTTAGCTTCAAAGAACAAGAGGAAACTGCCTGGTTGCGGCTGAAGCCTGGAACAGGCAGATCCAGAGAAGAGCCATCTGCTTCCTAATCCAGCCCCTCCTCTCCTGTGGCTCCCCCCTCCTGTCATGCAAGGAACAGGAAGGTGGAATACACAAAACAGAGCAGGATTCCTCTGGTCCTTAATCCAGCCTCTCATCTTCTGTTTTCTTTCAACTCCTCCCAGGTAGCCCACAAGGAGCAGGAGGGAAAGATCCGGCACCTAGAAATGTTCCTGAGCTCCTGCAATTTGACTGAAATCCTCAAGTCTCTGGACCAGACCCAGAGAGATCCCAGATATAAAATCCTCTCTGGGAGGACCCTTATGGCAACTGGTTGGAGTGGGCAGTATTCACTGCTCAGTAACTTGCATTCATTTCTGCAGCCAGGAAATGTTGTTACAAATTTTGTTAAAGCCTTAGACAACTGCACTGCAGCCTAACTAGTTTTAATCTGTGGCAGATTCCCAGCCCCCTTCTGCTTGTGTTACTGCTCAGAGTTGTACCACAGCAACGTGTGTAAACAGGCAGTGTAGGCCGAAGCCTGCCTCATAGCTTCCCATAAGCATAAGCTTCCTGACCCTCTGTTGCACGTCCACTAACGAGGAGACAAGGGCTCTGGCTGCCTGCACAAGAAAGTGTTTCAGACTCAAACCCATGCAGTGCTGCCTTTTGCCCACTTGGTCTGAGACTGTTTGGGTGGGGGGAATAGGAATGAGGCTTCCTGATAGAGAAAGAAGTCTACAGAGCGGGCATATTCCTTTGGAGAAACCCTCCCCACCACAACATTTTCCTTTGCTTTTCCAGTTTAATATTTCACTAACTACCAGTGCGGGAAGGTGATCCCTTCTTTTGTCACGAAACACTGGCAGGTACCAAATGAGGGCCAGTGGCAGCATCCCTCAGCCACTCCAGCTGCAATTGGAAGAAAGCCAACAAAAGATCATAAAAGTTCCAAGTTGGTGGCCTGGGCTGAACCTGCCAGAAACTCACCACTGGGCCCTGACATCTATTTCTCAGCTGTCTCTACAGCCATCAGACTGAGCCTGCAAGATGTGAGACAGAGGCTTCTTAAATGACTCCGCATCACCTGGACAGGCTCTAGCATCCCTGCTTTTATTACAGAGATTGTTCACAAAGTTAGGAGAACCATTCTGAAATGGATTTACCTGGACAGAAAACTGCCTTGCACTCAGCGGCTAAAGGTATGATGGGGGAAAGAGATAGAGCTGAAGATAGGGGGGGGGGGGGTACAACAAGACTATGGGTATTTTCAATCTTTGACTTTATCTAAAAAAATCTCTACAATGTCAACGGGTAATTTTGTAGTTGTGGTTCTTGCTGGCCCCAAATTTTCAAAGGGAAGTACTGCAGGGAGTTTCTTTTTGAAAGTTTGCTCACAAGTTAGAGAGAATTGGTGAGCAGCCTTTGGAGTTTCAAAACAGTCCCTCCCGTCTAGTTGAATGAAAACCAGGACAGGCTTAGCTGCCAAATGTCCTGGGGTCAGTTAATAACTCTTGTAGGACTCAGCCTAGTTTCCCTTGTCAAGAGAATAGTTCTGTATTAGCCATCATCAGAGACACACAGGGCAAACGAAAGGATTGATCACAAGTGTCCCTGTGTTTATGAAGCCCTTGGGCCATGCTACAGAAAAGTTATTTTAATCCCTTTGACGCCCAGTCAGAATTTTCTGAAAAACTGAATGGATCAGTTACTGTAATAATAGAGTCTTGACACCTGCAGGCTTCAGGAGTTTTCATGACTTGCCATTTTTGGCTTTTTCATGGATATAGATTTCTTCATTCTTGTTCAGAGAAGCCTCACTTCCTATTTTCACCGAGCTGGCAAGCTGGGTGTTTTCTGGTTCTACTGATAAAGATTGTCTTTCCTCATTCTCTGTCTCTCTGTGGTAGAAATAGTTGAAGTTGGATACTATGACTGGGACTGGAAGGGCGATAGTTAAAACCCCTGCAATAGCACAGAGAGTGCCCACAATCTTACCCCCCACAGTCATGGGGCACATGTCTCCATAGCCAACAGTGGTCATAGTTACGACCGCCCACCAGAATCCATCTGGAATACTGGTAAACTGGGACTTCGGCTCATCCGCTTCTGCAAAGTACACAGCACTGGAGAACAGGATAACCCCAATAAATAGGAAGAAAATTAACAAGCCTAATTCTCTCATGCTGGCCTTCAGGGTTTGTCCCAAAATCTGCAGTCCCTTGGAGTGTCTGGACAACTTGAAAATTCGGAAAACCCTCACCAGTCGAATGATCCTCAGGATGGCCAGGGACATGTTTTGCTGCCCACTGGGCTCTGTCTCCTGGATGAGTTCAGTGATGAGTGTGACAAAATATGGAATGATAGACACAATATCGATTATGTTCAGAAGGTTCTGGAAGAACTTAGACTTACTGGGGCAGACAGTGAACCTAACAGCCAGTTCAAAACAAAACCAAATGATGCATGCAGTCTCTATCACAAAGAATGGATCCGTGAAGGTGTTCGGGACTTTCACTTTTTCTGTAAAGTTGTTTCCATCCTTGGGCAGTTGGAAATCCTTCTCTTCTCGGAATTCTGGCAAAGTCTCAATACAGAAAATAAGAATAGAGATGATAATTACCAAGACTGAGACGAGTGCCATGCCTCGTGCAGCATTAGAGCTTTCAGGGTACTCAAAGAGCAGCCAAAACTGTTTATAATACTCATTTGAGGGCAATGGTATCTCTGCCTCCTTGATGAAGCCTTCATCTTCCCTAAACTGGTCCATAGCCTCATTACCTAGTTCATAGAACTTTATTTCATCTGCGAAAACATCAATGGGTACATTTGCTGGCCGCCTGATCTTCCCACCAGACTGATAGTAGTACAAAATCCCATCAAAACTTGGTCTGTTCCTGTCAAAGAAATATTCATTTCTCATGGAATCAAAGTATGCCATTCGTTTCAGTGGATCTCCTAGCAAAGTCTCTGGGAACTCATTGAGAGTCCTCAGCTGTGTCTCAAATCTAAGTCCTGCAATGTTGATGATCACTCTCTGATCTCCTTCATCCATCCTCGCTGGTGCAATACCCAATGTTTCTTGGCATTCCTTGGAGATGCTGGATAAAGCTGTCTCGTTGTTTGAGTTCTCGTTGATGAGACATTTCCAGTTTGAAAGGAGGGTGACACAAGTGGGGAGTCCTTTTCCTGACTGGTTGCCGGCAATGGGATCATTGGAGTAGGTTAGATCCTCTCCTTTTCCGGCCGAATTCTCGAAAGTGAGGTGTGAAACCTCCATCTCCTTCCAGCTGGACATGCCAGTATCAGAGCCACCAGAGAGGCTGAAGTCAGTCAGATGTTGTTTTCTCATCACATAGTGACCTGCAGGAAAATAGAAAGACAGAAAAGATTATGGATTACATTTTCTCATATCTGTAAGGCAGAGGTGTGCTGGTAAGTTTTTAACAACGGGCTCTCTCTCCGGGCATAGCCGGCCCTGAAATTTTTTTTTTGGGGGGGGGGGGGGGAATACATGCCTCTCTCTCCCCTCCCTTGTGTGGGCATGCTAGGCATACCTTTGCCGAGCCCCACCAGCCAATAAATGGACTGCCACCGTTCTCTGCTGCTTGTTTCTGGCTCTGAGCAGCATGATGGAACCTTCTTGTGCTTGCATGAAAAGTCCCAGCCTGATGCTCAGAGTCAGAAACAAGGAGCAGGGAGCAGCAGCAGTCTATTTACTTGGCTGGTGGGGCCAGCATCACTGCCATCAAAGTAAAAGAGAAGTCAGGAGGGGGCCCAAGCCCACATTTTGGGAGTCAGTTGTTAAAGTATCCATGGGGAGGCCTACTTTAACAACCGGCTCCCAAAATTCTTAAAAACTTAACAAATGGCTCTCGCGAGCCCATGAGAGCCCGCTCCAGCACACCACTGCTGTAAGGAATTTACAACTTTAAAAGGTCTGTTCTTTCAGCTATTAAAGTCTCAACCCTGCATTGCCAACTAGGAAGACTGCTGATCTACAGGGTGTACTCCAAAGAGTGGATTGCAGCGCCACCCAGTGAAATGTTGCCTAACTAGCTTCTGACACAAAAATGTGTCATGCAAGCATCCAGGTGGTGTGTGGGAGAGGAAACCATAACCCTCACAAACCAAAGAGAAGGCAAAAGTGCAAGAGGTCAAACACCTACATAACAGTACTTAAAAGATCACCATATTGTCACACCACACCACAGCACCGCCAGACCACCCTTGGGAACCATAGGACTGGTGAATGCCAGATCAGCTGCAAAGAAATCCTCGGTGATCCATGATGCCATAAATGAATAGCATCTTGACATCCTAGGAATAAGTGAAACCTGGCTAGATGAAAGTGGGGGTTTACCACTGGCTGAACTATGCCCAACAGGTTTCAATATCCAACATCAACCAAGACAAGGAAGACAGGGTGGAGGGGTAGCAGTCTTGATTCGGGACACAATCAAACTGCGCAGAATATCCATCCCCCAGCTACATAGATCAGAATCTCTTTTAATCCAACTTGAAGAGGAGAAGCCAATCTGGCTGCTCATGGTATGCAGAGCACCTCGTAACAACACATTATCTGTGCAAGAACTCCTAGACCTGACTACTCAAGTGACCCTGAACTACCCTAGGCTGGTGATCATGGGGGACTTCAATCTACACATCAAAACCCCAGATACCACCACAGCTGCCTTTCTGGACACGATGACAGCACTAGGATTTACACAGGTGATCAATTCTCCAACCCACGAAAAGGGTCACATACTAGACCTGGTATTCTACAAAGGGGTGGATATCCCAGAATTCTGGGATAACAGTATTGAAATAAGACCCCTATCATGGTCAGACCATTTTCTAATTAAATTCTTCCTAAGTGACCACCTGAAACAAATGGCACCTCCCAGAGTATGGAAGAAGATCAGAGACAAAAAAAAAGCTGACCGCGGAGAATTTCCTAGAGGCCTTGGACTATCCACATGTGGATGAAAAGACAACAGTGTCAGAACAAGTTGACATCTGGAATACACACCTAGCCAAGACCTTAGAGAAAACAGCACCACTAAAAAAGGTCTTATGCCCCACTCACAAACGCTCACCTTGGTTTTCTCCAGAACTTCGGATCCTTAAACGCAAAGGACGAAAACTGAAAAGGAGATGGCGCAAATCTCACCTGGATGAAGACAGGCTAAACTGCAGGAAGCACATGGCAAAGTACCGCCAAGCCCAACCAAAAAACAGTATCTCTCTCAATGCATTGCACAGGCTGCCAATTCAACCAAGCGGCTGTTCAGTATAGTAAACAGCCTACTGCAACCCCCACAACAAAACCAGCCTGCCCAGTTTAAACTGAACTGCAATGATTTTGCTGCATACTTTGCCAACAAAATTAAAAGTCTCCACCAGGATTTACAGGCAATCCCACCCAGTGCCCAACCAGTCAACCAGGGGTGCACAAACTCGCCCCCTCCTAACAGAGACAGATGGAACACTTTTAACCTAATGACAGAGGAGAGCCTTGACAAAATCCTAAGAGACCTTCGACCAACTACCTGCTCCCTCGATCCCTGCCCATCAAAGATAGTGCAGCAGGCAAGTATGGGCCTTATAGAAGGCACCGTGAAAATTGTGAACACCTCTCTTTCTAATGGGCAACTACCATCAGCATTAAAAAGGGCAGTGGTTCACCCTCTGCTGAAGAAAAACAACCTTGACCAGGACAAACTTGAAAGTTACAGGCCAGTATCCAACATCCCGTTTCTTGGGAAACTCATAGAACAAACAGTCTGTGTTCAAATTAATGAATGGCTAGAAAAGAGTAACTGGCTAGATCCATATCAATCTGGATTCAGACCCGGTTTTGGAACAGAAACGGTCCTCGTATCCCTACTAGATGATCTTCACAGAAACCGAGGCAAGGGATTTGCCTCGATGTTAGTACTGCTAGATTTCTCAGCAGCTTTTGACACTGTGGATCATGATATCTTGCTAGCACAACTGAACAGTACTTGCCTGGTTCAGATGCTATCTATCAGACAGGCAACAATCCATAATGTTTGGCAGCAACTCATCGTCACCATGGACACTGACCTGTGGGGTACCACAAGGATCGATACTGTCACCTATTCCTTTCAATATCTACCTCAAGCCACTAGCTGAGCTGATTCGGTCAATGGACACTCAGTTCTACATCTATGCGGATGACGTGCAGCTACTCATACCCATTGAACCTGACTTACCTACAGCCTTGAATAAACTGATTACTTGTCTAACATCAATTCAAGAATGGGCTAAACACAACAAAATTTGCCTGAACCCAAGTAAAACAGAGCTTCTCTGTATCCCTAACACAAGTGGATACATACCTGACATCAAAATCTCTTTTGGGAAGTATGAACTCCCTCTCTAGCCAGTTACTCTTTTCTATTTACTATGTAAGCCGCATTGAACCTGCTATGTGTGGGAAAGTGCGGGGTACAAATGTAATAAATAAATAAAAACTTATTCAAAAAGGCATACCCTGATGACCCAACTTAAATGCCTCGATCCTCAACACAACAAAACTAAGACTCGAATTGATGGGCGGCGGGACTGGTGGTTGGGATGTGGGAAATACTGCTGGGCAGACTTGTACGGTCTGTGCCCTGAAAAAGGCAGGTACAAATCAAGGTAAGGTATACACATATGAGTTTATCTTGTTGGGCAGACTGGATGGACCATGCAGGTCTTTTTCTGCCATCATCATCATCATCTCTCAAATCACAAGTCAGGAACCTTGGAATACAGTTAGATTCAAGAGCTGCTTCTTCTATTTGCGACAGCTACGCTGCCTCTCTCCTTACATCGAGAAGGTTAATCTTATCCCAGTTGTACATGCCATGGTAACATCAAGACTGGATTACTGCAATGCACTATACAACAGTCTGACTACAAAGGACCCACACCAGCTTCAGTTGATTCAGAAAGCTGCAGCAAGACTCATAGAAGGTTGCAAGCGACGTGACCACATCACACCATTTTTGCAAAAACTTTATTGGCTACCAGTACAATACAGGGCTAAATTTAAAACTATGTCTGATCTTCAAGGCCCTGAAAGGAAATGGCCCCGAGTATGTGAAGAATAGGATGATCCTCCACACACCGCCAAGGACACTAAGGTCCTCCCGAGGACTTTCACTAACTACACCCTCTCCAAAAGACATTATACGATGTGATACCCGCAAGCGAGCCTTCTCCGGAGTAGCCCCCACACTCTGGCATGCATTGCCTGAAAGGCTCCGCTTAACAAAAGACTACCTGTACTTCAGGAAGCAGGTGAAAGCATGGCTCTTCAACCAAGCCTTTAACAGAAGAAATAACTAACTTGCTAGTCTCACTCACACACACAAGGATTGACTCGGGCTGCACATACTGCAGCGGGACATGTTTATCCACTCCTACCAAAAATACATATATAGTGCATTCAAGCAGGTATATTTGCATTTTATGTATATCAGTGGGCATGTTATTAAGCACATTAATATCAAATCAAATCAATACTTGTATGCCACTAATATCCCCTTTCCAGGGTTCAGTGCAGTTTACATTCTAGGTGAGATGAAAGCCAATAGTGTGAGGTTTGAGAACAATTAGAGACCATTGGTGTAATGCATGAGATCAAAAGCATTTTAGGAAAGGATAATGGATGGTACTACGAGGTAGAATATGGCACATATATTTCAATTTTATATGTAAGAATACCAGCACATGAATCTGCATCTTATTTCTTTTGAAATTCTTTTACTTTTTTACATATTTAGATAAAATTTTGTATATTTTTATTACACTTGTACCCCGCGCTTTCCCACTCATGGCAGGCTCAATGCGGCTTACATGGGGCAATGGAGGGTTAAGTGACTTGCCCAGAGTCACAAGGAGCTGCCTGTGCCTGAAGTGGGAATCGAACTCAGTTCCTCAGGACCAAAGTCCACCACCCTAACCACTAGGCCACTCCTCCATTGTTGCTACTATTTGAGATTCTACATGGAATGTTGCTATTCCACTAGCAACATTCCATGTAGAAGTCGGCCCTTGCAGATCACCAATGTGGCCGCGCAGGCTTCTGCTTCTGTGAGTCTGATGTCCTGCAACATTCCATGTAGAATCTCCAATAGTAGCAACATTCCATGTAGAATCTCCAATAGTATCTATTTTATTTTTGTTACATTTGTACCCTGCGCTTTCCCACTCATGGCAGGCTCAATGCGGCTTACATGGGGCAATGGAGGGTTAAGTGACTTGCCCAGAGTCACAAGGAGCTGCCTGTGCCTGAAGTGGGAATCGAACTCAGTTCCTCAGTTCCCCAGGACCAAAGTCCACCACCCTAACCACTAGAACCCTGAAGCAGGCATTGTTCATGCCGAAACACAGCCCGTGTTGGGTCTTTACAAATAAAGTTCTCTCGATTGTTCCACGCTTGAAGACCTTATCGTGTGTTTTTTTTTTCTTTTGCTGCTAGAAAATAGAAGCTAGAGCTTCTGCTATTAAATACGGTATAGTGCTTTGGAAAAAATGGCACCGTAAAAATGTATCCCTGCTTCTACTAATATTCTACATACCTGTCCATCCTCACTGGCTGACTGGGCTTTCAAAAGGAACGAGGGTTGAGGAATCCAGCCCTTTGCCATGCATCCTACAGAAAGAGGAATGGAAAATTGTGTTACAAGGTCGTAAAATGTTCCATTTGACTCCAAGCAGTCTGATTCACTGGAATACCCTAGATGGATTTCTCCAAGCATTGCTCCCATGTAAAAGTGACTGGTGATTCTAATAATGAAAAGATTTCCAGCTTTTGCAATGGGGGAAAGCCACTTCTGCAAAGCATTGCACGAGAGCAGGGGTTCTCAACCAAGACCTTGGGACGTACCCAACCAGTCAGGTTTTCAGGATACCCACAATGAATATGCATACACCCATTTTATTCATTTATTAGGATTTCTTTCCCGCCTTTTTGAAGGAGTTCACTCAAGGCGGTGTACAGTAAGAACAGATCAAACATGAGCAATAGGCAATTACAGCTGTAAAAATATTCAAATAACAATACAAAGTATGGCATAGTATACGACTTACAATGTCAACACAATACATAATAGAACATTATAATTGATAGTGAAGGGTAAAGCAAAGATGTAACATATAGATAGGTAAGAGAGTAAGATGACTAATTTAAAGAAAGTTGCACATGAGGTCAGAGAGATGGTTAAATATTAAGGTAGGAGTGGATACCATTGTATGTAAACTTATTTCATGCATATTCATTGTGGGTATCCTGAAAACCTGACTGGTTGGGGACTCCCAAGGACTGGATTGAGAACCCCTGCGCTAGAGCAGTCTTGCATCCGGCCCTCTCTACCCCCTTCTCGGCCACCCCATGACGCTATGAACTATAAAAGCAATCATACATCAAACACTCTCCAGCCATTCAGTTGTGATATCACAAAGACTAGAGACCTGAGCTATTGTGATAGCGGACAACACCTCCACAAAGACACTCTAATGCCTATGCTAGCTTCATCATAACCAAATGCCACTCACCCAAGGTCTAAAGAGAATACGGGAATGACTGCACTTCACAGACAAGGGTTATTCTCAGTAGTAACTAATGAGGAGAGAGGCTTCTGAAATCAACATCGCCATCTCATTGCCATCAGATGCCATCTTTGATATGAAGACTGGCCCCAATGGCACACCTCTTCTCTCTGTGCTTAGCTTCGCCTGTTTCAGCCCATATTCCCAGATCTTGTCTGAATTTTTGATGTCTTCACCCCAAAACATTTCTGTTTTCCTGTATCATATCTTCAAGTAACACAGTGGTTCCCAAACCTGGTCCTGGAGGCACCCCAGCCAGTCAGGTTTTCAGAATACCCATAATGAATATTCATGAGATAGATTTGCATGCAGTGGAGGCAATGCATGCAAATCTCTCTCATGAATATTCATTGTGGCTATCCGGAAAACCTGACTGGCTGGGGTGCCTGTAGGACCGAGTTTGGGAAGCACTGCAGTAACACATTAGCTGGAAATCTCAGTGAGAATAAACCTATCACAGATAGCCGTCATGTACTATTTAGAATAGACAGATCAGTTACAGACTGAGATACATATACAACAGTCAACCGCCTGCAGCTAACGACACAGGAGAAGTAGAAGTATATATATAACCCAAAACAGAAATTTAAAGGACCTGTATTGTAGGAGACCAAGAAGAATGAAGATGGTCCATTTATTGACTATTTAAGAGCATGTCTCCCATCTCTTGAAGGATTGTTGGCGTCTTGGAGGAAGGTTAGATTCAGACATGAGCTTTGCTGCTGAAACAGGCATGGTATCGAGGTCACTGTGGGTTGTGATTCACCCTTTATAAGCAGTCCTTTGCCATTAATACTTAATAGGTGCATGTGAGATGAGAGCTCATTGAAGCATTCCTAATGCCTCCCTCTCCCGAGGGAAGCCTTCATTCATTAACGCTACACGCACAAGACGGTCGGTCAGCTGGTGCCATGTTTGTAATCTTGTGCAGGCATATCTGAGTACCGGAATGTCTCTATCATTGGGAGCCCCGTTCTCACCTAGGGGCAGTGAACATATTCATGAGAAACAATGACAGCAGAAAAAGGACCAAATGACCCATCCAGTCTGGTCATCCCTTTTCCTAAGGGATCCCACGTGCCTGTCCCACGCTTTCCTTAAATTCTGACACAGTCCTCGTCTCCACCACCTCCACCGGGAGGCCATTCCATGCATCCACCAAGTGGTGTACATTTATTTCTTAGATTTCCTATACCGCCGTTCACTAACTTGCAGATCACAGTGGTGTACTCAGGGGCATAGCTTGTCGTTTGGCAGCAATAGCAGCATACAGCAGGCGTGAGGTCACTGTTTTAAAGCTCCAATCCCTTGACAAAGCAATGGCAAAAAGGATGTCCGCTGGGACCTAGTGAGCTAAAGATAAGTGCCACCCTGCACTATTTTTAAGTCTACCGCCAGTCACTCAGCACAACATATATTGGGTTTTGTATTGAATAACCAATTAAGTATTATTTAGATATGAATTACTTTTGAATGCCAACTATCATTGGATGGAGGGTTTTTTTTTGTCAATGATTACATAATCACCAAAGGGGTTTTCAAATCTTCTCTAAGTGAACATTGGAGTGTTGACCCAGTGATATACGAGACTTTTCCCCCCATTTCTCCTTCCATAGATAAATAGATAGATTTTCATGATGAACCGCCGGTCCCATTATTTGTTGACATGTTATTTTGACACGACTGAACCATAGCCAGACCCTTTTGACAGATTGAGTATAAATCATAAATTATGTACATGATTTACACCAGGTTTCATTAGTTCAAATCCTCACACCCAAAGTTTGGTGTGGAAATCAGCTCTACGTGCTTTCTATAATGGTGCGTAACTCAAAGTGACGTTACATAATAGCACTGTGCGTTGATTTTTTTTTGCTGCCATTTTTTGAGCATCATTGACTAAATTTAATCCAATGTGTATTGTGCTGCTCGTAGTTCAGGGAGAGGTGATTTATCCATAGAGCGGTGGCTGCTCTCCTCCGGATTCTGTATAGCGTACCCAGTATTCCGTATCAAAATCCAAGCGTATTCTATAAAAATGCACGTAACTTAATTGGCCTAACAAGCCAATCAGCGTTGATAGCAGTGCTTAACAGCAATTGTGAGCACTAATTGGCAATAATTAGAATTTACTCGCATAAACTCACTAAGCGTATTCTGTAACACATGCCAAAATTCTAACGTGCAAATCCAAAAAGTGGCATGGCTATGGACAGGGAAATGGGTGTGACCAAAAACAGAAGAGAACAATCCTCCGCACTGGTCAAGCCAAAGGAAAAAGTCACAGCGAAGGAGACAGAAAAGATGATGGCAAAAACTTCTACTGGACTCTACAAAGTTCACAGCATAAGTTTAATTCTTAAAATGTTGACTCGACACGAGTCGTGTTTCAGCCGCTCAGGACTGCATCAGGAGTCCCTGTATGTTGTTGCTCAGATAATTTCTGGAAGACAAAAAATCTTCTGAAAAATAGCAAACCAGACTTGGCTGTGGAAAGATAAACTTCCTACTAGCAAGCCAGTCTTAGAGAAGGCGTTTGTCCTGTAGCGACAGCGTACCACAGCCTTATTTATCTTAGCTGGTTAAGTGCTGATTCTGCCTCTGCTTGGGCGCCAGAAGGGCATTTTTCAGTGATTTAAATGGCCAGGAGCCAATTCTAATCATTTAAATCACTTTGCATATCGACCCTGAATGTTGCAGGTGCTGTTCTGTCATTTTTAAACGACAACACAGCCCTTGTAAGGGAAGCTACATGCCGTAAATGTTCATGCCTAAACATAGGTGCACCCATGTCGATGATGCTATAAAAGGTTTGGCACATGTGCATATATGATGCCAAACACAACAGGGAAAAGTCACTTTATAAATAAACATGCTAAAAACAGAGCAACATTACTAGGAGCAGCACTGCATACACGGATAAGATGTCCTCCGAAACACAAACCTTATGCAAGGTTTTGAACACCAGGGAAATGAGCACAATTCCCTGGGTCCACATAAGCCGTTAGCCAGGGCTTTATTTGTGACTTGAAGCAGGGTAAATGCTGACAGGGATATTTTCTGAGCTGATTCACTGTTTCCTGTTCTAATCTGGAATATGCCCATGTCATACCTCCTTCAAGTCTTGCTTACAACTTGCAAACTTGTCAAAACATTTGCAGCCACACAGCTCATTTATGGAGATTAATTCAGTTGCATTAATTAACATTCCTAGTGGAAGGTCCAGTCAGGCCATAAATCTGTCAGACTTAGTTTATATATATATATATATATATATATATATATATATATATATATATATATATATATATATATCAAGCATTGCACTAGTCGTATGGGGAAATTAAAAATTTGTTGTCGCTTTTTCCAAAACAGGGCAGGTTTGAAGTCAGGCCATTCTAATTAACAAAAAAATGGTAATGCTGGAGCCGCCCTGATGGACCCAGCATCAGCACTCTACAATGCCATGAAGGAAGATATGGGTCCAATTTTCAAACCTAGTTCATCAGTTGGCTGAGCAGGGAAAGGCCACTATCTCAGTCTTTCGTGCAATGCAAGGGCTGCTGCGTAACTGAAAGGCACTGGAATTCGTTTCCAGAGAATGTGGTAAAGGCGGTTAGCTTAGCAGGGTTTTAAAAAAAGGTTTGGACAAATTCCTAAAGGAGAATTCCATAGGCCATAAATGTATTGAGCTTTTTTGGGATCTTACCAGGAATTTGAGACCTGGATTGGCCACTGTTGGAAACATAATGCTGGGCTTGATGGACCTTTGGTCTGTCCCAGAGTGGCAATACCTATGTACTGGCGTGACAGGTTTCAGAAGGAATCATGGATCTAATCTTCTCAGTCTGAGAATGAGCTGCTGGGGACAGTGATGGTGGTGGTGGTGGGGCAAGTTATCTCTCCTTGTTAAATTATTATATGAAAGCAAGGTGTATGTAAAACAGAGCTCCTGAGAGCCCATTCAGCACATCAGCAGCTGGACAGGAGTGAGAAGTGTGTGTGTGTGTGGGGGGGGGGGGGGGGGGGGGGGGGGGGGGGGGCCGAGTTTTAAAACAAGGGAGGAAAATCTCCAGATAATTATGAAGACTCATAGCCATGTAGCCCTAGCAGAAGCTGAGTCCAAACAAGAGACTTGCCTAGGCCAAAATAAATAAATTGTAATTATATCTGATTAGTTCATATTGTTTACTAAACAAAGGCAGAGCCGTGAGCACAAGAGGCTTCATGTTTTAAGATAAACGATATTGCTCGGGCACTGGAGCGTGGAAATTAATCAAGAACCTGCTTAACTAGGTCAAACCGGAATTTACAGGGAGGAGATCATGGATGAAAAGATAATGAGGCATTGATTCCCAGTTCAGACAGAATTTCCTTATTAGCTGGAGAAGAGAAGTCATAGCGTCAAGAGTATTCTGAACATTACATAAAGTGCCAACGGAGAGCAATCATTTAGAGTCGCCGTTGGCCAATTAAAAACTTGACTTATAAAACCTTTATTTTGGGAATTATCCCTTCAGAATATATATAATCTGATTCCAGATGCACTGGATTCTCTTCGTCCCCTTCATTTCTGCTCTGCTGTATCTTGTTTATCTTGATCTGAGAGAATGTTTCAATGGTGTAGAATAACCAGGGTGAGGCGAACCTGAAAGAAGCATGTTTGAATTATCTGGGAAATGATAAAGAACTGGCAGGTGTCCCTTACAGTGGCCAAATGCTACAGAGGTCTTCATTTTACCTTCCCCATGATAGGCTAAAGGAACTCCGGTGTGGGGTGAGGGTGGGGGGAGAACTCCCATTACATTGGCACAACTTCAAAAATCAGCAGTGGCAAAGCCAGAGATTTAAACCTCCTTAATCTCCTGAATAGGAAGGGGTGATGCCTTTTATGTATTTATTTAAAATCATTTATAGCCTATCAACAGTCGGGCTGATTATTCATTTTTACCAACCACTGGCTGCTGATAAATGTAGAACCAGCTTAACCTCTATATTTCCAAAGTTTATATGTATAGCATCACTCAGAAAATCTGTCTGAATGGCCCGACACTAACTGTATTAAGAGACAAAAGGAGGACGGAGGAGCGCAAGGATGCAACACATTATATATATACTTATATACATACACACACAGATAGGACTAGTTCTATAAATGGCGCCAAAAAAATTGTCGATGAAAAATGTAAGCGCTGAGCCCTTTTCTATAAAGGATCCACGTCCTTACAGAATAGCATAAGGCGTATAAATTGATGCGTAATCCCCATACAGGTTAACCCTGTCTGCAATGGCTTCCGTAGAGACACCCCCCCCCCCCCACCACCACCACCACCACCCCAGAACCTTGACCACGATTAACCCTTTCTGCAATGGCTCCTCCCACCCAGAACCTTGACACAGATTAACCCTTTCTGCAATGGCTTCCTGTAGAGACACACACCCCCCACCACCACCACCACCCACCCCAGAACCTTGACACAGATTAACCCTTTCTGCAATTGGCTCCTCCCACCCCAGAACCTTGACCACAGATTAACCTTTCTGCAATGGCTTCCTGTAGAGACACACACCCCCCCACCACCACCACCACCCCAGAACCTTGACACAGATTAACCCTTTCTGCAATGGCTCCTCCCACCCCAGAACCTTGACACAGATTAACCCTTTCTGCAATGGCTTCCTGTAGAGACACACACCCCCCACCCCAGAACCTTGACACAGATTAACCCTTTCTGCAATGGCTTCCTGTAGAGACACCCCCCCCCCCCACCCCAGAACCTTGACACAGATTAACCCTTTCTGCAATGGCTTCCTGTAGAGACACACACCCCCCACCCCAGAACCTTGACACAGATTAACCCTTTCCGCAATGGCTTCCTGTAGAGACACCCACCACACACCACAGAACCTTGACACAGATTAACCCTTTCTGCAATGGCTTCCTGTAGAGACACCCCCCCCCCCACCACCACCACCCCAGAACCTTGACACAGATTAACCCTTTCTGCAATGGCTCCTCCCACCCCAGAACCTTGACACAGATTAACCCTTTCTGCAATGGCTCCTCCCACCCTAGAACCTGACACAGATTAACTCTTCTGCAATGGCTTCCTGTAGAGGAACACACCCCCACCCCAGAACCTTGACACAGATAACCCTTTCCGCAATGGCTCTCCTGTAGAGCAACCCCACCACCACCACCACAGAACCTTGACACAGGATTAACCCTTTCTGCAATGGGTCTCCTGTAGAGACACCCCCCCCCACCCAGAACCTTGACACAGATTAACCCTTTCTGCAAGGCTTCCTGTAGAGACACACACCCCCCACCCCAGAACCTTGACACAGATTAACCCCTTTCCGCAATGGCTTCCTGTAGAGACACCCCACCACCACCGAACCACAGAACCCTGACACAGATTAACCCCTTTCTGCAATGGCTTCTGTAGAGACACCCCCCCCCCCACCCCAGAACCTTGACACAGATTAACCCTTTTCTGCAATGGTTCCTGTAGAGACACACACCCCCCACCCCAGAACCTTGACACAGATCTAAACCCTTCGCAATGGCTTCCTGTTAGAGACACCCCACCACCACCACCACAGCCCTTGACACAGATTAACCCTTTCTGCAATGGCTTCCTGTAGAGACACCCCCCCCCCCCCCCACCACCACCCCAGAACCTTGGACACAGATTAACCCTTTCTGCAATGGTCCTCCCACCCCAGAACCTTGACACAGATTAACCCTTTCTGCAATGGCTCCTCCCACCCCAGAACCTTGGACACAGATTAACTCTTTCTGCAATGGCTTCCTGTAGAGACACACACACCCCCACCCCAGAACCTTGACACAGATTAACCCTTTCCGCAATGGCTTCCTGTAGAGACACCCCACCACCACCACCACAGAACCTTGACACAGATTAACCCTTTCTGCAATGGCTTCCTGTAGAGACACCCCCCCCCCACCCCAGAACCTTGACACAGATTAACCCTTTCTGCAATGGCTTCCTGTAGAGACACACACCCCCCACCCAGAACCTTGACACAGATTAACCATTTCTGCAATGGCTTCCTGTAGAGACACCCCCACCACCACCACCCCAGAACCTTGACACAGATTAACCCTTTCTGCAATGGCTTCCTGTAGAGACACCCTACCACCCCAGAACCTTGACACAGATTAACCCTTTCCGCAATGGCTTCCTGTAGAGACACCCCACCACCACCACCCCAGAACCTTGACACAGATTAACCCTTTCTGCAATGGCTTCCTGTAGAGACACACACCCCCCACCCCAGAACCTTGACACAGATTAACCCTTTCTGCAATGGCTCCTCCCACCCCAGAACCTTGACACAGATTAACCCTTTCTGCAATGGCTTCCTGTAGAGACACACACCCCCCACCCCAGAACCTTGACACAGATTAACCCTTTCTGCAATGGCTCCTCCCACTCCAGAACCTTGACACAGATTAACCCTTTCTGCAATGGCTTCCTGTAGAGACACCCCACCACCCCAGAACCTTGACACAGATTAACCCTTTCTGCAATGGCTTCCTGTAGAGACACACACCCCCCACCCCAGAACCTTGACACAGATTAACCCTTTCTGCAATGGCTTCCTGTAGAGACACCCCACCACCACCACCCCAGAACCTTGACACAGATTAACCCTTTCTGCAATGGCTTCCTGTAGAGACACACACCCCCCACCCCAGAACCTTGACACAGATTAACCCTTTCTGCAATGGCTTCCTGTAGAGACACCCCCACCACCACCACCCCAGAACCTTGACACAGATTAACCCTTTGTGCAATGGCTCCTCCTACCCCAGAACCTTGACACAGATTAACCCTTTCTGCAATGGCTCCTCCTACCCCAGAACCTTGACATAAATTAACCCTTTCTGCAATGGCTTCCTGTAGAGACACCCCACCACCACCACCCCAGAACCTTGACACAGATTAACCCTTTCTGCAATGGCTTCCTGTAGAGACACCCCATCACCACCCAGAACTTTGACACAGATAACCCTTTCTGCAATGGCTCTTCCCACCCCAGAATGTTGACACAGATTAACCCTTTCTGCAATGCCTTCCTGTAGAGACACACACCCCCACCCCAGAACCTTGACACAGATTAACCCTTTCTGTAATGGCTTCCTGTATAACCCTTTCTGCAATGGCTCCTCCCACCCCCACAACCCTGACACAGATTAACCCTTTCTGCAATGCCTTCCTGTAGAGACACACACCCCCACCACCACCCCAGAACCTTGGCACAGATTACCCCTTTCTGAGGTGGCCTTCCTGTAGGACAATGAGGTGTCACGCTTTCTCTTTGATGGTGACACCTGCTGTGATATTCTTAGCATCTGAGCATTCAGCTGCACTGAAGCCCATTGCTGCATGTGCCTCTCTGGTGATTTTCCCAGCTCAATGCTGTTCCAGCTAACAGCTGAAGCAGGATGCGGACAATGAGAAGAATTAGAAACATTATCATTCTGTGATGCCCCGGTACCAATGGTGCCAAGCTGGATTGCATCAGTGCTTTCTGGCAAATGCTTCATTTTAAACATGACAAAACTTAGAAACCAGTAATTTTCCACAATAAGCCATTTTAACAAGCTTTATCCGACAATATGTTTACTCTTTGACCTGCCTCTCCACAGACTAATAACTCAATTCTTGGGGGAAGAAACAAATAATGGTATTAGGGGCCCTTTAACTATGCTGCGTAAGCATCTATGCGCGCCCAACGCGCACCAAAATGGAGTTACCACCCGACTACCGCGCGGCTCTTGTGGCAATTTCATTTTTGGCGCGTGCCCAATATGCACGTCTGGAAACTATTTTTATTTTTTGGTCGCACGTAATGGACGTGCGCCAAATGGCGTTTGGCGCATGTAGGTCATTACCGCCCAGATTCTTTACCGCTAGGTCAATGGCTGGCAGTAAGGTCTCAGACCCAAAATGGACGTGCAGCAATTTTCGGCAAAAAAAGGCCTTTTTTACAGGCGCGCTAAAAAATGAATTGGCGCAAGCCATTTTTCAGTGCACCTTAGTAAAAGGACCCCTTAGTGTCTTTCTGTAGCTCTGTCTGGATTTTGCTCAGAACCCTTTCAAAACGATTCGGAAGCTGAACACAATACAAATCACCACTCCATGCATGCAACAAAGTAGCTGGCTTCATATTGGGGTGCTCAGCACCCACAGAGTTGGCAGCTCTTTTAATATTAGATCAAGGTGGGTTTTCTTTATATTCAAAAGGAAGGTACCTCCCTGTCCTGAGAAGGCTTACAATCTAAATTTGGACCTGGGTCAACAGAGAATTAAGAGGCCTCTTTTACTAAACTGCATTAGCAATTCCCGATATGGTAATGAAAGGAGACCCAGAGGAATTGAATGGTTTCCTTTCATTTACCATGTGAGAATCGCTAGTGCAGTTTAGTAGAAGAGGCCCTAAGGCTTACCGCGTGCTAAAAATGAACTACCGCCAGGCTACTGTTTTCCCACTCCCAGGCACGCCGTCATATCGGTGCTACAAAAATATATTAATTTTTGCGCGCCAGTGTGTAACCGGCGGTAATCAGGCAGCCCAGTACTGATGGTTAGCGCGAGCTTCCCCGCCGAAATGGACTGGGCGGCAAGTGCTTCACTTGCCACATGGCCATTTCTTTGAAAAAGAAAGGACTACCTTTTACCCACTGCGGTAAAAGGGGGCCTCGGCATGTCAAAAACATGCGCCGTTTGCCGCAGCTTGGTAAAAGGGGCCCTAAGTGACTTGTCTAAGACCATGAGGCATACCAGTGGGATCTGAACCCCAGTTTCGATGGTCTTCAGACTACTAGTCTATGAGCTATTCTTCACCTGCTTTTAAGAAAAGTTCCTCCCTTGTACATAAGCACCGCCACCGCTGGGAAAAGACCAAAGGTCCATCAAGCCCAGCACTCGTCTCTGACAGCGGCCAATCCAGGCCCCAAGAACCGGCAAAAACCCCAAATGTAATAACGATCAATGGACTTTTCCTTCAGGAATCTGTCCAGACCCCCTTTAAACTCAGCAAGGCCAGCTGCCGTCACTACCTTCTCCGGCAATGAGTTAAAGAGTCTAACCACGCGCTGAGTAAAGAAACACTTTCTCCGATTTGTTTTAAACCTACCACATTCTAATTTCATCTTGTGTCCCCTGGTTCTATTATTGTTAGAAAGCGTAAACAAACGCTTCGCATCCGTCCGCTCTACCCCACTCATTATTTTGTAAGCCTCTATCATATCACCCCTCAGCCGCCTTTTCTCCAGGCTAAACAGTCCTACCGTCTTAACCTCTCTCATAGGATAGTTGTTCCATCCCTTTTATCATTTTTGTAGTCTGACTGATGCTACGAAGCTCATTTTTCAAGCACTTTTACTAAGCCGCAGGAAAGAGAGACCTGCGGTGGCAGTGGGGGCAGTTTTTCCCGTGCGCAGCGGCCCTTTTTACCACAGTGCGTTAAAAAGCCCCCTTCTCCTTTTTATTTTCCAGTTCATTATAATGGGGGCTGGGACTGGAAACCAGTGCTATAAGTCTCTATTTACAATTACCTGGGACATTTCATCTCTGTCTGATATCCATTCTCTAACTTTTTAAGCTGGCCATCAGAGCAGTGTTCCCTGTCCAGGGTTCATGCAATCTGCTCCCTTCAGAGTGTGGAATCTTGGTCTCTGAATCTGGCAGCAAGATTTCACTGTAAGGTGATGGTGAAGGCTTCCCTCCATCCCAGGGATTTGGGGCACTGATTCTGTCCTACCCAAGGAGCAGAATCCTGCTCAAAAAATTGAACTCCAGTAGCACATGGCAGAATGTAGTCCGGCCTCTGAGCCAATGGGCATTCTTCATAGTAACATAGCAAATGATGGCAGACTTAAAGACCTGAGCGGTCCATCCAGTCTGCCCAACACAATAAACTTATTTTACATGGTATGTGATACTTTATATGTATACCTGAGTTTGATTTGTCCTTGCCATTCTCAGGGCGCAGACCGTTAGAAGTCTGCCCAGCACTCTTCTTGTACTAAACGTTCTGAAGATTCTGGAATCCTAAAGAGTTACAAGAGTCGGAATCCCAATTAGTAGCAACATTCCATGTAGAACCCCAAAGAGTAACATAGTAAATGATGGTAGATAAAGACATGAACGGTCCATCCAGTCTGCCCAACAAGATAAACTCATTTTACATGGTATGCGATACTTTAATGTATACTCGAGTTTGATTTGTCCTTGCCTTTATCAGGGCACAGACCGTAGACGTCTGCCCAGTACTGTTCTTGTACTAAGTTCTGAAGCTAACAATCGAAGCCCCTTAAAATTTACACTCCAGCCCATACCTATCTATTCAGTCACGATCAGGGCACAGACCATAGAAGTCTGCCCAGCACTCTTCTTGTACTAAACGTTCTGAAGATTCTGGAATCCTAAAGAGTTACAGATTCCGGAATCCCAATTAGTAGCAACATTCCATGTAGAACCTCAAAGAGTAACGTAGTAACATAGTAAATGATGGTAGATAAAGACCTGAACGGTCCATCTAGTCTGCCCAACAAGATAAACTCATTTTACATGGTATGTGATACTTTATACCAGAGTTTGATTTGTCCTTGCCTTTCCCAGGGCACAGACCATAGAAGTCTGCCCAGCACTGTTCTTGTACTAAAAGTTCTGAAAATTCTAGAACCCTAAAGAGTTACAAGGTTCTGGAATCCCAATTAGTAGCAACATTCCACATAGAACCCCAAAGAGTAACGTTAGTAACATAGTAAATGACGGCAGATAAAGACCTAAGGTATTTAGGGAGGAAAATGTTTGGTTGGGGAGGAGGGGGGAGGGGAGTGCTGTAAATGGCAATTGCATCAACCTTGCCTGGGGTTGGTGGTAGCTGAAATCCAGTGCTGCCTACAAGGTTGTTGTTTTTTAATCCTACTGAATTCTTGAGGCTAACAAGTAGGAGGGCAGTGGTTAGTGAGGTAAGGAAGGAGGATCATAATGGGGACCAGTGATCCCATTTACATGAGAAATCAGCACTCTTCACTGCAGGGGTGTAACTACAGGGGGCCACGGGGGCCTGGGCCCCTGCAAATTTCATCCGGGCCCCTGGTTTGGCTGGCGGGAATTCCCACTAGCCGAAGCCTTCTTCAGCACGGTCTCCGGCGCAGCTGCGTTCGCTGCCTGCCCCCTGCTCTTCTTCTTGCTCCTCTTGTGCACGCTCAGCGGTCTCCGGTGCATCCACATTCGCTGCCTGCCCCCTGCTCTTCTTTCTTCTTGCTCCTCCTGTGCATGCTGATGCTGACTGTCAGCATGCACAGGAGGAGCAAGAAGAAAGAAGAGCAGGGGCAGGTAGCGAATGCGGCTGCGCCGGAGACCTCTCAGCGTCAGCATGCACAGGAGGAGCAAGAAGAAAGAAGAGCAGGGGGCAGGCAGCGAATGCGGCTGTGCCGGAGACCGCTCAGCGTCAGCGTACACAGGAGGAGCAAGAAGAAAGAAGAGCAGGGGGCAGGCAGCGAATGCGGCTGCGCGGAGACCTCTCAGCGTCAGCGTGCACAGGAGGAGCAAGAAGAAAGAAGAGCAGGGGCAGGCAGCGAATGCGGCTGCGCCAGAGACCTCTCAGCGTCAGCGTGAACAGGAGGAGCAAGAAGAAAGAAGAGCAGGGGCAGGCAGCGAATGCGGCTGTGCCGGAGACTGCGCTGAAGAAGGCTTCAACTGGCGGGGGTTGGGGACCCCTGCCAATAAAGGTATTTGTTTGTGAGGGGGCAAGGCGGGGTGAGGCAGTGGGGGGGGGGGGGCGAGGAGGCAAGGCGGTGGGGGGTGGCACTCAAAATGTGCCCCCAACTTCGGGCTCTGGCCCCCTTCCACCTTGCGGTCTGGCTATGCCCCTGCATCACTGTCTGTTACCATTAGATAAAAACTAAGGAACCCCAGAAAGTTTGGGGGCGGGGCTTATATATATATGCCCATGGAAAGCTGTCATAGGACCTGCCTTCAAAGAAATATTTCAAAAGTACACATTTCTAGCAGAAAGAGAGTAAAGAATAAGGGGTCCTTTTACTAAGCCACAGTAAAAAGTGGCTCGCGATAGTGTAGGCGTATGTTTTGGGCGCGCGCTGAAATATTTCTCCCCCCCCCCTGAAAACAGACATGCGGCAAAATCAAAATTGCCGCATATCCATTTTGGGTGTCTGACCTTACCGCCAGCCATTGACCTAGCGGTAAGGAATCTGCGCGGTAAGGACCTACGCGCATCCGATGCCACTCGGTGCGTGTCCACTATGCGCATCCGATGCCACTCGGCGTGTGTCCACTACGCGCATCCGATGCCACTCGGCGCGCGTCCACTACACGCATCCAAAAATAAAAAAAATATTTTCCAGACGCGCGCCAAAAATGAAATTACCGCAAGAGGCACGCGGGAGTCGGGCGGTAAGTTCATTTTGGCGTGCATTGGGGCACGCATAGAGCCTAACGCAGTTTAGTAAAAGGGGCTCTACGTTTTTCTGGTACACTTCCTGCTGCACAAAGCTCCCCAAAATCAGAGCTATCCAGCCATCTTCAGTCAGCTAAATCAAATTTCCCCCTACATTGTCCTTAATAAACAAGTCAATCTGCAACAGAAACGTTGACTTGATTACCTCAGTTGAAAGTGTTGCCTGGATGGTACAGATTTGAGTGCAGGGACATTGCTAGGACATAAAACCAATCGTGTCCTTAATACAGAGGGTCTAGATGAGAAACGAACTCTCCTTCACAACACATTGTCCACAGTCCGTTCATCATAGCAGAATGAAGTCGCAAAACTGTCCAGTTTGAGAAACCACCTGGTCGGATTTGATGAGCTGTTTCCAGATTTTGCCTGCGACCGTTTTCTCATTACATGGTAGGTTACAGAAGGACACAGCGATGGGGGGGTCATATAAACAGATATCATTGAGAATCTCTTCGAAAAGAGAAAATAATTGACTTAACCCGTCACACACGTTTGCAAAAACCATGGAAATCCTTTTTTGCAAAAGTCCGTTTAAAGTTTTGCCTCACGTGGCTTCGGACACATTTTCGTTTTTAGAGGTCAAATAAGTGTTGAAAAAAAAATCTAACTTAAAAACAATAATGAGACCCCAAATATTGAAAATAGATTTAAAAAAAAAATACTAGTCTATGGAAGTGAATTGTCCGGATCCATTTGTTGTTTTGTTTTCTTTAAAGTAAATTAGACGTTTTGATTTGATTGTCATAAAAGACCTTCCAATCCAGGTTGACTGAAACCCCACCAACTACCCGGCTAAACTCACCTTTGCTCCATCCCTTTTCTACTAAAAACAGAGAGAGGAAAACAAACAAACAAACAACACATGCAAAAGACTCACGGCTGCCGAATATGCTGAACTGAGAGTCAACAGCACCCAGGAGTCCCCCCGCGCCCCCCCCCCCCCCCCCCCCCCCCCCCCCCCCGCACCTCAGCACCAGAGAGGGCTCAGGAGTCCAATTGCGAAACCCAACCCTGCAGTGAAAAACTATCTCATCTTGTTGTCATCACCTGGACAGGCAGCAGGAGCAGAGGCAGGGTGTGCTTTAGTCCTGGATATGTGTAAAACACGGTTCTCTCTGTCACGGCCCCATGGACTGTGGCTGGAAGTTTGGTTTTCCTTAGCATAAACGTCCGGAACGGGGGCTTTGCTCTGCAGCAGGATCCAACAGAGAGGTGCTGTCGCTATATGGAGTTACTTACATTGCTGCAAATCCCTGAGGGTCTTGTTAGAAGATCTTTATTTCTAAAGAAGGTATTCTAATAATAGAGCCTGTCTCCTGAACAAAGCAGTGCAGAGGACCCACAGGAAAGGTCAGCATTGGTTCTAAGATGATATTTAGGGCTGCTAACTGCTCAGTGCTCCGTTGTGTGCATAACAGGTCATTCCAGCCCTAATGTTACTCCCATTGCATGGACGGATATGTGGCTCCAGCAAAATCAGAACTATAATCCACACACATGCAATGGGACAAAACCTGGAGTGGATCAGCTAGCTGACAACCCTATGAATCCAGGCTGTGACATTTTCTGTGGTCTGCTCTGGTTCTTGGGTAGATCTTTCCCTGCTTCAGTGGTTCCCAAACCTGGTCCTGGAGGCACCTGAGCCAGTCAGGTTTTTAGGATATCCACAATGAATATTCATGACAGAGATTTGCATGCACTGCCTCCACTGCAGGCAAACCTCTATAATGAATATTTATTGTGGGTATCCTGAAAACCTGACTGGCTGGAGTGCCCCCAGGACCAGGTTTGAGAATCACTGCTATACTTGGTGAGATCCGTTCTTTCAGGGGTCAATAGCAGAAGGTAACAGAGCTGCCAAGTTATCCATTCCAGGAGGGAGACTGTTTCCTGATCCTGGAAAAGCAGAGAGGACCTAAGATGCCTCCATTTAGGTGCTCCGAGGCCACATGGTAAGTGCCTGTAAGTATGTAGGTTCTATTATCGAATACAAGCATAGCCTGGTATCAGTTTGCCTAACAGGAACCCACAGTTGGTATAAGTGAGTGCACCTAAATGCATCAGAGATGCAAATAAGAAGATGTTGCATGCAATGTGGAAACTAAAAAGAGTAAGACCTTTCTTCCCAAGGACTATTTTCTGCAACTTGGTACAGTCAATAGTGCTTAGTCACATAGACTACTGCAACGCACTATACGCTGGCTGTCAAGAACAAATCATCAAGAAACTTCAAACCGCCCAGAACACCGCAGCCAGACTCATATTCGGAAAAACAAAATATGAAAGCGCTAAACCACTAAGAGAAAAGCTACACTGGCTTCCACTTAAAGAACGTATTGCGTTCAAGATATGTTCCCTAGTCCATAAAATCATTCACGGAGACACCCCAGCCTACACGTCAAACCTGATAGACTTGCCACCCAGAAATGCTAAAAGATCATCCCGCACATTCCTCATGCGTCAAACTTTTCTTACCTGAGTACGCAACTTGAAAACTATATATGATCTAACCAACTTTCGCAAAACTCTGAAGACCCACCTCTTCAACAAGGCATACCACAAAGACCAAAAAATGTAAATGCAACACATCTCCACTTTACCCACAATCGGATCTGTTCTTTTTCATATATTTGCTTGTTTAATTCTTTAATATATGATGCATGGCCTTTTCGCAATACTAACTGTTTATTTTACGATCCATTATCCATCAAGAACGATAAGTTGTAAGATTGTTTAACTTTCTATTATGTTATGCTCGATTCCTATGTAACGCTAATTGTCTATTCACTGTTCTATTATCCACCAAGAACGATACATTGTAAGCCATGCTCCACCCCTATGTAAAAACCCCCTTGCAAATACTTGCTCTGTAAGTTAAACGGGTTTTTGCAGAATAGTGGTTAAGTGCTGGATTACCTGTCCCGTTTAACAATACCCTATCTTCCAACTTGAATGCTTTGCTCCCTCAACGATCATTGCCTGATACTTACTCATCTCAGAAAAGCTCACTGGGAGTCTACCTGAAATGGTGCTTTTTATAATGCTTTGATGTCCCCATGCATACCTCCTACCCACCCCCATCCTCCCACCCTGTCAGACTGTCATAGTAATGCTTGAATGTTTTCACTTATATACACTGTCAGCTAGCACATTTGCTTATTTCCGATCTGACGAAGAAGGGCAACCTTCGAAAGCTAATCAAGAAATGTATTAAGTTATGTCCAATAAAAAAGGTATCATCTTATTTTCTTGTCCATGTTTTATTTTGTTTGATTTCTATTGATAACCTTAAGAGTGGACTAACACGGCTACCACACCTCTCTACTTATAATCAATTTAAATCAAAATTAAACTCATCCATTTTCCACAGGTTTTGAAACTGGCTTGCACTGACGGACGGATGGCAGTGGCATGACACGTGGGCTCTTTCTATTTTAGCTCCTATGCTTAGTTTAAATGTTCTTTCCTTTCCTGGTTTTATGGTGTTCCCTTCTAACTGTGTAACTATTCTTTTTTTCAGTTCAAATAATTTTATTAATTTTCAATATAGGGAAACAAAACATGAAAAACAATCAAACAACATAAAAAATAATGACAATAAAAGAATAAGAAGAACCAGAAAAAGAACTTCTGGAGCCAAGATGTAAAAGGAAGTATAACCTTTAACCTATAACATCACATAGGGAGCCGCAATACTCTCCTTATGAAGGTCATATAATGGACATATAATAACTCTTCCTCTCTACGATTCCCTAATGTGTCTGTAAACACGAACCTTATTCTACCACAACGTTACTGTATTTGTTCATACCGGAATTGGCGAACGCCTTTACGGTACTATGTAAGCCACATTGAGCCTGCAAATAGGTGGGGAAATGTGGGATACAAATGTAACAAATAAATAAATAGGTAAATATCTGAAAAAGGTTTAGATAGATAAAGTGGACGATGTCAAATATTTTTGTTAAATTGCCTGAACTTCTTGTTATAGAAGATAACAAGAAGTTCAGGAGTGAAGGAGTGGCCTAGTGGTTAAGGTGGTGGACTTTAGTCCTGGGGAACTGAGTTTGATTCCCACTTCAGAGCTTCTTGTGACTCTGGGTAAGTCACTTAACCCTCCATTGCCCCATGTAAGCCGCATTGAGCCTGCCATGAGTGGGAAAGCGCAGGGTACAAATGTAACAAAAATAAAATAGATACTATTGGAGATTCTACATGGAATGTTGCTATTCCACTAGCAACATTCCATGTAGAAGGCTGCGCAGGCTTCTGTTTCTGTGAGTCTGACGTCCTGCACGTACGTGCAGGACGTCAGACTCACAGAAGCAGAAGCCTGCGCGGCCACATTGGTGATCTGCAAGAGCTGACTTCTACATGGAATGTTGCTAGTGGAATAGCAACATTCCATGTAGAATCTCCAATAGTAGCAACAGTGGAGGAGTGGCCTAGTGGTTAGGGTGGTGGACTTTGGTCCTGAGGAACTGAGTTCAATTCCCACTTCAGGCACAGGCAGCTCCTTGTGACTCTGGGCAAGTCACTTAACCCTCCATTGCCCCATGTAAGCCACATTGAGCCTGCCATGAGTGGAAAAGCACGGGGTACAAATGTAACAAAAAAACAATGAAGCAGACCTTGTTTAAAAAAAAAAAAAAAAAACAATGTCTTTATTAGTAGATTAAAAGCTTCCAGATATTCAACCTAAAATGTGACTTCTGAACGGTTAGGGCATGTCCTTCTCTCCTTGGAGTCTGACTCCTGAACGTCGTGTTGCCAAAATTGTGTGATACATCACATTTCTAAATAAACATAAATATACTACTACTACTACTTAACATTTCTAGAGCGCTACTAGGGTTACGCAGCGCTGTACAATTTAACAAAGAGAGACAGTCCCTGCTCAGAGAGCTTACAATCTAATAGACAAGTGAACGGTCGGTCCGATAGGGGCAGTCAAATTGGGGCAGTCTGGATTCACTGAACGGTAAGGGTTAGGTGCCGAACGCAGCATTGAAGAGGTGGGCTTTAAGCAAAGACTTGAAGACGGGCAGGGAGGGGGCTTGGCGTAAGGGTTCAGGAAGGTTGTTCCAAGCATAGGGTGAGGTGAGGCAGAATGAGCGGAGCCTGGAGTTGGCGGTGGTGGAGAAGGGTACTGAGAGGAGGGATTTATCCTGTGAACGGAGGTTACGGGCGGGAACGTAAGGGGAGATGAGGGTAGAAAGATAGTGAGGGGCAGCAGACTGAGTGCATTTGTAGGTAAGAAGGAGAAGCTTGAATTGAATGCGGTATCTGATCGGAAGCCAGTGAAGTGACCTGAGGAGAGGGGTGATATGAGTATATCGGTTCTGGCGGAATATGAGACGTGCAGCAGAGTTCTGAACAGACTGAAGGGGGGATAGATGGCTAAGTGGGAGGCCAGTGAGGAGTAAGTTGCAGTAGTCCAGGCGAGAGGTAATGAGAGCGTGGACGAAATATACATGGCAAGTGCGTGAGCCCACTAGGGAGAAAGAAGGTGTCTGTGTATATTTTATTTATTTATTTATTGCATTTGTATCCCACATTTTCCCACCTCTTTGCAGGCTCAATGTGGCTTACAATACAGGGGCGTATCTGCGTGGGGCCACAGGGGCCTGGGCCCCCGCAGATTTCGCCCTGGCCCCCCTCCCCGCCGTCAACCCTCCCCCGCTGCTTACTTTTGCTGGCGCCGAGGTCCGACCCGCAATCTCCGTTTTTCGTCTTCCTCCGTGGCCATGCTTCCAGGAAGTAACGCTGCAGTGCTGATTCGTTGAATCCAGTTCGGCGTCTGACGTCAGACGTCGAACTGGATTCAACGAATCAGCACTGCAGCGTTACTTCCTGGAAGCATGGCCACGGAGGAAGACGAAAAACGGAGATTGCGGATCGGACCTCGGCGCCAGCAAAAGTAAGCAGCGGGGGAGGGTTGACGGCGGGGAGGGGGTGGAGAGAGGCGGCGGCGGCGGCGGCGGCGGCGGCGGGGGGGGGAGGGAGGCAAAAATGTGCCCCCCCTCTCTGGCTGTGGCCCCCCCTACCGCCGGATTCCAGATACGCCCCTGTTACAATACATCATAAGTAGTGAAGATACATAAGAAAATATACATTTAGTATAACAGAAGGATCTTGGGTAACATGATAATGATAGAACATGGTAGTAGTTTGACAAGCAAATATTGTAAGACAGTACTGGATATATGTATAGGAGTTCGCATTTGTTGATCTTTGTGATATGCCTTGTTAAAGAGATGGGTCTTCAGCAGTGGCGTTCCTTGCCTGGATGGCACCCGGGGTGGAGCGCCGATGCGCCCCCCCACTAAATTACACCTTCCCCCCCTCCGGCGAAATGACACCCCCCCCCCGGGTGCACGCCGCTGGGGGGGGGTGCCGCTGCGCGCGCCTGCTCCGAGTTTGCTAAACTTCTTTGCTCGTTCGCTGCAGCTCCCTCTACCCCGGAACAGGAAGTAACCCCTAGGGTGCCCGGTTGGTGTCCTGGTATGTCAGGGGGACCAGTGCACTACAGATGCTGGCTCCTCCCACGTCCAAATGGCTTGCATTTGGACATTTTTGACATGGATGTCTTTGGTTTCAAAAATTGCCAAAAGTCAGAAATGTCCTTGTCTAGGGACGTCCAAATCTAGGGGCATCCAAGGATTTGGACGTCTCTGACAGTATTATCGATACAAATGATGGACGTCCATCTTTTTTTGAAAATATGGGTTTCCCCGCCCCTGGATTTGAACATGTTACAAGGACGTCCAAATCGCAACTTGGACGTTTCTTTCAAAAATGCCCCTCCTAGTATCCAAAAATGAAGACAAATCTACCCTAAAGTTTTCTGCATTTGGTTACTTGTTACTCACAAGTACAAGACGATTTTTACTAATCTATGCCTATGTATACTAAGCAGCGCTATGGGTGTGTTAGCGTTTTATAACGTGTGTAAATGGTGTACGCGTGTCAAACGCTAACGCATCCATAGAAATGTATAGGCAAGGTTAGCGTTTAACACGCCTTAAATTTACAGGCGCATTAAAAACGCTAACGCACCTTAGTAAACTACTACTACTACTTAACATTTCTAGAGCGCTACTAGGGTTACGCAGCGCTGTACAGTTTAACAAAAAGGGCAGTCCCTGCTCAAAAGAGCTTACAATCTAATGGGCGAAATGTCAAGTGTCAAGTAGGGGCAGTCTAGATTTCCTGAATAGAGGTATGGTGGTTATGTGCCGAAGGCGACATTGAAGAGGTGGGCTTTGAGCAAGGCTTTGAAGATGGGCAGGGAGGGGCCCTGGCGTATGGGCTCAGGAAGTTTATTCCAGGCATGGGGTGAGGAGAGGCAGAAAGGGCGGAGCCTGGAGTTGGCGGTGGTGGAGAAGGGTACTGAGAGGAGGGATTTGTCTTGAGAGCGGAGGTTATGGGTTACGGGTAGGATCTTCAATTTATATTCCACCCACTTCTCAGTGAGTTCAAGGTGGCTTACGTACAATAAAGAGAACCAGAACAATTAAATCATATTACATTTACAGCCACAGAAATAAAGGATCATTAATTGTCATCTTGAATAGCTAAATGTTTCCCAAATAGAAAAGCTTTTAATTGCTGACAGAAAAGCATGCAAGAAGATTGTAACCTAATATGCAGTTGATGATTATTCCAAATTCTCAGGGCTTACTATCTACGGGCTAGATTTACTGCCATGTGTTATTGTATATTGACATCATCACATTTTAATACAATCTAATGAACATTTAATGCAGGTCTATTTACTAATAAAATTCCTACTGATTGGAATAGCACACATTAGTGCAGGTTAGAAAGCCTAGCAAAGTTTGTACTTGAGGTAATGGACCAGGGACGGAGAACCTCAGTCTTTTGAGGGCCGCAACCCAGTCGGATTTCCCCAATGAACATGCAAGAAATCTATTTCCATACAATGGAAGCAGTGCATGCAAATAGATCTCATGCATATTCATTGACCTACCTCATCTACCTCAAGTAGCTATTACAAGTTTTTTCAATATATTTTATTTATTACATTTGTATCCCGCGCTTTCCCACTCATCGCAGGCTCAATGCGGCTTACATAGTAACATGTTTTGAGACCAATGAATTCTTTATCTTTATTCTTATATTTATATTTGTTCGAAATAGCTTTTACAATAGCGTAACACTTTCAGTTGGGTTTTTTTTTTTCTGAAGGAGAGGAGCAAGTCTTTGTCTATTTGAACTGATTCTCTGTTTTTCTTTCCTATCTTAGTATGGAGTTCTGCTTTTATTTTCTTTTATTCTACTAAAAAAAAAAAAGCAGTATACTAAACCCAATAAACGATAAGTGATTTTGAGGGGCATTTTCGAAAGAAACGTCTAAGTTGGGATTTGGACGTCTTTGTAAAACGTCCAAATCCGGAGGCGGGGAAAAGCGTATTTTTGAAAAAAGATGGACGTCTATCTTTTGTTTCGAAAATACCAAGGATGTGCTTAGATTTGGACGTTCCTAGATTTGGACGTCTTTGACTTTCTGCAATTTTCGAAACCAAAGACGTCCAAGTCAAAAACGTCCAAATGCAAGCCATTTGGACGTGGGAGGAGCCAGCATTTCTAGTGCACTGGTCCCCCTGACATGCCAAGACAGCAATTGGGCACCCTAGGGGACACTGCAGTGGACTTCATAAAATGCTCCAAGGTACATAGCTCCCTTACCTTTTGTGCTGAACCCCCCAACCCCCCCCCCAAAACCCACTACCCCCAACTGTACACCACTACCATAGCCCTTACAGGTGAAGGGGGCACCTAGATGTGGGTACAGAGGGTTTCTGGTAGGTTTTGGAGGGCTCGCTCTTTCCTCCACAAATGTAACAGATAGGGGGGGTATGGGCCTGGGTCCGCCTGTCTGAAGTGCACTGCACCCAATAAAACTGCTCCAGGGACCTGCATGCGCTGTCATGGACCCGAGTATCACATCTGAGGCTGGCACGTAATATTTTTAATGATGTTTTTTGAGGGTGGGATGGGGTTAGTGACTACTGAGGGAGTAAGAGGAGGTCATCCCCAATTCCCTCTGGTGGTCATCTGGTCATTTTGGGCACCATTTTGTGCCTTATTTGTAATAAAAACACGTCCGGGTGAAAATGTCCAAGTTGTAGTCGTGGACGTCTCTGCTTTTTTTGATTATGGGCCAAAGACGTCCAAGTGTTAGGCACGCCCAAGTCCCGCCTTCACCACGCCTCCAATACATTCCCTTGAAACTTGGACGTCCTTGCGATGGACTTCAGTTAGAGACATCCAAAATCGGGTTTCAATTATACCGATTTGGACGTCTCTGAGAGATGGACGTCCAAGTACCGATTTATGTCAGAAGATGGACGTCCATCTCTTTTGAAAATGAGCCTGTTTGTCTACCAGTTGTCAGGTCTACTTTTGAGCAGGAGCTGATTTGTCAGTCCTTTTCTCATACCTTATGATGATGTTCAGTCAAAACATGAACACGCATTGTTTAGGCTGTTAGTACAAGAACAGTTGTATAAAAGTACCTTGCCTGGTTTTTGATGCCTGTGTCAGAGAGGACTTCCAGTTCACCAAAGACCTGCTCCAAGAGGCCCTCACACTGGGAGAGCTGGATGGGGGATTTGGAAGCAGGATTTCCAGATAAGTGGTCCCACTGCCAGGGCCGCTGAGAGGGGAGGGCCTGGCGCCACAGTCCCCGGTCTTCCCTGCCCTCCCTCGGCTCCGTCGACAGCCCTTCTCCATCCGCCACTGGGCCCCCTGCATTCAAATCGATTCGGCAGCGTCTCACCTCCGTGTGAAAGCGCAGTGGCAGATCTCCTCCCTTCAGGCTTTCCCTCCCTGTGTCCCACCCTCGTCTGATGTAACTTCCTGTTTCTGCGAGGGCGGGACACAGGGAGGGAAGGCCCGAAGGGAGGCGATGTGCCGCTGCACTTTCACATGGAGGTGAGGCGCTGCCGAATCGATTTGAATGCAGGGGGCCCAGTGGCGGATGGAGGGGGGCTGTCGACGGGGCTGGGGGTGGGTGGGTGAAGACTAGGGACTGTGGTGCCAGCGGCCTGAGTAGCGATTGGGAGGGCGACAGCCTCGGGGGTGGGGGGTGGCGGGGCCCTGGGGCAACCTTGCCCCGGGCCTGGCTCAGTCTCTCGGCGGCCCTGCCCACTGCTCCTGTCCCTGTTCTGCCTTTCTGGCAGTGGCATAAAAAAGAAAAACCAGAAGCATGAAAGAGAGACAGCACAGGGGAGAGAAGGAGAGAGGAGAGAGCAAGAATCAGCAGAGAGAAAAGGAGAACAGTGGTTACTCAGGCGCAGCTGTCAATGCAATCACAAAACGAAAAGTAAATGAAGTGAGTAGCATGGAGGAATAACCTAGGGGCCCTTTTAGAAAGGCGCGCTGAAAAAGGCTTGCAGTAGTGTACGCGTGGGTTTAGGGCGTGCGCCGATCCATTTTTAGCGCGCTTGTAAAAAAGGCCTTTTGTAAATTTTCGCCGAAAATGGACGTGCGGTGAAATCAAAATTGCCACGCGTCCATTTTGGGTCTGAGACCTTACCGCCGGCCATTGACCTAGCGGTAAAGACTCAAGCGGTAACCGGGCAGTAATGACCTTCACGCGCCACTTGGCGCACGTCCATTACATGCGCCCGGCAATAAAAAAATATTTTTCAGATGTGCGTATTGGATGCACACCAAAAATGAAATTACCGCAAGAGCCATGCGGTAAATCCATTTTGGCACACTTTGGGCACTTATGCAGCTTAGTGAAAGGGCCCCATAGCAGTGGCATAGCCACATGGGGCCACAGGGGCCTGGGCCCCTGTAGATTTGGCCCTGGACCCCCCTGCCGACGACCCTCACGACCCCCCATCCCGCTGCCAATCCGCCGTCGCTGTCACCATCACCTACCTTGCAAGGCTTCGTTCTGTTTCTGTGAGTCTGACGTCCTGCACGTACAACATGCAGGACGTCAGAAACAGTCAGAACGAAGCCTTGCATGGGAAGAAGAGGACCTCACCGATGAGAGACAGACAGACAGAAAGGAAGGAGGAGGAGGAAGAGAGAGATTAAATGATCACATTAAACCATGGCTCCAAACCTAGCAGTACTTTATTTTTACATTTATACTCCAAATATTTTGCACAACTAATACGAGATTTTGAACCTTCAACTTGTTCTAAAAGAAGACATCATTGCTGGAAGGTTCGGCAATTTTTGCCCAGTCCTTAAATACGGTCCAGAGAAGGAGAGAGCAGGAGATGCGGTGGGGGAGGGCATGCCTGCCCAGTACCAGGGCTTCCCTGTAACCTGATCACAGTGGTTTCTATCTGGTGTCATCTACCTGATAAGTTTCACACTTCAATAATTTAAACTCATCTCTAGAACATTCTGAATCAGTGCCAGGGCGCTTTCCCCAGTGATTACTGTTTTCTTTTAGGAATTGGCATTGTATTAGAAATAAAGCACCAAAGTAATATAGTAAATGTCGGCAGATAAAGACCTCAACGACCATCCATCAAGCTGGCCAGAGTTACAGGTTCCACTACTTCACGATTTTAACATATTTATAAATGATCTAGAGATGGGAGTAACTAGTGAGGTAATTACATTTGCTGATGACACAAAGTTATTCAAAGTTGTTAAATCGCAAGAGGATTGTGAACAATTACAAGAGGACCTTACGAGACTGGGAGACTGGGCGTCTAAATGGCAGGTGACGTTTAATGTGAGCAAGTGCAAAGTGATGCATGTGGGAAAGAGGAACCCGAATTATAGCTATGTCATGCAAGGTTCCACGTTAGGAGTCACAGACCAAGAAAGGGATCTAGGTGTCGTCGTTGATGATACGTTGAAACCTTCTGCTCAGTTGCTGCTGCGGCTAAGAAAGCAAATAGAATGTTAGGTATTATTAGGAAAGGAATGGAAAACAAAAGTGAGGACGTTATAATGCCTTTGTATCGCTCCATGGTGCGACCGCACCTCGAATCTTGTGTTCAATTCTGGTCACTGCATCTCAATAAAGATAGAGTGGAATTAGAAAAGGTGCAGAGAAGGGCGACAAAAATGGTAAAGGGGATGGGATGACTTCCCTATGAGGAAAGGCTGAAGCGGCTAGGGATCATTAGCTTGGAGAAAGAAAAGGCGGCTGAGGGGAGATATGATAGAGGTCTATAAAATAATGAGTGGAGTGGAAAGGGTAGACGTGAAGCGTCTGTTTACTCGTTCCAAAAATACTAGGACTAGGGGGCATTCAATGAAGCTATAAAGTAGTAAATTTAAAATGAGGTACATGTATGGTAGGTACAATTGGGGGGAACCAAAGACCGATATGGACATTACCTGACTCTTCCTCTCCCTCTCTGAGAGGAAGAGTCAGGTAATGTCCATATCGGTCTTTGGTTACATTGGGGCTCATTTTCAAAACACTTAGACTTATAAAGTTCCACAGGTTACTATGGAACTTTGTAAGTCTAAGTGCCCCGAAAATTCCTCAAAAACAAATTGATCATTATTGATCACAAATATTCTGATCTGCCGTCATCTACTATGTTACTATGTTATGTTAATATGCTTTCATCCACATTATTATTTCATAATGATCAGATCTATCATACAGGATATATATGTTTTTGAACTTCATAAAAGTAGTGAGGATATAGTCACAACCATTCATTACCAATTATTCCTCTGCAATAGGGTAGAAACCCCTGATAACATGAGAAGGGACTTAGCAAAGCTTGAAGAACGGTCTAGAATTTGGCAGTTAATATTTGATGCTAAAAAAGTACAGGGTTGTGTATTTAGGCTACAAAAACCCAAGGGAGTTTAGGGGATGAAGTACCTCTATGTATGAAAGAGGAGCAGGACTTGGGTGTGATCTTATGTGATGATCTTACGGTGGCCAAACAGGTAGAAAAGGCAACCACAAAAGCCAAAATGTTGCTTGGGTGCATAGGGAAAGGAATGGCCACCAGAATGAAGGAGTTAATAGTGCCTCTATATAGGTATCTGATGAGACCCTGTGATACCCCGATGGAAGAACTCAGCCAGATAAGAGGATACAAACATAGTAACATAGTAGATGACGGCAGATAAAGATCTGTACGGTCCATCCAGTCTGCCCAACAAGATAAACTCATTACATATGCTATGTGATACTTCATATGTATACCTGACCTTGATTTGTCCTTGCTATTTTCAGGGCACAGATCGTAGAAGTCTGCCCAGCACTGGCTTTGCTTCCCAATTACCGGTGTTGCCACCCAATCTCCACTAAGCTTCTGTGGATGCATTCCTTCTAAACAGGATTCCTTTGTGTATATCCTATGCATTTTTGAATTTATTTATTTATCTCTGAGGCCTGTTACTTCACAGGGCCAGGAATATAAGTTGAACAACCTTCCTCTATTCAATAAACTCAATCTCCAGCAGGCCTCTGGTCGATAGGCCCAAACATAGTCTGTGGCTGGTGCGGCTGCCACGTCCCAGACACAACCTGTAAGGTCTTGGTTCTTCTCCAAGTCCCAGGTCTGTCTCCAGCCAGACCTCAAAACACAACTTTCAAGTCTCCGTCAAATAACAAAAGTGGCTTACCTCAGCCATGTCATGATCAGCAGGGGAACCCTTACACTACAAGGCAGCTTCTCTCCTCCTAGGGCCTCTGTATTTTAGCTCCATCCTGATCTAAGCCCCACCCCTCTGACTCAACAACTGCCTCAGCCTCAGCAGGCTAGTGCCCCTTGCTACATGGAGGCTGAACTGCGTCATCCACGAGGGGGTGCTCTTCGTTATACTATCCAGTCCCTCACAGACCCCATTTAACAAAATTATATACAATTCTAAAGATCACACCTTGAAGAAGATATAAAGTGGATGGAGTCAGTCCAGAGGGTGGCACTAAAATGGTTCGTGGTTTTCATTATAAAGTGTACGGAGACAGATTAAATATCAAACAGAAGAAAGGTGGGAGAGGGGAGATATGATAGAGCAATGCTTCCCAATCTTTTTGCGGCTGTGACCCCCATCATTCCAGCCAAATAAAATTATGTGACACCTGGTGGTGCTGAATAATGATGCATCTACTGAGAGTCCACCAAGGTCATGACTCCAAAAGCAAGTTTTGTGACCCTCCATTGCCCCTGGTACAAAATAAGTACCTGAATATATGTAACCCGCTTTGAATGTAGTTGCAAAAACCTCAGAAAGGTGGTATATCCAGTCCCATTTATCTTTCCCTATTTGAGATTCTAGATGGAATGTTGCTACTATTGAGATTCTACATGGAATGTTAATGTTGCTATTCCACTAGCAACATTCCATGTAGAAGCCTGCCCTTGCAGATCAACGTACGTGCAGGACGTCAGACTCACAGAAACAGAAGCCTGCGCGGCCGCGTTGCTGATCTGCAAGGGCAGGCTTCTACATGGAATGTTGCTAGTGGAGGAGTAGCCTAGTGGTTAGTGCAGTGGACTTTGATCCTGGGGAACTGAGTTCAATTCCCACTGCAGCTCTTTGTGTCTGGGCAAGTCACTTAACCCTCCATTGCCCCTGGTACAAAATAAGTACCTGAATATATGTAACCCGCTTTGATTGTAGTTGCAAAAATCTCAGAAAGGCGGTATATCAAGTCCCATTTCCCTTTCTCCTTTTGGGGTCCTGAATCACAGTCTGGGAATTGCTGTTAGAGACATTTAAACACTTCCACTACATAAATGCAGAGAGGTGAGTCTCTTTCAATTGAAAGGGAGCTCTGGGATGAAGGGGAAAGAGAATAGACTCAGGAGCATAGGTACCAGCTCAATGGGTGCAGGACGTCAGCAGTCAAGACTCACAGAAACAGATCAGCGAACGCGCCAGATACCGGCGCTGAAGAGGACTTCGGCTGGCGGGGGTTGGGGACCCCTGCCAGCAAAGGTACCTAGTGGCTGCAGCGGTGGTTGTGGGGGGTCGAAAGTGGCAAGGGAGGGTTGGCGGGGGGAGGAGGGTTGAAATTAGAGGGGGCCAGGGCTAAATCTGTGGGGGCCCATGCCCCCATGGCCCCACCTAGCTACGCCCCTGGTTGGGAGGACTGGATGGAACGTGCAGGTCTTTATCTGCCAACATTTACTATGGGCCTCATTTTCGAAGCACTTAGACTTACAAAGATCCATTTGTAGGTCTAAGTGGTTTGAAAATATGCCTCGTGTCATTCTTTGAACTCAATCAAATCTGAGGGTGGGTTTTAGTAATGTGGACACGTAGCCCCTGGGAGCTGGATTGAGACTGTGGCTTATTCCACATGTATTTATTTTTATAATCACACTTTAGAACGCTGGTTCTCAAACCTGTCCTAGGGGACCACCAGTCCGTCAGGTTTTAAGGATACCCCTAATTGATATGCATGAAACAGATTTGCAAGCCTGCCACTTCCATTATATGCTAATCTCTCTCATGTATATTCATTATCTTCTCAATAGTAACCACCACTCTACTTTATAAATTTTTATCAAATTTTTATTATACAAAATTCCTAAGTACTCTCTCTTTATACATAAATTGTACCTTCAAAATCATATCGGCTGTTCCCGCAGGTCAGACCCCACGCAGGAGTCATAGAAAAATGGCGCTGCTGCTGTAAAACGCCAGCGCATACGCCCATCCTGATTAAATACATATCCAGGGCTGTCGGCCCCTCCTCCCTTTAGACCATACCCGCCCACTCTACTTCCTTGTTTAATCCCGTGGGGGGAGGAAAATCATTATATATATTCATGTATATTATATATTATAACACACAAAATGTTTGAAAATATCAAATGAGTGAGTCTCCCTCTGTCCAAGGAATTAAAAATGACAATTCCTGTTATTCTTTAACTTATCAAAGGACCTCAACTCTCCTACTGGGGAAATTACTGCAAACATTAGTCTGCAAGTACAAATCTTAACCCCATTTTTGTAAGGAGTCAATTACTATCACAGGTCCTAGTGGAAGAAGAACAGGAGAAAAACAGACCAGACGTAAAAAAACTCACCTTAACGTGAGAAAACCGAATGATCTAAAAAAACTCACTGTCTTCTACACCACTATAACTATACAGCACAGTGAGACCACCCACACAGACTAAATCGCGAATTTGTAATAATGAACCCAGACCTGACCCTCATAGTTGTAAATCAATAAAATCAGTCCAAGGCACCTCCCCCTAAATTCAAGAGCATTTTCAAAATCCTTCAGCTGTTCAACATCCATAAAAAAAACATGCAAAACACTTTTACTTATCATGAATGTTCAGCTCCTAACAGGATAATTTGACATTCCAACTGTGGAAAAATCCGTCCATAGGTTTGTGCTGGAGGGGCACAAATTACATATTATATACATTATATATTAGAGATACCCTGAAACACCATCTGGCTAGTGATCCCTCAGGACAGGTTTGAGAAGCATTGATTTAGAACAAACCTCAGCGTAGTATTTGAAGCAGGTTACAATCTGACAATTGCACAATAAAACTCATCCTACATACAAGCATTAGGAGTAGCCTAATGACTAGTGTTGTTGATTCCCACTATAGCTCCTTGTGATTCTGGGCAAATCAACTTTCCCTTTCTCTAAGTATTGTAACATTTATAACCCGCGCTTTCCCACTTGTCAGCAGGCTCAATGCGGCTTACATAATATAGCAAATTTACAAGATAAAGCAAAATGAATAAAACATCTAAACATCTATCTATATATATAAAACTCACCCTCAACGTTCTATTGTCTGACGTCACTGAAGCCAAGGTTCGTAAGTTCGAAGCTCTGAAGCCACGAAAAGCACAGTCTCGGGGCCCCGCCCTCGCGTCAAACGTTATGACGTTGAGGGCGGAGCAATTCACTCACATCGACGGTGGCCAGGGCGGCGCAATGGCGTCACTGACGACGAAGGTGCATTGGGTGGGGGGGCCAGAGTCACACATCGACGGTGACCACGGCAGCACAATGGCGTCACTAAAAACAAAGGTGCGTTGGGTGGGGGGGGGCCAGAGGAAAGCCTTGCTAGCGCCCGTTTCATTGGCTCCAGAAACGGGCCTTTTTTTACTAGTAGTATATAAAGAGATGGACAATAAAAAGGATAAGGGAGGACGGTGGTAGAGGTAGGGAACAGGGAGAGGGTGTAAGTTGGGGTAATGTGTTGTGAGTTAGGAAGAATGTATAATAATGGTTCAAAGAGGGATGAATTCAAAAGGATAAAAAAAACATACTTTAATTTCTGTCAAGTAGTAGATCCAGGTATCACAGATGAATAACTAATTTAAGTCTCGTCATATGTGTAGGCATGCTTAAAAAGGTGAGTTTTCAGCAGCTTCCGGAAGGGTAGAAGGCCATTGACTATTCGAATTGATCTTGGCAAGGTGTTCCAGAGCCTGCTGCCTATAACGGGGAAACTGGATGCATAATAAGTTTTATACTTGATTCCTTTACAGTTGGGAAGCTGTAGATTTAGATAAGTCCGAGAAGATCTACAGCAATTCCTGGTAGGAAGGTCAATCGGATTGTACATGTAGGCTGGGGAATCTTCGTAGATAATCTTATGAATCATCGTGTGGACTTTGAAATGTATTCGTTCCAAAACAGGGAGCCAGCGAAGTTTAAAACGGAGAGGCGTTGCACTATCAAACCGTGATTTACCAAAAATAAGTCTGGCTGCCGTGTTTTGGGCAGTCTGGAGTTTTTTTCAGGACTTGGGCCTTGCACCCAATAAAAATACTATTGCAGTAGCCAGTAAGTAGTACCCTACATAATATAGACACCACTTGGTAACTACAGCGAGGCAGTATATCAAATCCCATCCCCTTTCTCTCCTTTTACAGGAGACATGACCCTTATGAGACAGGTGGTTTAAATAAAGTTTACCACCAGATGGCACCAAATTGTCATGATCAGGCTGATATTGTTCCCTCCCCCTTTTTCAATTGTATGTGAAATCAGTGGCCAACAGGAATGTGCATTTGTTTGAAACAACAAGAAATAAAATTACATTTCAATTTTTTTGAATGTTGTTAATGGTGAGCGCTGTTCCAAAAAAAGTGCACACTGCTGAAAGAGTGCGAATAGCGTGTGCATGTGCACACATCAGGAAAGATTGTGCACTCTGAGAAAGAACACACACTCTCAGATAAAAATACATGTGCACATTCTTTCCTGATGTATGCACATGTGCACACTATTCACACTCTTTCAGCAGTGTGCACTTAAACAGTGCTCACTATTCACACACACACACACACTGGAGATCACCATCCCAAAGGGCAACTAACAAATGAAACTAAGAATAGCCATACTGGGTCAGACCGATGGTCCATCTAGCCCAGTATCCTGTTTCCAGCAGTGGCTAATCCAGGTCACAATTACCAGAATCCCAAATAGTAGCAATATTCCATGCTACCGATCCAAGAACAGGCAGTGGCTTCACCCATGTTTATCTCAATAGCAGACTATGGACTTTTCCTTTAGGAAGCCGTCCAAACCTTTTTAAAACTCTGTTAAGCTAACCACCTTTACCACATTCTCCGGAAACGAATTCCAGAGTTTAATTACACGTTGAGTGAAGAAAACTTTTCTCCGATTTGTTTTAAATTTACTATATTGTAGCTTCATCACATGCCCCCTAATCCTAGTATTTTTGCAAAGTGTAAACAGATGCTTCACATCTACCTGTTCCACTCCACTCATTATTTTATAGACCTCTATCATATATTCCCTCAGCTGCTTTTTGTCCAAGCTGAAGAGCGCTAGTTGCTTTAGCCTTTCGTTTATGACTTTGGTCGTTTATGATTTTCGGCGATATTGGAAACCAAGGACGCCCATCTCAGAAACGACCAAATGCAAGCCCTTTGGTCATGGGAGGAGCCAACATTTCTAGTTCACTGGTCCCCCTGACATGCCAGGACACCAACCGGGCACCCTAGGGGGCACTGCAGTGGACTTCATAAAATGCTCCCAGGAACATAGCTCCCTTACCATGCGATGAAGCTACAATGTAGTAAATCTAAAATGAATCGGAGAAAATTTTTCTTCACTCAACGTGTAATTAAACTCTGGAATTTGTTGCCAGAGAATGTGGTAAAGGCGGTTAGCTTAGCGGAGTTTTAAAAAGGTTTAGACGGCTTCCTAAAAGAAAAGTCCATAGACTGTTATTAAATGGACTTAGAGAAAATCCACTATTTCTGGGGTAAGCAGTATAAAATGTTTTGTAGTTTTTGGGGATCTTGCCAGGTGTTTGTGACCTGGATTGGCCACTGTTGGAAACAGGATGCTGGGCTCGATGGACCTTTGGTCTTTCCCAGTATTGCAATACTTATGTACTTATGGAGAGGAATGGGTCCCTCAGAAATGTATATCACAACCCACAGAAAATCGGGCAGACACATCTAGTCCCAGAAATTTTCATGCCTAATTATTCACCGCCATTTTGCACTCTTCCTGCACTTGGGACCAGGTTCAGACTTCTGGCAACCATAATAGGGTAAAAGGGACATCCCAAAAGTCAGTATCTGCTGCCCAGCACATTAATTTCCCAGACTTTGTAAGATGGGAAGAAAAGCCCACAAAGAGATAAGGGCATATGAGGAAGCCTTATTTCAGGGCAGTATTTCGTATCCAAGTCCACGCTATTCACAGGTGTAACCAATTTTACAAAGCCCAAATCCTGGTTGCAAGTCAATTTCAAGAGCGGAACATATCGCTATGTATAAAAGGCACCACCAACGTTCTAAATGAAGCCTTCAGCCGGAAGTGTGAAGCGGCAGAGATATCCGGTTTGCCCATGAGTGTCTGCCCCGCCCTCGCTCTCTCTGTAACACAAACACAGCACAGCAGGAAACTTAACACTGAAGGGCTCGACTGGGAGGGGACAGACAGCACAGGGGAAGGGAGAGAGGAGAGAGGGCAGAGGGCAGGGACACACACACTCCCACATGCACACTCTGAAGAAAACCTTGCTAGCCCCCCCCCCCCCCCCCCCCCCCCGTTTCATTTGCATCAGAAACGGGGCTTTTTTTTACTAGTGACTACATATTTCAAAAACAATTTGTTAACTGGGACCCAGGTTAAGACAAGCGCTTTATTTTGAACTGAGTCTCAGAGCTAGAGGGGGAGTGACTTGTCCAGGGTGTAACGAGAACCGATGCGATTGGGGACTCAGCTTCCCTTGGACTCGAAGCCAGTTCTGTAACCAGCGGCTCTCACTGCTTCCTTGATTTTATACTACCTGATTGTAACAGGCTTTGCTGAATTCTACGATTTGCTGCCTAACTCAGGAGTCTTAAGCAAAAACATAGCTGGCTTTGATTGGCACATCATTTATTACAAGGAAGCTTTATGCATAAATAATGCTGTTCTGGAGAATTTTGCTTTAGCCAAAAAAATGTCTATATATCGCTTCCTCTGGATGCCTCAGAAGGAATCCTTTCTGCTAAATACACTGTGCTTTGATAGATAAAAGTCTGGTGGTAAATAATTCATGCATCAATCTTTATTCCCTGGGCAGTTGTAAATATTTAAATGGTAGGTTGATGACTTGTCCATCAGTGATGGAGGGATTAAGATGGCCTGGGAGGGATGCTGGACCTCTTTTCTTTCCCCACCTCTATCCGGGATCATGGAAATGCACTTATGAGGTTTCTGGAATGTCCCCTCCAACTTGATCACTGGGAGTTTTCGGACTTAAGCACTTGGATCTGGGAGATAGCTTCATTCGCCTTGCTGGACCTGTTCGTGTCAGACTGGATTTCCGTCATCCCCCTTGGCCTACCTGGACTTCTGCTGCCCATCTTTGTCTCCCTTACCTTTCCCTTTCCCTTCTTATCCTGTTCTCCCGCTCTAACTATTGAAATGTAACTGTAACTGTATTTATTTTATTAGTTCATTGTAAGCCGCTTTGGGGCTGCAAAACTGTGGCAAAAGGCGGGGTATAAATGACCTGAAATAAATAAATAAATAAATGAAACCATGTTGTTTCAATCTGAAGCTGAATGGTGAACAATGGTTTTGGGTTATTTCTCTGGTGCCTTTAAATAAAGAACCTTTGAACATTCTTTCCCAGGCTGGAAGTCACTTCGTCACCCTCTGCTCCTGTGTGGCTTTTCTTTGATATCCAGGCTCAGGACAGACCACAGGAGGCAGCCTGGCCACCTCCCATGGTCCAACGATCTTAGTTATCCAAAAATACTAGGACTAGGGGGCATGCGATGAAGCTACAATGTAGTAAATTTAAAACGAATCGAAGAAAGGTTTTCTTCACTCAACGTGTAATTAAACTCTGGAATTCGTTGCCAGAGAATGTGGTAAAGGCGGTTAGCTTAGTGGAGTTTAAAAAAGGATTGGACGGCTTCCTAAAGGAGTGCTTAAAACCTACCTTATACCCACTTCACTTGCATTCTGTCAATGGCGTACCGAGGGCGGGGTGGTGGTGCAGTCTGCCCCGGGTGCGCGTGGCAGGAGGGGTGCAGGGAGCAGCTGCGCAGCTGTCAGCTCCACTGGTTCCCTGTTCCCTCTGCTGTTACTTCCTGTCCTGGGGCAGAGGGAGCAGGGAACCAGCGGAGCCGACAGCGGCGCGGCTGCTCCCAGCAGGTCCTAACTGGATAAATTGCGCGATATAGCTGGTTTTGAGCTAGGTGCTAACCAGCAATATTCATCAGAGATAACCGGTTATCTCTCGCTGAATATTGGCAGGCGCCGATATGCTATTTAACCAGTCAGCAGCCATGTCTGGCCAGTTAAATAATTTGAACATTGGAGGTATTGTGTTTTTCATTCACCAATAATAATGCACCCTATTTTCAAATGACCCCTTCTATGAAAATTTGGACTTGAGACAAGTGGATGACCGGATTTATATCCAGGTCAAAGGTCCCAGGAGAAAATGAATGTGGTTCTGCACATCTACAGATCAAAATCTTAAGTTTGGTTCCTCTTTTGTCAATGGAAATTTCCTTAGGTTTTCCTAGGGTTACCATATGTCCGGATTTACCCAGACATGTCCCTCTTTTTGAGGACATGTCCGGGCAACCGGGCGGGTTTTGCCAATCTGCCCATTTGTCCAGAAATCCGGACAAACGGACAGATTGCTAGCATCCTCTCCCCTTAGTTACTACTGCCCTGGTGGTCTAGTGACCTCTTCCACCTTCGGGGCAGGAAAGAGCCCCCTCTTTCCTGCCCGGAGCCCTGCCCTGCATGCATCCTTCCTGTTGGTGATCTCGGCGCCGATTCAAAATGGCCGCCAAGAGTTGAAGTGACCTCGCAAGACTTCAACTCTCGGCGGCCATTTTGAATCGGCGCCGAGATCACCAACAGGAAGGATGCATGCAGGGCAGCGCTCCGGACAGGAAAGAGGGGACTCTTTCCTGTCCTGAAGAGGTCACTAGACCACAATGGCAGTAGTAAGGTAAGGGGAGGGGGGTGACGGGGAGAAAGGGTGACGGGGTGTGTGACAGGGGGGAGGGGAAAATGTGATGGGGCGGAGTGAGGGTGTGAAAGGGGGTGGGTGGGGTGTGAAAGAGGGCGGGCAGGGTGTGTGGTGGGGGCAGGGCATGTGTCCTCCTTTTTGGGGGACAAAATATGGTAACCCTAGGTTTTCCAACATACATGAAAGAGCACTCGTGCAGTGATTCAGTCCTTACATCTCTCTGTCCACAAGCTTAATAACTTTCCTACTAGTGGCCTGATCAGGATTAAATTTGGGGTGGAGGCCAACCACAATCCTGGAATATACTCTATTGAAAATTGTCTGAACCTGACGAGGGAGCAGTTCTTTGAATAGTGTCAAGCTGAAAATACAGGAAAATTTGCACATGTGCAGGATTCTCACTTGTTTATAGAAGAGGGGATCACTTTGTCATGTGACTTATTCTATAGATAGTCCTGAAGGTAAGACTTTTGGATCCCTACATGTGTGTAGCAGGGGCGTAGCCAGACCTTGGCGGGAGGGGGGTCCAGAGCCCGAGGTGGGGAGGCACAGTTTAGGCCACCTCCCCAGCCGCCAACCCCCCCTGCCACTTTGGACCCCCCTCCCGCCGCCGACCTTTCCCCGTCGCTGCTGCCGCCAGGTACCTTTGCTGGCGGAGGGTCCCCAACTCCCGCCAGCCGAAGTCTTCTTCAGCGCCGGCTGACTCCAGCACCTTCGCTGTTGATCTGTTTCTGACTCCTGACGTCCTCCGTGCACGTCCTGTGTGTAGCCCCGTGCAGGACATGCATGCAGGAGATCGAGAGTCAGAAACAGATCAACAGCGAAGGCGCTGAAGAAGACTTCAGCTGGTGGGGGTGGGGGACCCCCGCCAACAAAGGTACCTGACGGCGCCGGGGGAGGGTCGGCGGCAGCGTGAGGGGGGGTCCAAAGTAGAGGGGGCCAGGGCTTAATCTGTGGGGGCCCGTGCCCCCATGGCCCCACCTAGCTACGCCCCTGGTGTGTAGCCCTCATGTCCCTCACCAAGCAACAGAGGGGTCCATTTACTAAGGTGCACTGAAAAATGGCCTGCGGTAGTGTAGGCGCATGTTTTGGGCGCACGCAGAATAATTTTTCAGCGCACCTGCAACAAATACCTTTTTTAAATGCCATTAGACTGTTCCTGGGAGTACAGCAAGCAAGGAATTGCTCCTAGGAGTTGAATGATGGTTAATAGGGATTTGCATTTGTTAGTGCATGTTCAGTTCGTTAATATGCCTTTAACGATTTAATGCATGCTAAATGAATTTAGTATGCATTAACCTATGAATGAAAGCAAGTTGTCAGTATGCATGAAACAAAGCACAAAACATTTAAAAATTGGGGGGCAAAGGTCTAATAGAGTAAAAATGAACACGAAATGTTTGCCCTGTGCAGACCCCTAATGGATAGTAGGGTCAATTACCAGGGAAAGTATAACCACACAGCAAATTCTGCCACAAAATGCACATTTCAGATATACACATATTTATTTCAAGGCTTCCTGGCTCTGCCTGATTAGTAATTCAGCTTCATGATTACATCTGGTCATGAATTATTTGTGGAATGTCTGTTCCTTCTACTAGAAAAGTCTTCTTGGCATTTAATGACATGGGTTCAAATCTCATGTGCTTGCACCTTTTTCCCCATTTTTTTGAATAGCAATGTTGTTCGAGGTGTTGGGTGTCACTGTGGACAGAGCTCTTTTTTTTTCTGTATATTCACTCTTGTGGAGTTTTGTTCTTTATTTTTTTTGTGTGTGTTTTTGTACTATTGGTATTTTTTTTTTTTTTGTTACATTTGTACCCCGCGCTTTCCCACTCATGGCAGGCTCAATGCGGCTTACATGGGGCAATGGAGGGTTAAGTGACTTGCCCAGAGTCACAAGGAGCTGCCTGTACCTGAAGTGGGAATCAAACCCAGTTCCCCAGGACCAAAGTCCACCACCCTAACCACTAGGCCACTCCTCCACTGTTGCTACTATTTGAGATTCTACATGGAATGTTGCAATTCCACTAGCAACATTCCATGTAGAAGTCGGCCCTTGCAGATCACCAATGTGGCCGCGCAGGCTTCTGCTTCTGTGAGTCTGGACGTCAGACTCACAGAAACAGAAGCCACGTGCAGGACGTCAGACTCACAGAAACAGAAGCCTGCGCAGCCTTGTACATGGAATGTTGCTAGTGGAATAGCAACATTCCATGTAGAATCTCCAATAGTATCTATTTTATTTTTGTTACATTTGTACATGGGGCAATGGAGGGTTAAGTGACTTGCCCAGAGTCACAAGGAGCTGCCTGTGCCTGAAGTGGGAATCGAACTCAGTTCCTCAGGACCAAAGTCCGCCACCCTAACCACTAGGCCACTCCTCCACTCTGTCAGGTACTTGTGACCTGACTTGGCCACTGTTGGAAACAGGATACTGGCCTAGATGGACCATTGGTCTGACCCAGTATGGCTACTCTTACATTCCTTATTGTACTTGAGATTCATTTGTTCTGAAAGAAATTTGTTTATTTCTGCCACCAAGCATCCAGACAATTGACTAGGGATCTGACCCCTCCCCCCTTTCCTTAGCTTGCCACTGTCCAGGAAAATGCTGGGGGGAGGGGAGGAACGGAAGGGGAAAAGGAAGGATGCAGTTTTCAAAAGGCAGCGCAGCACTTGCTCTTGCGACTGGCTGATATGTGCACATTTATCTCGGCATATTATTGCACATAGCAATCAAGATGATACGCCATCGTTGGAAAGACTTTACAAAGTTAGCATACGATATGTGGTGGAATAAAGTCTGTTTAACTGCCAAAATATGAACATGCAGCTGCTGATAGATGTGGATCCACTTTATCTTTCAAGAAAGTATGGTCTCCAGTACAAACTTCTATTTCTAAAAACTAACTGCGTTCTACTATTGGGTACTATAGCTATATACTTATGTATACCCTTACCTACTTGACCACTCGAAACCACGCGAAAAACACAACTAAGAAGATGTTCCACTCCATGTGGAAACTCAAAAGAGTAAAACCTTTCTTCCCAAGGACCGTTTTTCACAACCTGGTACAGTCAATGGTACTAAGTCACCTGGACTATTGCAACGCACTCTACTCTGGCTGTAAAGAACAGACTATGAAGAAAGTTCAAACAGCCCAGAATACCGCAGCCAGACTCATATTCGGAAAAAACAAAATATGAAAGTGCAAAACCCCTAAGAGAGAAACTACACTGGCTCCCACTTAAGGAACGTATCGCGTTCAAGATCTGCACGATTATTCATAAAATCATTTACGGAGATGGCCCGACCTACATGCTAGACCTCATGGACCTGCCAGCCAGAAATGCTAAAAGATCTGCCCGCACATTTCTGAATCTACACTTCCCCAGCTGTAAAGGATTAAAATACAGACTAACACACGCGACCAGCTTCTCCTACATGAGCACGCAGATGTGGAATACACTACCAACTAACTTGAAAACAATTAATGAAATAACCAACTTTCCGCAAATCTCTGAAAACCTACCTCTTCAACAAGGTCTATCACGAGAATCCATAACTTAATCACAACCCATCACCACTTCACCCTTATTCTGAATGTCTTATTTCTATAACTGCTTGCTTAATTCTTTTTGTCATCCTGATCTCTTTGTAACACAAATTGTATTTGTTACCCTGGAATGGCTATGCCATAACATGTCTTTGTAAGCCACATTGAGCCTGCAAATAGGTGAGAAAATGTGGGATACAAGTGCAATATATAAATAAATAAAATTATTAAGATTGGTGTGAATAACATTATCACTAGCATTTCACCTTATTGTATCATATTTGCTTACTTTCGAGCTAAATTCTCCATTGTATTTTGTCTACCCGAGTACATGTTTATAACTTGTTAATTTTGTCACAATTGGCTATTTATAGATTGTCGTTTTGTTATAAAAACCAATAAAGCTAATTGAAAAATAAGAACAAACTTTAGGATTTTTTTATAACTCTCAACCTGGGACCCCTCTTGCAGCAGATACAGGAGCTTAGCTCACTGAGCCCTCTGATTGGCTGAGAGGCAGAGGCTGGTTTATAATCAGAATAAGATGGTCTCACTGAACACTGCTAATGTACAGAAGACAGGGAGGGCATTATTTCTAAAAGGCAGCCCAAGGCGGTTGAGTCAGTCCTGGCCTGGTTCTAACCCCACTACTTGCATACGGATGTCATTTCCCAGGTTTCTATAAGAACAAAGGGCTGTGCCTCCAGCATGCAATGGGCCAAGCCAAACTGGCTCAGCCTCTTTAAAAACAGAAGAGCTGAAGATGTGCCATGCTGGGTGAGGCTGGCTATCTATGGAGTCCACCATCTGGTCTCCAACAGTGGTCAACAACAGAGGCGTAGCCAGACACCCAATTTTGGGTGGGCCTGAGCCCAAAGAAGTGGATGGGCATGAAACTCCCACCCCCCTATCTGGCATCTCTCCCCCCTCCCTCCAGAAGATAGGGGGAGTCACTTTACTCCACTCCCCCAACATCCCCCCCCCCCAGCCCAGTACCTTTAAACCCTTTACTACTTCACCGGCAGTGAGCAGCATCTGAGTATTCCCTTTGATGCAACTTCCTCGTCCTACAAACAGGAAGTTGCATCAGAGGGAAGACTCAAGCAGAGGGAACATGTTGCTACTCGCTGCCAGTGAAGAACTAAAGGGTTTAAAGGTACTGGGGGGGGGGGGGGGAGTTGGAGGCATAGAGTTAAGAAACCCCCTGATCTCCTGGAGGGAAAAATGCCAGGAGTCTTCGGCTGGCGGGGCTTGGGGATCCCCACCAGCTACATCACTGCTGTGCCACTGCTGGGTGGGCCTCAGTCCAAAGTGGGTGGGTCTGGGCCCACCCGGGCCCACCCATAGCTATCTTTATTTCACACTTGATATACCGCCTTTCTGTAGATACAGTCAAAGTGGTTTACATACACCATTTTTGCAGGTACACCCACTGGTCAATACGGATTCCTTAAATACCTGATAGATCTTAAAGGGACGATCCTGATGGTATGAACACGGGTGCGTTTATGATATGCGCTGTCTGGGAAGAACATGGACGGAGTTATGGATTATGCACATTGCTTATAAAATAAGCCAGTCTATAAGCAAACATTTACAGTTGCTCTCAAGCAGGCAAAATGTCTGCACCTTGCTACGGAATTTGCACTAGTAATTTTGAAATCCACATAGGTCCCTACCTGTCTTTGTAAAATAACACCAACACAAGTACCTTCCTGCTCAATTAACCCGGATGCCTTGTAGAGTTATTCCCAACATGTCTTGTGCACCTTGCAACAGTTGCGATTAGATGGAAGCTCTTTCAAACGTCGATTCCTATACCCTCCTCTTCCAGTACAGCACACTTCACCTTCGCAGGTCCTGCTTTCTTCGCTACCTCAGCTTCCACTCCTATAGGAAACATTATTTCACACTCCGCAGTCATCTTTCTCCCCAGAGTGTGTCACACTTAGGATGCCGTAGAAAGACGAAGCGAGAGCAAAAGAGGGTTCAAATGAGGCACAGAAGAGTAAATGTTGGCAGATAAAGACCTGCACTGTCCATCCACTCTGTCCACCAAGGTGACCAGCGTTGTGCAGGTTACACGTCTTCATGATTAAACACTGGAATAATAAACAGGGATGTTGGCAACTGGCCTTCACAACCTCATATGGGGCAGTCATATATGGGGCAGGAGTCAGTGGTTTTTCTCCAAATGGGAGTTTTTTTTTTCTAACTGACATAAGAGACCTGGCCTCGAGATAATATATTGATAGTAAATATAGGACCAGTGATAAAAACTACTTTCAGTAAACAGCTTGAGCGCACTTATTGCGTTCTGGATAGAACAGCCAAGCTGGGAAGTTTTGAGGTCCATTTAATAAAATTAACAAACAATAATCAGCTGTGGATGTTTGGAGCAGAATATTTTGAAATACCATGTGGTAAATATTAGAAAGATTACAATAGGAAACCAGTGGTCCCTATTTTGAATATTTTGTGGCAGTTATATGCTGCAATTTTGGAAGATAATACCATGATACTGTTGCTTTCAACCCTAATAATATCTTCCCTTCCTCACTGCTAAGTACCATCATTTATTTGCTATTATTAACTTTATAATTCTACACCTCCCCCCCCAAAAAAGAAAGAAATATGCAGTAGCTGTGATCATAGTGTATGCTTGAATGTGATATGATATCCACAGACTCTTTATCTCTCCCTGACAGTTTTGGGCCACAGACCATAGAGGTCTGCCTATAAAAATAGGCAGCAGTTATTTTGGCATTGTCATTGATGATATGTCGTTGATGACCTCTCGCCTCGACTACTGCAACTTACTCCTCACCGGCCTCCCACTTAGCCATCTATCCCCCCTTCAATCCGTTCAGAACGCTGCCGCACGTCTTATATTCCGCCAGAACCGATATACCCATATCACCCCTCTCCTCAAGTCACTTCACTGGCTTCCGATCAGATACCGCATACAATTCAAGCTTCTCCTCCTTACCTACAAATGCACCCGGTCTGCGGCTCCTCACTACCTCTCTACCCTCATCTCCCCCCAATGTTCCTGCCCGTAACCTCCGCTCACAGGACAAATCCCTCCTTTCAGTACCCTTCTCCACCGCTGCCAACTCCAGGCTCCGCTCATTCTACCTTGCCTCACCCTATGCCTGGAACAATCTTCGTCAACCCCTACGCCAAGCCCCCTCCATACCCATCTTCAAATCTCTGCTTAAAACTCACCTCTTCAATGCTGCTTTCGGCACCTAACCTTTCGAGAAATATAGTATGCCTCCCAATCTATCTGCCCTATCAGATTGACACTACTCTTGTCTCTTAGATTGTACACTTGTCTTTAGAATGTACACCTGTCTTTTTAGATTGTAAGCTCCTTGAGCAGGGACTGTCCTTCCATGTTAAATTGTACAGCGCTGCGTAACCCTAGTAGCGCTTTAGAAATGTTAAGTAGTAGTAGTAGTAGTAGCATTGGTCCTTCGTCCTTGCTACTGGAGTTGCCATTGAAGCCCACTCCAGCCTTAATCTTGATCCAAACCATAGAAGTCTTACTTGCCAACCTCTGACTCTGCTGTCAAAGCTCACTCCAGCTAAGAGGTCGAATCCCCTGTATTTATCCCACACATTCTTGAATTTCGTCACTATTTTTGTCTTCACAACCTCTCCCAGGAGGACATTCTGGGCATCCACCACTCCAGTGGCATACCTAGCTTTTTTGCCACCTGGGGTGGGTCAGCGCTGCACCCTCTGGCGCATCACCAAATACACCCAAGGCATGCCACACAACCTCCGAAGCATGTCACCCCACCACATTTCCTCCTAGCAAGGGTTGTGCGGAGCAGACGCGTGCCCCGGAAGAAGAAGTAATGTCAGATGGGGCAGGGATACCGGCACAGCCAACAGCCATGCACCTGCTCCGTGCACCCCCTCGCTGCCTGCACCCAGGGTGGACCGTCCCTACCGCCCCACCCTTGGTACACTACTGCACCACTCTTTCTTTGGAAAAGTATTTGCTGATATGGTTCCTAAGTCTCCCACCCTGCAACCTCAACTCATGACCTCTTGCTCTACCCCTTCCCCATCTCTAAAAAAGATTAGTTTGCCTATTAATATATTTTAAGTGATTTCTCCTTACACTCTACTTACGGAAGAACACCACCTTTCCATCCTTCCTTAATATCTTAAAGTGGCTGGATCAGTGTCAAGTTAGAAAAACTTTAACAGGTCAATATTCAAACCCTTCGGCCAGCCTGTTTTTTCTTTTTAATACAGCTGCAGTGCTTAAATCTATTGGTGCTAATTTTATGTGGTGATATTTAGCCAATAAGCGTATAGCTGTGGAATTTAAATGATGAGAACCATTTTGCTGTACTAAAATAATCCACGTAGCTATATGGATAATGGATGAATGTCCCTATCTGTAAAGTTAGAGGGAAAAAAAATATGTGCAAGGAACATCTACTCAAGAAATTACAGACTGCTCAGAACACTGCGGCAAGCATGATCTTTGGAAAATCTAAATTTGAATCTGCCAAGCCTCTTCGTGAAAAACTACACTGGCTATCCCATTAAAGAACAAGTTGCCTTTAAGGTCTGCACCTTAAGTAGAGAGGTGTGGTAGCCGTGTTAGTCCACTCTTAAAGGTTATCAATAGAAATCAAACAAAATAAAACATGGAAAAGAAAATAAGATGATACTTTTTTATTGGACATAACTTAATACATTTCTTGATTAGCTTTCGAAGGTTGCCCTTCTTCCTCAGATCGGAAATAAGCAAATGTTGGTAGATGACAGTATATATAAGTGAAACATCAAAGCATTACTTTGACAGTCTGACAGAGTGGGAGGGTGGGGGTAGGCATGGGGACATCAAAGCATTTCATTGATATTCTAACAGAATGGGTGTTGGTAGGTGAGAGGAGGGTAATAAACAGAGAAATAAACAGAGAAATACAGCTTTATGGTTTATAATGAGTTAGAAAACTTCTTATTTCAAAGGTCTTACGTTCCTGTATTGTTTTAAAATTACCTTTCAGTATTCTTACTGTGAAATCACTGGTGCAGTGTTCTGGTCTTGTGAAGTGTTGGCCCACAGGGGTGGGGGCCTGACTGGCACCGGCTATTTTCATGTGATGTCTGTGCAGATTGAATCTTGTCTTAAGCATCTGGCCTGTTTCTCCAATATAGCATCCTTCGTTACATTTTTTACACTGAATGATATATACCACATTGGAAGATGAGCATGTAAAATAGGTCTGCACCTTAATTCACAGGATAATTTACGGGGACGTTCCAGAACATGTGCTTGAATTGGTTGACTTACCACCTAGAAATAGATCCAGTCTCTCGCGATCTACTTGAATCCACACTGCCCAGACTGTAATGGTCTTAAGTACAAATCTATTTGTGCCTCCAACTTCACATTTATAGGCACACAACTGTGGAATGCTCGACCCCAAATCAGTCAAATGTACCCAGATCTACTTAAATTTCAGAAAATTATTGAAGACTGTAAAAGGCTTATCCTTCAGGCTCTACATAATTTCAAATAACTTCTAGTCTAACAATGATTCAAGGACACTAATTATCTTTATTATCTTTTACATATTGTTGTTTAAAATGTTGTTTACTATTTTACTTTTAAACTATATAATAGTATTTCATGCACTGTAGCCTTTTGTACAGTAATGTGTAAGCCACATTGAGCCTGCAATTGGTGGGAAAATGTGGGCTATAAATGTATTAAATAATCAAACATATAAACGGCAAGTGACCGACTCACCTGCAAATGCGCAGTAGAGTCGGAACGCTGAGAGTGTAGAAGTCCAAGCCCCGCCTCTACCAGCAGTACAGCCCAATAGGGAGGAGGGCTTGGACATGGGCGTGGAAATCAGAGGAGGAGGGAGCAGGGAGTGAAGGAGTGGGCGGAACTGAGGGAAACAGATGCTGGGGGAGAGCAGGGTTGGTGGCCGGGGGGGGGGGGGGGGGGGGGGGGGAAGGCCATAGGAAAACAAAAAACTAGCCCGTTGTTACGGGCTTAACGGCTAGTAAATAAATAAATGCCCACACTCCACCCTGGAACTATCTGGACAGCACCAAAGTGGGTCTGTAAGATTTTTCAGCACCCTTATCGATATAGTGCTGCTTAAGTTTGGCAGGGAGGGCACTTATCTGCCACAATACAGGTAAGTGCTTTTGAATTTCCAACCCAAAGTGTTTATCAACCTTCAGTCTACAATTACCTGACAGCAGATGCTCAAGGCCCTCTGCTTTCATCTTTGCAACAGAGCACAGACATTAAGGAGAGTGGAGAGCCATCACCGGACATAGAGAAGCCGAAAGATCTTGCTGGATGTGTTAATGCAACACATTACACGCAGACACACTCTTTGCCAACTAACTGAGAGCAATCCATTAAAAACAGCTTGGGCGCGCTCAGCTTTGGAAGAAAGCATTGGAGAGTGGTTATGATTACTCTCTGTACAAAAAGAAGGATGTCCCTAGAGTTTTGATTAAAGTTTTGACAAGCATCATCTAACTTGTTAGTCTCACTCACACACACAAGGAGTGACACGGGTTGCATATACTGCAGGACAGGTTTATCCACTCCTACCCTAGCTGAGATAATAATTAACCATCTCTCTGACCTCATGTGCAACTTTCTTTAAATTAGTCACCTTATTTTCTAACTCCTCTTACTCTCTTACATATCTATCAGCCTTGTTTTCGAAAGTGATGGGCGCCCATATTTCAACCCAAATAGGGAGATGGGCGCCCATCTCGCAAAGGCGCCGAAATCGGTATAATCGAAAGCCGATTTTGGGTGTCTTCAACTGCAACCTGTCGCGGAAACGGGCAAACTTGACGGGAGCGTGTCGGAGGCGGGACTGGGGCGTGTTTATCAGCCGAGGAGAGATGGGCGCCTTCGGGCAATAATCGAAAAAAGAAAGGCGTTTTTAGCGCAAATTTGGGTCACTTTTTTGGACCCTTCTTTTCACGAACAAGTCCCAAAAAAGTGCCCTAAATGACCAGATGACCACTGGAGGGAATCAGGGATTACCACCCCTGACTCCCCCAGTGGTCACTAACCCCCTCCCACCAAAAAAAAAAGAACTTTAAGAACTTTTTTTCCAGTCTGTATGCCAGCCTCAAATGCCATACCCAGCTCCATCACAGCAGTATGCAAGTCCCTGGAGCAGTTGTTAGTGGGTGCAGTGGACTTCAGGCAGGTGGACCCAGGCCCACCCCCCCCCCCACCTGTTTCACTTGTGGTGGTAAATGGGAGCCCTCCAAACCGCACCCAAAACCCACTGTACCCACATCTAGTTGCCCCCCTTCAGCCATAAGGGCTATGGTAATGGTGTAGAGTTGTGGGCAGTGGGTTTTGGGGGGGATTTGAGGGGCTCAGCACTCAAGGGATGGGAGCTATGGACTTGGGAGGTATTTAACTTTTTTTTTAATTGTTACAAGTACCCCCTAGGGTGCCCGGTTGGTGTCCTGGCATGTGAGGGGGACCAGTGCACTACGAATCCTGGTCCCTCCCACGACCAAATGCCTTGGATTTGTTCGTTTTTCAGCTGGACACCTTCGGTTTCCATTATCGCTGAAAAACGAAACTGCCCAGCTCAAATCCGCACAAATCCGATGCATTTGCCGAGCACAAACCGTATTATAGAAAAAAAAGATGGGCGCCCATTTTTTTTCGAAAATACGGTCTGTCCCGCCCCTTCACGTACCTGGTCTCGGACATAGATGCCCATGGAGATTGGCGTTCGCGTTCGATTATACCCCTCTATATGTTCCATCTTTGCTTATACCCTTCACTATCAATTAAAATGTTCTATTACGTATTGTGTTGACATTGTAAGTAGTATACTGTGGTATTGTTCTTTGAATATTTTGACTGCTGTAATTGCCTATTGCTCATGTTTCATCTATTCTTACTGTGCACAGCCATGAGTGAATTCCCTCAAAAAGGCGGTAAATAAATCCTAATAAATAAATACATTACTGACTTTGTGTTTTCATCCTCATCTTCGCTCTGTCTGATCATCCATCATCTGTACTGGTTTGCGAGGCTTCGTTCTTCGTTTTTTTGTTGTCGAGAAATTGAATCTACCATGAATTTCACTTGACATAATTCTAGGTCTCCTACTAGCGCAGTTAACAGTTTTAAGTTACCACCCTCCACCGCAGAGGCATATCAATAGTCTATGAAATCTCAGGCACTGTTCAACTACTAAGGCTGGATGATCACCCCTGGATTCTATATAGCATGACTTAAGTTGCACATGCAAATCCAGTCATATTCAATTAACAAGCAATTATTGTCACAGATTGGTATTAATTAGAATTTACAAGCACAACTGTCTAAGTGTATTCTGTAACGTGATGCACGTAAATTCTAAGTCACATATTCACAACTGGGGCCAGGGGCATGGAATAGGCGGGGCCAGGGCCGCCGAGAGACTAGGCTGGGCCTGGGGCAAGGCCGCCCCACCTCCGCCCCCTGCTGCCCTGCCACCACCCCCCCATCGCTGCCGCTCCCCTGTCGCTCCCCCCGCCGCTGCCGCCCCCATCACTCCCCCCGCCGCTGCAGTCCGCAGTCTCACCTGCCTGCCTCCACGGCTCCGGGCCCCCTTCATTCAAAGCAGCAGTCGCAGATCGCATCTCTTCTGGCCTTCCCTCCCTGTGTCCCGCCCTCGTCTGATGTACCTTCCGGTTTCCACGAGGGCGGGATGCAGGGAGGGAAAGCCAGAAGAGAGGCGATCTGCAACTGCCGCTTTGAATGAAGGGGGCCCGGAGCCGTGGAGGCAGACAGGTGAGACCGGGGACTGCAGCGCCGGCGGCCTGACCCCGACACCAGGCCCCCCCTTGGGGGCCCAGGCCCAAGGAACTTTGCCCCCCCTCTCGGCGGCCCTGGGCGGGGCATGAGCATTTCTAAAAGCTATGCTCATTGTTATAGAATACACCCAATCTACACCTACTTTGGGCATCAGCATTTATACCAAGTTTTACTTGGCATAACTGCCCGTTACTAAATTTAGTCACACGGATGTGCGCTTGGCGTATTCTATAAACCACGTGGAAATTTAGGTGTATTCTATAAAATACACCTCAGCGTATGGTTTTTTTTGGGTGCCGATTATTTGGGTGTGATATAGAGAATCTATTCCTTAACGACTATTAGCTCCTATCCAATCAACATTATCTGTTGGGTGGCCAACCATCACGTGTGGACTGTCTGGGATACCCTGCTGGTTCTCACATAAACGCTGTTGCCAAGCAAATGGTGTGTGGAAGCAGAAGAGCTGAGAAGGATTTTCATTCTGAAAACACAGGCTGTTCATGAAAATTGTGAGCAATATCTGTGGGCTAAACGTTATGAGTCAACAAGAAATCACTGGGAAAATAATAGTAACATGGTAACATAGTAAATGACGGCAGATAAAGACCTGTACAGTCCATTCAGTCTGCCCAACACAATAAACTCATTTTACATGGTATGTGATACTTTATATGTATACCCGAGTTTGATTTGTCCTTGCCTTTCTCAGGGCACAGGACACGTAGAAGTCTGCCCAGCACTCTTCTTGTACTAAATGTTCTGAAGATTCTGGAATCCTAAAGAGTTACAAGATTCCGGAATCCCAATTAGTAGCAACATTCCATGTAGAACCCCAAAGAGTAACATAGTAAATGACGACCGATAAAGACCTGAACGGTCCATCCAGTCTGCCCAAAAAGATAAATTCATTTTACATAGTATGTGATGCTTTATATGTATACCCCAGTTTGATTTGACCTTGCCTTTCTCAGGGCACGGACCGTAGACATCTGCCCAGCACTCTTCTTGTACTAAGTTCTGAAGCTAACATCGAAGCCCCTTAAAATTTACACTCCAATCCATACCTATCTATTCAGTCACGATTAGGGCGTAGACCATAGAAGTCTGCCCAGCTCCCGTTTTGTTTCCAATTACCGGCATCGCCACCCAATCTCCGCTAAGATTCCGTGGAACCATTCCTTCTAAGCGGGATTCCTTTGTGTTTATCCCACACATGTTTGAATTCCATTACCGTTTTCATCTCCACCACCTCCCGCGGGAGGGCATTCCACATATCCACCACCCTCTCCGTGAAAAAATACTTCCTGACATTAGTCCTGAGTCTGCCTCCCTTCAACCTCAATTCATGTCCTCTAGTTCTACCGCCTTCCTGTCTCTGGAAAAAGGTTCATTTGTGGATTAATACCTTTCAAGTATTTGAACGTCTGTATCATATCACCCCTTTTTCTCCTTTCCTCCAAGGTATACATGTTGTAAGGAGGTTGGAGGGTCTAAGCAGCTCAGGAGGAGGTATGGGGCCAGACTACATTCCCCACAAGGCCCTGAGAGAAGGGATTGGGGTGGTAGGTCCCAAAACCTGGTATGGCCCCCACATGGAAGGGAGGGGGAAAAGGACTGGAGAGAGCAGCTGCGATGGCAGGCGAGGGCCAGAAGGGGGAGCAGGGATGACAAAGCTCAATACCCTTGGGTTAGAAATCAGTACAAGATTCCTTCCACCTGGGAGGGGGAGGAGGTCTCCAACCAACAGCCTATCAGAGAGGCAGAGTTAATGGAGTGTTTGGAGGAAGGGGAGGCTGGAGAGACCAACACACCAGGTTTGGAGGAACCAGTGGACATGGACTATAATTGTACTTTGGGGCAGAGTTGCAGGGACTGAAGGCAGTGGGTGGTCACAGGAGTCAATTAGCTGTGTTGTGGGCGGTGTACTGCCATTCTGCAACCACCCAAGCAGAAGGACTTTTAAAACTGAAACCCAGGCTGTTGAATTGGGGGGGAGAAACTTGGATTTAAAGGGAAGTTTTTTTCTTGTTGCTTTATTTTGGAAACCGAATGGGACTTTAACCCCTTGAACTGAGATTTGGTGGAGGAGGGGAAATAAACTGTTGGGAACTAAAAGCTGTGTTTTCTGGAAGGACTTTATTTGTGGACTGCTAAAGGGAGCCTACCACCCCTGAAGGTTGCTACCGGGGTTACAGTTATTACAATGTTCAGGTCAGCAAGTCTCTCCTCGTACGGTTTGCAATGCAAATCCCATACCATTTTCGTAGCTTTTCTTTGCACCGCTTCCAGTCTTTTTACATCTTTAGCAAGATACGGCCTCCAAAACTGAACACAATACTCCAAGTGGGGCCTCACCAACGACTTGTAGAGGGGCATCAACACCTCCTTTCTTCTGCTGGTTATGCCCCTTTCTATACAGCCTAGCATCCTTCTGGCCACGGCTGTCGCCTTGTCGCATTGTTTCTTCACCTTCAGATCCTTCGACACCAACACCCCAAGGTCTCTCTCCTGAGTTGAGCTTACTAATCTCTCCCCTCCTATCTGGTATCTTTCTTTTGGGTTTCTGCATCCCAAGTGCATCACTCTACACTTCTTGGCATTAAATTTTAACTGCTGTAATTTCTCAACTGTTTTCCCTGGACACAGACTCTGGAGAGAATCTTAGTCAATACTGATGATGTGAAGAACTGAAAGTGAGGTGGAATTTCCAGGACTCTTTGGGAAGGTGGACCAGCGCCAAACAGTGAGTTCTCATCATTCTGCGACCTTCCTACCAGTTGCTCCTGACGACAGTGAAAAATGTATTATTGTTGGTGTTTGTTTAAATTGACATTTTAATGAGCTCTCCGTGCTCCCCGACCCAGTCACTTTCAGATATTATAAAAATTATAGAAAATGAACAAGAAACAGGGGTCCTTTTACCAAGGTGCGCTGAAAAATGGACTGCGGTAGTGTAGGCACCTGTTTTGGGCATGCGCAGATCCATTTTTCAGTGCGTTTGCGAAAAATGCCTTTTTAAATTTTTGCCAAAAATGGATGTGCGGCAAAATAAAAATTGCCACGCGTCCATTTTGGGTCTGAGACCTTACCGTCAGCCATTGACTTAGTGGTAAGGTCTCACGCGTTAACCGGGTGGTAATGACCTACACATGTCAAATGCCACTTGACATGCTTAGCGGACGTGCACTACAAATTAAAAATTATTTTTCAGACGCGTGTATTGGATGTGCGGCAAAAATGAAATTACCGCAAGAGCCACGTGGTAGGCGGGCAGTAATTCCAAATTGGCGCACGTTGGGTGCGCATAGACGCTTATGTGGCTTAGTCCAAAATCTGTATAATCGAAACCCGATTTTGGATGTCTCTAGCAAAAGTCCGTCGCAAGGACGTCCAAATCTCAAGGGGGCATATCAGAGGCGTGGTGAAGGCGGGACTTGGGCGTTCCTAAGACTTGGATGTCTTTGAGCCATAATGGAAAAAAGCAGAGATGTCCATGACCAACACTTGGATGTTTTCACCCAGACGTGTTTTTATTACAAATAAGGCACAAAAAGTTACCCAAGAGATGACCAGATGACCACTGGAGGGAATCAGGGATGACCTCCCGTTAGTCCCTCAGTGGTCACTAACCCCCTCCCACCCTCAAAAAACATTATTAAAAATATTATGTGCTAGCCTCTATGCCAGCCTCAGATGCAGGTCCCTGGAGCAGTTTTAGTGGGTACTCCAGTGCACTTCAGACAAGCGGACCCAGGCCCATACCCCCTACCTGTTACATTTGTGGAGGAAACAGCGAGCCCTCCAAAACCCACCAGAAACCCTCTGTACCCACATCTAGGTGCCCCCATTCACCCGTAAGGGCTATGGTAGTGGTGTACAGTTGGGGGTAGTGGGGTTGGGGGGGGGCTCAGCACACAAGGTAAGGGAGGTATGTACCTTGGAGCATTTTATGAAGTCCACTGCAGTGCCCCCTAGGGTGCCCAATTGCTGTCTTGGCATGTCAGGGGGACCAGTGCACTAGAAATGCTGGCTCCTCCCACGTCCAAATGGCATGCATTTGGATATTTTTGACTTGGACGTCTTTGGTTTCAAAAATCACCGAAAGTCAAAGACGTCCAAATCTAAGGACGTCCTTGGTATTTTCGAAATGAAATATGGACGTCCATCTTTTTTCGAAAATACGCTTTTCCCCCACCTCCGGATTTGGACATTTTACAAAGATGTCCAAATCCTAACTTAGACGTTTCTTTCGAAAATGCCCCTCCACGTTTCTTTTGATTGTATAGTCACTTTTCTTTATTTTATTTGGAGTACCTTTCTGCCTACTTCTTTGACTGAGCAAGGATAACAGCTCTTCAAAGACAAATCATTAAACATCCAGGAGTTGAAAAAACACTCTTTTTATTGATGGTGGCTAAAGACTCGGCATGGCACTATGTTTTGGCCTAATGTTTATTTATTTTTATTTTATTTATCCCACTGTAATCCAAAAGCAAGTTTTGGTTCAAAGTGGCTTACAATTTGCAATTGATTGAAATAACGGTGATGAGTGTGTTTTACAGTTTGCGATTAGACGATGTTACATTGGCGTGTTGTATAATTACAAAGTGGTGTAGAACGTCACTTTCGCATGTAGTTAACCATAGAATTTCTTGAAGAGGTAGGTCTTTAGTTCTTTCCTGAATTGGAGATAGTTTGTAATGCTCCTCGTAACCTTGGGTGTTGCGTTCCACCATTTAGATAACTAAAACCAGCCATGTAAATGGATTTGTATATTATGTTTCTGCAGTTTGGTAGGTGAAGTAGCAGGTAGCTTCTGGTACCTGGGTTTGCGTTTCTTGGGGATAGTTCAATCAGGTCTAGCATGTAATCAGGAGACATGCCAAACAATATTTTGAATATAAGAGTGCTGGTTTTGAAAAATAATCTTGCCTTGATTGGGAGCCAGTGTAGCTTTTTGAGTACTCTCATATTTCAATTTTTTGAATATCAGTCTTGCTGCTGTGTTCTGAACAGTCTGCAGTGATTTTAATATGTTTTCTTTGCACCCTGCATATGCTGCATTGTAATAGTCTAGTTGAGACAGTATTAGAGATTGTACTATTAGGTGAAATGATTGTCTGGGAAAGTAGTCTCTAATCCTTCTCAGTTTCCATAGGTTTTTCAAACTCTTTAATGTGATTGCTGATACTTGGCTTTCTAGAGATAGATGTTTATCGAGAATTCATAGTAATTTTAGTTGTGTTTCGATTTGGTATGTTTGTTGGTCGATTGTGAAAGTTTTGATAGGAAGTTGGGTTGTGTGGGCTTGACAGAACCAGGAATTTGGTTTTATCTTTATTTAGTTTGAGTTTGAACGTTATGGCCCATGTTTCCATCAGTTCCAGACCTTCTTTGACGTTGTCCAATATTTCTGTGATGTTGTTGCTGAAAAGTACATAGATAGTGACATCATCAACATATATGAAAGGATTAAATCCCATTTGTTCTAGTTTCTTGCCGAGTGGAGTTATCATGACATTGAACAATATAGGTGATATTGGAGAACCCTGTGGTACCCCACAGACAGAAATCCAGGAGGCTGAAAGTTGGTTTGACATTTTTACCGTGTAGGATCTAGTCCTTAGAAAGCCATTAAACCAGGCTGCTACTGCGCCACTAATTTCCATATTGTCGAGCAGGGTCATTAGTGTTGCATGATCTACTAGGTCAAAGGTGCTGCCTCAGGAGTCTCGTGGTGGAGGTGTATCCATTCGGATCTTTCAGAAGGTATTATGTAAAGGTCTTTGTAAAGACCAGTTCACCACAGCCTCTTCGCATATCGAACCTCCGGCACTCGATATTTGTACCACATCTCTACCACGAGACTCCTGAGGCAGCACGTTTAGCTGAAACACAGTACTGTGTCGAGTCTTTAGTGTTTCTTCAACGCCTGGATGTTGAAGAGCTGTTATCCATTTCCCACTCCTCCCTTGCTTTGTGCTCCACTGTGGGATTCTGGTGTTCCGCCGCCTTTGTGGATTTTGTATTTCTTTTATTGTGCATTGCTTTAATTTATGCTGTAAAAAAGGTGATTTTTACAAATGTAAATGAACATAAATATATAAGTAAGTTACATCGACTTTCTAAGGGAAAATGTGCACATGCAAGTTTTTTTGCAGCGATTTTAGTTGTTATGGATCCTAGAACATCTCAAGATGTTAATTTTATATTTTTATTTCCAATCATTTTAGCGATTTTCCATGGATGTAATAAACACTGGCAATTTTTTTGGTTTAAGGACACTCTCAAGCTGTTTTTAGTGGTTCTGCATTTCAGGCATATGTTTTTACTAGTTTTGCTTATTTTAAACTGGTTTCTAAGTTTATTTTTTACACTAATTATGTATGCATGACCTCAGCGTACATATAAGCTTCCTTGATACAGTAAGGGGCCCTTTTACTAAGCTGCATAGTTGCCTACGTGTGCCCAACATGCGTCAGTTTGGAATTACCGCCCGGCTACCGCATGGCCTAGACAGTAATTTCATTTTTTACGCATTCCACTACACGCCAGAAAAATATTTTTAGTTTTTGGCGTGGGCGGTGATCTGCATTTGAATGCACATTGACCATTACCACCCGGTTAACGCATGAGACCTTACCCCTAAGTGAATGGGTGGTGGTAAGGTCTCAGTCCCAAAATGGACGTGCGCCAATTTTCATTTTGCCGTGCGTCGATTTTTGCCCCCCCCCCCCCAACACCACCATAAAAATACATTTTTTACAGGTGTACTTAAAAATGGATCTGCACGCGTCCAAAACATGCGCCTACGGTAGCGCAAGCCACTTTTCAGTGCACCTTAGTAAAAGGACCCCTAAGTTTGCTTTCACTACAATCGCAGCATTTTTATGAGAGACTGTGATCCCAGAATCTGTAAGTATTTTGTGCACTTTTAATGGATTCGTTTTCTTTTTTAGCCCAGTTAGGCTGTTTTTATCATCTGTGGTGTTTTTGTTTCGCATATGTTTTAACAGTTACGCCAGCCAGGCTATTTTTAGAATTTTACATCAGCTGGGTAAGCCTCTCTGGTTGTTTTATTGATTTGCCTTTGTAAATTGCTTTAATACGTAGACATTAGGTTTTTAATTTTTAAAGACATTAGGTTTCTTTAGTATGGTGCTGTTATTAAGAGTTCTTTTATGAGTTCCTTTATTTATTTATAATTATGCTTTTATAGGATTTTGTGTTTAGATACTGAATGATTATATTTTCATTTACAATGGCCCACTGCCCCTGACACAGCCATTTTATACTGACGAAACATGGCCATGTTGGGCATTTTATCTTAAATTTCTGGAAGCTTTTAATCTAATAATATCAATAGAAATCAAACAAAATAAAACATGGAAAAGAAAATAAGATGATACCTTTTTTATTGGACATAACTTAATACATTTCTTGATTAGCTTTCGAAGGTTGCCCTTCTTCCTCAGATCGGAAATAAGCAAATGTGCTAGCTGACAGTGTATATAAGTGAAAACATTCAAGCATTACTATGACAGTCTGACAGGGTGGGAGGAGGGGGGTGGGTAGGAAGTATGCATGGGGACATCAAAGCATATCATTGATATTCTAACAGGATGGGTGTGGATAGGTGAGGGGATATGTATGCTTTGATGTCCCCATGCATACTTCCTACCCACCCCCCTCCTCCCACCCTGTCAGATTGTCATAGTAATGCTTGAATGTTTTCACTTATATACACTGTCAGCTAGCACATTTGCTTATTTCCGATCTGAGGAAGAAGGGCAACCTTCGAAAGCTAATCAAGAAATGTATTAAGTTATGTCCAATAAAAAAGGTATCATCTTATTTTCTTTTCCAGGTTTTATTTTGTTTGATTTCTATAGATTCTACATGGAATGTTGCTATTCCACTAGCAACATTCCATGTAGAAGTCGGCCCTTGTAGATCACCAATGTGGCCGCGCAGGCTTCTGCTTCTGTGAGTCTGACGTCCTGCACGTACGTGCAGGACGTCAGACTCACAGAAACAGAAGCCTGCGCAGCCTTCTACATGGAATGTTGCTAGTGGAATAGCAACATTCCATGTAGAATCTCCAATAGTAGCAACATTCCATGTAGAATCTCCAATAGTATCTATTTTACTGTCATAGTAATGCTTGAATGTTTTCACTTATATACACTGTCAGCTAGCACATTTGCTTATTTCCGATCTGAGGAAGAAGGGCAACCTTCGAAAGCTAATCAAGAAATGTATTAAGTTATGTCCAATAAAAAAGGTATCATCTTATTTTCTTTTCCATGTTTTATTTTGTTTGATTTCTATTGATAACCTTAAGAGTGGACTAACACGGCTACCACACCAATCTAATAATAAAAACTGTGTTTTTTACAAGGTCTGCCGTGTTGTTTTATCTGCCTTAAAAATTGGTGCTGGAAAACCACATAGTTTGCACGATTCTATAAACTACACCTAAAGTTAGGCTTAGTTTATAGAATATGTTCACACACCATTTTTATGACTAAAATTTAAGCGCACCTATTTTAAGCCACCTAAAACCAGTCCTAAATACAGTCCTGCGTTTAAGTTAGGCGCAGATCGGTTGTATTCCATAATAGTGTGCATAGTTTGTTGAAATACCCTCAACCCGTCTATTCCATACTCACTTTTCAACTGCGTGCATTAGAATTTATACGTACCAGGTTGTAGAATATGCCTAGAAAGTTGTGCACGCACATTCTAATTAAAGCCAATTAGTGCCGTTATTTTGGTTGTTAACAGTGGCATAGCCCTTAGGGTTCAGGCCCACCCAACTTTAGCAAACGTTTAGTGGTAGCTGGTGGGGATCCCCAGCTCCACCAGCTGAAGACCTCCCCCTGATGGTAATGAAAATGCTACTCTCCTTGATACTGTCACCTGCGCATGCTCAGTCTTCAGCGCATGCCTGTTGCAGACTGTCAAGGTGGAAAGAAGCGTTTTCTTGCCAGCTGAGATATTTGTTTTTGGTGGTAGAGGTGCCGGAGGGGGGGGGGGGGGAGAACACTTGGTGCCCACCCACTTCTTGCCTAGGCCCACACAAAATCTGTTGTCTGGCTACGCCCCAGGTTGTTAAGTACCAATTATCAGCGCTGATTGGCTTGTTAATCAATTAAGTTGTGCAAGCAATTTGGCCATGCAGGCAAATTAGCATACACAATTTAAGGCGCCATATATATAGAATCTGGTCCTTAGAGCTTTCATGTGCAAGAGTACATTTACCTGGTTTTCTATAAGTGCGCAAATGGGGCCAGATTGAGAAAATGGCACTGGGAAAAACCAGTGCTCAGCACTATTCTATACAGGTCACTCTGGGATGCAGGGCCGCCGAGAGGGGGGGCAGGGGGGACAAAATTCCCCGGGCCCGGGACTCCAAGGAGGGCCCAGAGCCTGGATCTCTCGCCCTCTCCTGCTCCCAGGCCGCCGGCGCTGCAGTCCCCAGTCTCCACCTACCTTCCCTCAGCACCCTTCTGACTGCCATTCGACCCCCTTCATTTAAAAAACAAAAAATCTCGAAATCGGCAGCACAGCGCCTTCAGTGTTAAAGTGGCAGATCGCCTCGGGCGGGCCTTCCCTCACTGTGTCCCGCTCTCCTCCGATGTAACTTCCTATTTCCGCGAGGGCGGGACACAGTGAGGAAAGGCCTGCCTGAGGCGATCTGCCGCTTTCACACAGAAGGTGCTGCACTGCCGATTTCGAGATTTTTTGTTTTTTAAATGAAGGGGGTCGAATGGCAGACAGAAGGGTGCTAAGGGAAGGTAGGTGGAGACTGGGGATTACAGCGCCAGCGGCCTGGGAGCAAGAGAGGGAGGCGACAGCAGCAGTGGCGAGGGGAGGCGGAGGCGGGGTGGCGGCATTCCTTGGGGTGGGGGGGCTGGGGCGGCCTTGCCCTGGGTCTGGCTCAGTCTCTCGGCAGCCCTGCCGGGATGTGCGCCCTTTACAGAACAGCGCCTAGCACGGATTCCTGTGCCCAACTTTGGGTGTGAGGACTTACATCAACTGAATCCTGCTGTACAAGTTCGATATGAATCCCCTGACATTTATAACACTGCATACATCTTTTTTGAGAACGCCCCTGACTCACACCTGCCCCTCCCATGGCCACGCTCCCTTTGGGATTGCACGCTATGACATTTGGGCATGCAGAGTTATAGAATAGTTTTGGGTTTTTTGTTACATTTGTACCCCGCACTTTTTGCCACTCGTGGCAGGCAATGGAGGGTTAAGTGACTTGCCCAGAGTCACAAGGAGCTGCCTGTGCCGGGAATCGAACTCAGTTCCTCAGTTCCCCAGGACCAAAGTCCACCACCCTAACCACTAGGCCACTCCTCCACTCCACTCCACACCAGATTTATTTATTTATTTGTTACATTCGTATCCCACATTTTCCCACTTATTTGCAGGCTCAATGTGGCTTACATAGTACCGGAGAGGGATCGCCAACTCCGGTATGAACAAATACAAAGTGATGTTGTGGTAAGATAAGGTTCCTGTGGATCAGACACATTATGGAATCGTACAGCGGAAGAGTTCTATTATGTCCATTACGTGCTTTGGTTACGTTGTGTTGCAGAGTTCAGGCATTTAAGGTGGATCGGTAGGGTATGCCGTTTTGAACAGGTTAGCTTTTTAGTGATTCCCGGAAGTTTATGTGGCCATACGTTGTCTTCGCGGCTTTTGGTATTGCGTTCCACAGTTGTGTACTTATGTAGGAAAAACTGGATGCATAAGTTGATTTGTATTTGAGTCCTTTGCAGTTTGGGTAGCGGAGATTTAGATATGTTCGTGATGATCTGGATGTGTTTCTGATTGGTAGGTCTATGAGGTCTGTCATGTTAATCAATTAAGAGAGGTGCACAATCCCTAAATGGCAGCAATTGACATCAATAATTGATTATTAGCACCCAATTATTGATGTTAATTGGCTCGTTAATCAATTAGGTTGCACCCACATCCCAGGATCGCATGCAAATTTGGGGGATGATACTTAATTTTAGATCCAAGTTATGAAATGAGAGGGTTAGTGAATTATACGCACTAAAGTTATTCATAGGAGCACCGGTAATTTTTTTTAAAGGATTTATTCAGTACCACCGCTGACTGCATGAATCCTTCTGAAGATTGGGCCTCGTGTTTTGTTTTCCACATAATTTTGTTGTTTTTTTAAATCAGGTAGGAGAAATGCATCACCAGTGCATCCAAATTTAGAAGAGTCACCTTTTTGACAGCTGGCGTACCAGAAGGTGTTGCAAACAATTTGGCATGGAGTTTGCCAGCGCTGTTGTCATGTGGCTGTAGTGTTAGCAATAAAGAAATGTCCTTCCTCTCACAAGACAGGCAGGTAGCAGAAAAAAACATTTTTTATTTTCTGACGCATATCAGCTACGCACACCAAGTGGCATTTGGCGCATGTAGGTCATTACCGCCCAGTTACTGCGTGAAACTTTACCGTTAGGTCAATGGCTGGTGGTAAGGTCTCAGACCCAAAATAGACGCACAGCAGTTTTAATTTTGCCGCACATCCATTTTCAGTAAAAATTTTAAAAAAGGCATTTTTTATGAGCGTGCTGAAAAATGATTCTGCGCACGCCAGAAGGAATTCACTCAAGGCGGTGTACAGTAAGAATAGATCAAATATGAGCACGAGGCAATTACAGCAGTAAAAATATTCAAACAACAATACGATGTATGGCGTGCCAGCTGAGTTCCTCCTGAACTGTATGACATGGAGAAATGTCCAACGCAGGTCGTACTGTCCTCGCTGATGTTATTTTTAAATTTCTTCCATTGTGCAACGTCAGCAGGCCCTACCTGTGCGAGCTCCAAGGGGGGCCCGGCTCCGGGGTCTCTCTCTCTCTCTCCTGCTCTTGACAGGACCCAGGAGATCATGTCCCAACAGGAGCAGGAGAGAGAAAACTCCGGCGCCAGGCCCCCCCCCCCCCTTAGAGGCTGGGGAGGACTTGGAGGAAGACACAGCAGGCTGCTCTTCTTCACAGTCTGCCGCATTGCCTTCCCCTCAGGCCGGAAGGAAGGAAAGCAGCGCAGGAGAAATCTTCTGAAGGCGGAGCCTCGGGATCCCCGCCAGCCAAGGTACCCAGGGCGGGTGGCAGCAGCAATTGGGGAAGGTGGGGCGGCAAATCCTAGGGGGCCAAGCAGCAGCAACAATCCTGGGGGGGCCTGGCGGAAGCGGTGGCAACAATAACGCTCCTGGTGGGGCCGAGGCGGCGGCCCGCAGCAGCAGGGACCTTGCCCCAGTGGTGGCGGCCTTGCGCTAGGCCTAGCTCAGTCTCTCGGTGGCCCTGCTTCTTGAACAATTGCTCAAAGAAAGATTTCTCGTCTCACATACAGCGGCCTGGGTTTAGAACAGGGGTTCTCAATCCAGTCCTTGGAATACACCCAGCCAGTCAAGTTTTCTGGGCATCCAGAATGAGTATGCAAGAGATACATTTTGCATATCTATATCTATAACATTAGCAAAATCCGTCCCTTCATCTCTGAACACTCTACCAGGACCCTCATCCACACTCTTATCACCTCTCGTCTTGATTATTGTAACCTGCTTCTCACCGGCCTCCCTCTTAGCCATCTCTCCCCTCTTCAATCAGTCCAAAACTCTGCTGCACGGCTCATTTTCCGCCAAAGTCGTTATGCTCACATTAGCCCTCTCCTCAAGTCACTTCACTGGCTCCCTATCCATTTACGTATTCAGTTCAAGCTTCTCTTATTGACCTATAGGTGCATTCGCTCTGCCGCTCCACAGTACCTCTCCACTCTCGTCTCTCCCTACGACCCCCCCCCCCCCCGAGTACTCCGTTCTGTAGAAAAATCTCTCTTATCCGTCCCCTTCTCCTCTTCTGCTAATTCTAGACTCCGTTCCTTTTAGCTTGCTGCACCTCACGCCTGGAATAGACTTCCCGAGTCTGTACGTCTAGCCCTGTCTTTGGCCGTTTTCAAGTCCAGACTTAAAGCCCACCTCTTTACCACTGCTTTTGACTCCTAACCACTACTCACTTGCCCTGTCCTTTAACCTCACCTATTATTCCCTTACCCTTAATTGTTCTGTCTGTTTACCTGTCTTATCTAGATTGTAAGCTGTTTGACCAGGGACTGTCTCTTTTTGCGTATGGTGTACAGCGCTGCAAATACCTTGTAGCGCTATAGAAATGATAAATAGTAGTAGTAGTAATATCTATCTCATGCATATTCACTGTGGGTATCCTGAAAACCTGACTGCCTGGGTGAGTCCCAAGGACTGGGTTGAGAACTCCTGGCTTAGAAGTATGCAACGCATGTCTAAAAATATAGACTGCCTGTCAGCCAGTATCTGGTCAACCTAATGGAGACCGGAAGCCGGCAGGCCTTTGAAGCAATGTAACTTCTGATATTCTGACAACTGCCAGCCTCTGCCTCAATTAACCCACTTTAGCACCTTCCCGTACATCTCTCACCTCCCCCTCACAACCAGGAGCCAGTCCTAGGCCTGGCCATGATGGAAGCAGTTGGCGGTGGTAGCACATTGTGAAGAAATGCAGGCTGGGACTGAGCCAGCACAGTGGTTTGCCATTGTCCGCCAGTCTGGTCGCAGAACTCTATCTATCCCAGGCTGTTCCCTCATTCTTCTCCCTTGGCAATAAATTAAAGACAAAAGGAGAAGATAAAATGATGATTGGACTTTCTAAATACATTTTTGGACTGGTTTTCAGAGGCAATACCTTCTGACCCCAAAATTGTAAAAAAAAAAGATATGATTTTATCCTTTTTGTTGCTGTTTATTTCTATTTATTACCTTTAAAAATGGATTAACCTGGCTATCACACCTACTTCTCCCTTGGGGTACTGCATCCCGCCACAGCAACACCAAATCCTCTCAAACTAAAGTTGTAAACTCACTGGAATTTTCTCTAAGCGTGAGGAAAGGTGAGGGGGGGCAAATTGTACCGACTGACGATAGATTCCGATCACTCAATTCATGGCAGCTTGTTTATTTGCCATTTTACAAAAGCTTCTGCAGCCATTAAACACTTAAGTGACCTCCCACAGGAATATTTACGGCTTCAAGGAACATTTGGGCGAATGAAATTTTAATAAGAAAATCTTGAGACCTGCAGGGTCTGCTGCCATGAGAAGGATGCTGGAACTTTATGCCTGCTGTATATTTAATGCACCTGTTGGAGTGTTGAATTTATAACCAGCATTATGAAATAATGTTTATTATTTATGGTGAATTGCCCATATTCTGATTCTGTATAATCTTAGTACAGCTAACCCTCTTCTTAGGGGAGGGGTACTTTAATGCTATAATTATCATAATATTGATTTGCTTTTACCATTCTCTCTCTCACTGTGCTAACTCTTCAACGGGAAGAAAAAATTGTCCTTTGCATTGTGGGAAAGAAAGAGAGAGAGAGTGATGGAAACCAGTAGGAAAATAGAGATGAGAATCACTGGGAAGATAGGAACCAGCAACCATCAGGAAGAGACAGCAAAATAAATGAGGCTGAAAACGAAAAGGAAGAGGGAACGGGAGAGAGCTAGAGAGAAAGCCTGACTCAGAAGTTCATTTCTGTCTTGTAATAGTACCACCGGGCGCCATCATAATGTAACTGATCTTTCTTATCAGTAGATGCTAGGGGTGAAACTTGCACGATCTCATTAACACAGGCTTACCACTCGGCAATCCGGAACGACCGCCGAACCAACATGGGTGCCAGTGGTAGTTCCACCCCCAGCGTGCGGCATTTCTATATTCAAAAAATATCTCTGTGGGCGGGTTACCTGGCAGCAATCGGGCAGAGCCACAAGCTACCCGGTTACCACTGGGTTAGTGCAGGAGCCCTTACTGCCATCTCAATGGGTGGCGGTAAGAGCTCCTCCCCCGCATAGCCATGCGATAAGAGCAATCTTACCACATGGCCATGTCTTTTTTTTTTGGCCCTTTTACCCGTTGCAGTAAGGACGGCCTCAGCCAGAGGAATAGCCAGACCTCATGGTGGGAGGGGGCCAGAGCTCGAGGTTGGGGGCACATTTTGAGTGCCGCCCTGCTGCCCCCCCACGCCTCGCCTCACCTCACCTCCTCGCCCCCCCCCCCCCCCCCCACTGCCTCGCCTTGCCTCTCCCCCCACCACCTCGCCTCGCCCCCCTCACAAATACCTTTGCTGGCAGGGGTCCCCAACCTCCACCAGCTGAAGCCTTCTTAAGCACGGTCTCCGGCACAGCCACGTTCGCTACCTGCCCCCTGCTCTTCTTTCTTCTTGCTCCTCCTGTGCATGCTGATGCTGAGTGTCAGCGTGCACAGGAGCAAGAAGAAAGAGCAGGGGGAAGGCAGCAAACACGGCTGCACCGGAGGCCGTGCCGAAGAAAGCTTCGGCTGGCGGGGGTTGGGGACCCCTGCCAGCCAAACCAGGGGCCCAGATGAAATTTGCGGGGGCCCAGGCCCCCGTGGCCCCTCGTAGCTACGCCCCTGGCCTCAGCACGTGGCAAAAATGGCCCCCGCTGCTAGTGCAGGGCCCTTTTTACCACAGCTTAGTAAAAGGACCCCTAAGAAGAAGACTGCACATGAAAAGAGAGCAGGAAGCAGTAGCATAAATTCCGCTCAACCAGCCCTGCAGTGCAGGGGGGTCCCATATCTTATGAAAGCCCTTTTACTGAAGTGCACTAAAATCTGGGCTTAGCACATGTTAACGTAGGATTTTCCTTCTTGTTAAGCACAAATTTTACACCACACATTTCAGAATTTTTCTAAATATTTTTATGCAGGACATGCACTCATGCAGCCATTAGTTGTGCGCTACATGCTGCGCGCCTTTTATTTAGAAAGCACTAGGTGCTCCCGGGTTAATACTGCATTTTCCGTTAGCATGAACTAATCATAACGCGCTATCCAGATAGTGCAGGATGAGATGCCCCGTCCAAAAATATTTTTCAAAAACTGTTAACGCAGGCTTAACGTATGACAACAGGGAAATTACTATCAAACGTAAGTCTTTTCTTGTGCATCAACCCCCAGATTCTACATATGCCCCTGCGTTCTATATAGCGCGCCTAGCATTCTGTGCCAAAATGCAAGCATATTCTGTAACAATGCGTGCAAAGCGTTATTAATAGCACTCAACAAGCAATAATTGGCAATAATTACAATTTACAAGCAAAACTCACTAGGCGTATTCTGTAACGCACGACACCTAAATTCTAATATGCGCAGCCAAAAGGGGGTATGGTTATAGGCATTTCATGGGCATTCCAAAATTTATACTCACTGTTATAGAATATGGCCCAGTGCGTCTAAATCTACCTGCCGGTATTTACGCCATGTTTCCGTTGGTGTAAGTGGATGCGTGTAGTTTTAGGCATTGTGATATCAACTACTTGTATTCTATATGAGAGGGGCATAACCAGCAGAAGAAAGGAGGTGTTGATGCCCCTCTACAAGTCGTTGGTGAGGCCCCACTTGGAGTATTGTGTTCAGTTTTGGAGGCCGTATCTTGCTAAAGATGTAAAAAGACTGGAACCGATGCAAAGAAAAGCTACAAAAATGGTATGGGATTTGCGTTGCAAACCGTACGAGGAGAGACTTGCCGACTTGAACATGTATACCCTGGAGGAAAGGAGAGACAGGGGTGACATGTTACAGACGTTCAAATATTTGAAAGGTATTAATCCGCAAATGAACCTTTTTTGGAGACGGGAAGATGGTAGAACTAGAGGACATGAATTGAGGTTGAAGGGGGGCAGAGTCGGGAGTAACGTCAGGAAGTATTTTTTCACAGCGAGGGCGGTGGATACGTGAAATGCCCTCCCGCGGGAGGTGGTGGAGATGAAAACGGTAATGGAATTCAAACGTGCGTGGGATAAACACAAAGGAATCCTGTTTAGAAGGAATGGATCCATGGAATCTTAGCGGTGGCGACGCCGGTAATTGGGAAGCGAAACCGGCGCTCGGCAGACTTCTATGGTCTATGTTCTGACTGAATAGATATGGATGGGCTGGAGTGTAAATTTTAAGGGGCTTCGATGTTAGTTTCAGAACTTAGTACAAGAACAGTACTGGGCAGACTTCTATGGTCTGTGCCCTGAGAAAGGCAAGGACAAATCAAACTCGGGTATATATATATATAAAGTATCACATATCAAGTAAAATGAGTTTATCTTGTTGGGCAGACTAGATGGACCGTACAGGTCTTTATCTGCCGTCATTTACTATGTTACTATGTTATATGCTGTGCCTAAAACTAGGCACCGTTTACAGCAGTGTTTCCCAAGTCCAGTCCAGGAGTACCCCTTACCAGTCAGGTTTTCAGGATATCCACACTGAATACGCATGAGAGAGTGAATGTGAATTTCTCTTGCATATTCATTGTGGATATTTTGAAAACTTGACTAGGTATGTCCTTAGAACTCTGCTCTAGAGCAGTGTTTCCCAAGTCCAGTCCTGGAGTACCCCTTACCAGTCAGGTTTTCAGGATATCCACAATGAATATGCATGAACTTCATTTGCATACACACACCTCCATTATATGCAAATCTCTTTCATGCATATTCATTTCAGATATCCTGAAAACCTGACTGGCAAGAGGTACTCCAGGAGTGGACTTGGGAAACACTGGTTTTCAGAATACGCTTAGGTGGACTTTTCAGGCACCATATATAGAATCCTATCCAAGGTGACCAAAGTTGAGTGCACACATTTGGCTATATGGCCAAAGTGCACATGCAACTTAATTGTTTAACAAGCCAATTGGCGCTAATTGGCAAATAATGAGCAATTATCGGCATTAATTGGCACTAATTAGAATGTATGTGCACAACTTTCTAAGTGTATTTTGTAAAGTAGCGTACATTAATTCTAATGCGCTGATCTCAAAAGGGGGTGTAGCCATGTCACGCATCAGGGTTGTCAAATATCGCTAACATTAGGCAGAGTTTGTAGAAAAAGAAATGACATGCTCATACAAATAATTCCAGACTGGAAAGACTGCTGGTCTTTTACCTGTTGTCATTTTTGTCTTTTTCCTGTGAGATGTACCAAGAACCTGTTGCCGGTGGCTGGAACTGATGGGCCTGTGAGGTTACACTGTTCAGGAGCTGGGAACTTGTCCTGGTGGTTAAAGGGTGAATCTCAGCAGGCTAACTCAGGCCTTGCACAAAACGGACACAGTAAAACGTTTGTCCGTACAAGTTAGGCCGTCAGTAAAAAAATCTGTATACAGACCTGGATTTATGCACCTGATCACTGGGCCCATGCCTAAGGTAGCCAAATTCTGGGGAGTGGCCTAAGTATTCATCCCCATTGCCCTGTTCTAGGCCTCCAATCCCATTTCTTCACCTCCACCTGCCTTCTCCTCTGATTCTTGCCTGTCCCCACTGACCTTACAGCTCCGATGTGTTGCCGTTTTCACAAGGCCCCCATGATTCTGCTTGTGGCCCCCTGCTCACAGGTACAGAAGAGAGGGTAAAACAGCATATAAGCATAAACAGAAACAGAAAAAAAGCAACACTGGGCCTTCAGGATAGAGATAGCTGTCGTCCTTTCACTTTGAAAATGACCTGACACGGGTCATGTTTTGGCTGTTTTTTTTACTGACAGCGTTTTCTTTGATTACACGGATAATTACTACGCTTTGGGCAAAATGCCCTGATTGTTTGTTTTTTTTCCAAATTTCCATGACTATACCTATAAGACCTTTCTGACCCCTGAGGCAGGCGTTTGTATGCCGAAACATGGCCCGTGTCGGGTCATTTTCAAAATAAAAGGATGACAATTATCTCTATCCTGAAGGCCCAGTGTTGCTTTTTTTCTGCCCCTGTTCAAACCCCACCCATTCTGGGCCTGAGAGCTTAGCCATGGCCCTGTGCACACTGCCTTCTAGGAACTGCAGGCGCTGGAGCTCTGAGATCAGTTGTGGTGGGGATGGAAATGGAATCGGTTGGGTGTGAAGGAGCCAAAGGTCTCTCGGGGAGAGAGGAAAGGATTTAGAAAACTGCAAGTCTGGGGGAGAAGGGAGGCAACGTACCCATGGCAATAGCGTGGCAGGTTACAAGACCAGTCCGTATCTGAAAGACAGTCAGTAAAAACACATGATCCATAGGGTCAATACCATTGGCCAGGGATTCCCAAACCTAGTCCTGGAGACACCCAGCTAGTCAGGTTTTCAGGATACCTACAATGAATATTCATGAGAGAGATTTGCATGCACTGCCTCCACTGAATATTCATTGTGGATATACTGAAAACTTGACTTGCTAGGGTGCCTGCAGGACCAGGTTTGGGAACCCCTGCCATAGGCCAAAGCACATGCCCCAATATGGTGAAACTTTGAGCAGCTGTTACCCTGAACCAGCAACTCTTAAGCAAGCATTAGTGCATCTGAGTGGACCAGTCCACAAAGATGGTCCATTCAGGAAGCAATTCTAGAACTGGGTGCCAAAATGAGGTACTTATTTGCAATACGCTGAGCACAAATTCTAGAACACCATCTGAGTGCCAAGATTCTGTTATAAAACACTAGTATAAATTGGCATCTATGTACCACTTTCCACTGGAGTCTATATATCGCGCTCAGAATACTGCGCCATAATCCAAGCATATTCTATAACAATGTGTGTAACTTAATTGGCTTAACAAGCCAATCAGCATTTTTAACAGCACTTAACAAGCAATAATGAGCACTAATTGGCAATAATTAGAATTTACGCACATAACTCACTAACCAGCTTATTTTCGAAGAAAAAGGGCGCCCATCTTCCGACACAAATCGGGAGATGGGCACCCTTCTCCTAAGGGCAGCCAAATCGGCATAATCAAAAGCCGATTTTGGCCGCCCTCAACTGCTTTCTGTCGCAGGGACGGCCAAAGTTCAAGGGGGCATGTCGGTAGTGTACCGAAGGCGAGACAGGGGGCGTGGTTAAGAGATGGCCATCCTCAGCCAATAATGGAAAAAAGAAGGGCGTCCTGCGAGCATTTGGCCAACTTTACTTGGTCCATTTTTGTTCACGACTAAGCTTGAAAGGGTGCCCGAACTGAGCAGATGACCACCGGAGGGAATTGGGGATCACCTCCCCTTACTCCCCCAGTGGTCACCAACCCCCTCCCACCCAAAAAAAAATGTACAAGCATTTTTTGCCAGCCTCTATGCCAGCCTCAAATGTCATACCCAGCTCCATCACATCAGTATGCAGGTCCCTGGAACAGTTTTTAGTGGGTACTGCAGTGCACCTCAGGCAGGTGGACCCAGGCCCACCCCCCCTACCTGTTACACTTGTGGTGGTAAATGGGAGCCCTCCAAAACCCACCCAAAACCCACTGTACCCACATCTAAGTGTCCCCTGTTACCCTTTAAAGGCTATGGTAGTGTTGTACAGTTGTGGGTAGTGGGGTTGGGGGGGGGGTTGGGGGGCTCAGCACCCAAGGTAAGGGAGCTATGCACCTGGGAGCAATTTGTGAAGTCTACTGCAGTGCCCGGTTGCTGTCCTGGCATGTGAGGGGGACCAGTGCACTACAAATGCTGGCTCCTCCCACGACCAAATGGCTTGGATTTGGCCGATTTTGAGATGGCCGTCCTTAGTTTCCATTATCGACGAAAATCAATGGCGGCCATCTCTAAGGTCGACCCAAATGTTGAGATTTGGCTGTCCCCGACCATATTATCGAAACAAAAGATGGCCGCCCATCTTTTTTCGATAATACGGTCGGGGACGCTGCTTTACGGGGCCGTCCTTAGAGATGGGCGCCCCCATTCGATTATGCCCCCCTCAGTGTATTCTGTAAAGCAGAGTGCCTAAATTTTAATGTGCATAGCCAAAATGGGCATGGTTATGGGCAGGGAAACGGGTGTTTCATGGGCATTCCAAAATTTATGCACACTGCCTAAATCTATGTGCCAGGATTTACACCGTGTTTTCCTTGGTGTAAATGGATGCACAAAGTTCTAGGCATTGGGTCAACTAAGCATATTCTATATACCGCACCTAAATCTAGGCTCCGCTTATAGAATACGCTTAGGTGGAAACTTGTTCTGAGTAGAATTTTTAGGCACCATATATAGAATCAAACTCTTTATGCCATGTCAATAATGGGTGTAAATGCACATGGCTAAATACAGCACATTAGCGCATAACTCACATATTCTATAAGTTACACATGTAACTAGGCACCCCGCCTATGCCCTGCTCACATGTATACCCTCGTTACAGTTACATGCTAAGAAGCTGCATGCATCATTTCTAGAACAGTCCTGAGCGCAAACACAACACTAGTATTCCATAATTTGAGCACACAAATGGTACTTAAATTTAGGTGCTAAAATTATAGAACGAGGAGGCAAGAGACTAAAGGGGGAAGTTATCAATGTCATTTATCATTAAGAGGTGTTATTATACCACTAACTCATGCGATTTTAGCACAGGTCCCATTTTATGCAATGAAACCTAGTTACTGTAACTGGGGTTAACAGTAAAATAATACATATTAACAGTGGCCCACATTGATAGCTTCCCCCTTAATTGAAGAAAAACGAAATGTCTCTAGAAACCAAAATCACTGCTATATAAAATAAAAGTGAGCCAAGTATAGGACAACCAAGCCATTGTGACATCACTGATGAGGTTGGCGCTTAGGCATTGGTGGAATGAGGCACTATGACATCACAATTTCAGCTCTGGTTAAATCACTGCTATACACATTAAAAGTGAGCCAAGTATAGGACAATCAAGCCATTGTGACATCACTGATGAGGTTAGCTCTCAGGCATTGGTGGAATGAGGCATTATGACATCACAATTTCAGCTCTGGTTACCAGAGATGGAAACTCTTCATACTAAGAGGGAAAGTTATTAGCTTGGGCTTCCATTAAGATGTGCTATTTTACCACTAACTCATATTTTAGCACAGGTTCTATTTTATACATTGAGACCTAGTTACTAATGACCTGGGTTAACAGAAAAATAACACATCTTAATGGTAGCCCACATTGATAACTTCCACCCTAAATAGATCCTGCACCCTGAGGGTCTAGCTGATCCAGTCCCAGCTTTACAAACACCCCATGCCTGGATTTTCAGCTCCATTGTCCCTGATGAAAGCAAAAAATGAGAAACTCCTGCAGGAAAATAACATGTAATTGTATCAGTCTCTGTTGTTTCCCACCCAAAACGGCACAAAGCCATGATAAAATGAGATATTAAAGAATTTTTAAAAAAACTAACATAAAGAGAAAACAAACAAAAGCTTTTTACCATGCACACCTCCAAATGGGGCAACCAACTTCTTGGAGAACACAGGCGTCTCTCATTATCTTAATCATAATCAAAGTATTCTTTTCATTTTTTTTCATCAAGCAATCACAATGTTTCAATAACCATTTGAGTATTTTTAAGCTATGTTTTGTGTTTATTAATTTTTTAAAGAAGCCTTCAAGTAAAACCATCTTTTTTTTTTTTAACCCACGGAGTATACATCGGTCAAGCTTGTTTAAAGTAGAGGCAGTAGTGAATTTGCATGCCACAGAACAAAAAGCTACCTCGTCTAAGTGAACCTAACCAACAGTGATAAAGCAAGTTGTATTAGGAAAACAGCGATGTTTCGCCTTATATCTCTAAGCTCGTTTGTGAAACTAGAAAAGGTCTTCTTGCTGAGACCCCGTTGACATAGTTTGACCAAGGAAAAAATTTGTTTCTTTCCAGTTCTGCGCATTGAAAGTATTTGGTACTTGTCACAGAATCAACGATTATGACAGCGGACAAGGAAAGAACAGATCTCCATGTGCTCCTCATATAAATCAGTACGGCAGCTTCTGTTGGAGATATTCTAAAATAAATATTGGGAAAAGGCCTGCAATATACCATCCGTGCCCATTGGTGGAAAGTTGTCCCGGCATCTCTGTGCCTCCATGAGCAACATGCGTTCGTTGAGAATTTCTGAAAATCTCCCAAGTCCAAAAGCCTTTTGACAAGTGTCACTTTCCTTCAGAAGTAAATTTACATTGCAGGACAGCACTGATAATTCCTGCATAAAACTACCATAACTTGCAACAATGTCTTTGCTCATTCGTCCTGGTCCTTCAAATAGTCTAACAAAGAGAAGGATCACTCTGTCCGACATGTAGTCATAGGGATCCTTGGCCTTCCTGCCTGGGAAGACACAAGGGAGGGTTAAATAAGATTTCAGCAACAGAGGACAATGTTTGATGTGCTGCTCTTGCAACTTCTCTACTGAAGACTCGCACAGAAAGTCCCCCCTCACACCAGCCTTTGTCAAGGTCACAGCTCCACCGAAGGCATATCAGAATCACCCCAAAAGTGTCAGATTCATTATTTATTTGCTCCTCGTGATTGAGCTGAAGGTTGAGTCTATTCAGGTCACACCAGTAATCCCCAGCCAATCACAGAAACTACAGGAGTTTCTTCCTGAGACCAAAGCCGGGTCCATATATTCTCCCCTTCCCCCTAGATTTTATGGAATGTTCAAGTAAACAGAAAGACTGATCTAACATAAAAAATAAAGCTATCTTCTATGGAGATTGAAATAAATCTTCAAGTCCATGTATTCTTCTTGTGCTGATAATGGCATCTTACGATCTGTACAATCCATCATCAAATCCTTAATTCTCATTATTATATGGCAAAAATAGAAAAGTATATACATATCTATTTACACTGTATCTATACATAACTATGTGTGTACACATCTGTATGTATATATATATATATAGATGGAGAAAAATATATTTACAATGCATTGATATAATCTTATATATAAATATAGATGTGATATATATGAAATAGATGTGATTTAGACTGTATTGATTAAGGGTCATTTCCTTACATTATAAGATGCACTTAGAAGTCTGCCCCATGTGTGCAAAGCAATGCAACCTACACTTGCATTAATCAAGTAAATGACGCATAACTGCTGACATCCCCTCCTCACTGCTGGTAGGGCTTCACTTCATCATTGGTACACTACCCATACTGAAGAGGCCACTGATTCATCCCACCCCCGCTTTAGGCAGTGCAGGCCTACTTCTGACTCTCTCCTTCACACACTGGGAAATTACTGGCAGATGGACAGTGTTTGGAACAACCGTACGGTCAGAGGCAGTGAGATGCGGGTGGAAAATATAGGTTTACAACCACTCACAGGCAACAGTTAAAGTGACACAGAGCAGAAGTATTATTCTTATTCAAACACTCAAAAAGGCCAGTTCTAGGGGGTCATGGGAAACATCAAATTTGCACATCTCTCTGTACGAGTCCAACTGGAGCGACTAGAAACTTAGATTGATCCAGAGAACCACCTTGGAGCTGTCACAAGCCGAAGGTTTCAGCCAGTTGCGTTCCTAGGGGGGAGCGGTGGGTGCGGTCCGCCCCGGGTGCACACCGCTGAGGGAGTGCCGCGCGCCTGTCCGCTACGTTCGTTCTGTGCTCCCTCTGCCCCAGGTTACTTCCTGTTCCGGAGCAGAGGGAGCATGGAAACGAACGAAGCGGACAGGCGAGTGGGCACCCCCCCCCCCAGCGGCATGCACCGGGGGGGGGGTTCCTTTGCCAGGGGGTGTCCTTTTCGCTGGGGGGGGGGGGGTCGCGCTGCACCCGGGGGGCAGGGCGCATCAGCGATCCACCCCGGGTGTCAGCCCCCCTAGGAACGTCACTGGTTTCAGCAATATTAAATACCAGATGGTAGGCGATTTTTCACTGGGAAAAATAAATACTAGTTTTAGGTGCAGATGCAGTAACTCCGCGGAAAGAGCCCTTCCCTTACCGATCCCTTAGCAAAAGGGTAAAAAACGGGCATGCATGAAGGAAATCGCATGCAAATGAGCTGCTCGCTGTTAGCTCATTTGCACGCAATTTCCTTCCTAAGGGCCAGATGCACTAAACTTAATGAGCCAGCAACGTGGTTTTTAAACCAGTTCTAGCCAATTGAGTTATGCATGTTGTTTTAGAATACGCTTGGATTTTGGCGCAGAACGCTAGGGATGATATTTAGAAGTGCTAATCTTCAGCAAAGATAACCAGCTATCCTGAACTGAATATTAGTACTTAGCCGGCTAAGTACTATTTAACCGCTAAATAGCGCTGAATGTCGGCCGGATAGAATACCAACAGTTATGAGCACAACTGTAACATTTAGGCACAAACGTTGACAAGGTGTACGTGGCCATACCTAAACAAGGACCTCTGAGTGCGAGGAAGCCCATTCAATTCCCACGGGCTTCTTCACATTTAGTGCACGCTAATCTGTCCTATTGTGGATTAAAAACTGGTTAAAAGAAAACAGAGACTAGGGTTAAATGGTCACTATTCTCAATGGAGAAGGGTAGTTAGTGGGGTTCCCCAGGGGTCTGTGCTGGGACCGCTGCTTTTTAACATATTTATAAATGACCTAGAGATGGGAGGAACTAGTGAAATAATTTAATTTGCTGACGACACAAAGTTATTCAAAGTCGTTAAATCACGGGAGGATTGTGAGAAATTACAAGAGGACCTTATGAGACTGGGCGTCTAAATGGCAGATGACGTTTAATGTGAGCAAGTGCAAAGTGATGCATCTGGGAAAGAGGAACCCGAATTATAGCTACATCATGCAAGGTTCCACGTTAGGAGTCACGGACCAAGAAAGGGATCTAGGTGTCGTCGTTGATGATAAGTTGAAACCACCTGTTCAGTGTGCTGCTGTGGCTAAGAAAGCAAATAGAATATTAGGTATTATTAGGAAAGGAATGGAAAACAAAAATGAGGACGTTATAATGCCTTTGTATTGCTCCATGATGCAACCGCACCTCGAATATTGTGTTCAATTCCGGTTGCCGCATCTCAAAAAAGATATAGTGGAATTAGAAAAGGTGCAGAGAAGGGCAAAGAAAATGATAAAGGGGATGGGCTGACTTCCCAATGAAGAAAGGTTGAAGCATCTAGGACACTTCAGCTTGGAGAAAAGACAGCTGAGAGGAGATACGATAGAGGTCTATAAAATAATGAGTAGAGTGGAACGGTTAGATGTGAATCGTTGTTTATTCTTTTCAAAAATACTAGGACTAGGGGGCATGCGATGAAGCTGCAAAATAGTAAATTTAAAACGAATCGGAGAAAATGTTTCTTCACTCAACGTGTAATTAAACTCTGGAATTCATTGCCAGAGAATGTGGTAAAGACGGTCAGCTTAGCGGAGTTTAAAAAAGGTTTGGACGGCTTCCTGAAGGAAAAGTCCATGGACCATTATTAAATTGGACTTAGGGAAAATCCACTACTTCTGGGATAAGCAGTATAAAATGTTTTGTACTTTTTTGGGATCTTGCCAGGTATATGTGACCTGGATTGGCCACTGTTGGAAACAGGATGCTGGGCTTGATGGACCTTTGGTCTGTCCCAGTATGGCAATACTTATGTACTTAATGGCGTGTAACTGCCGACTTACATGTGTAATAGCCGATATAGAATTCATGCTTTGCATACAGCATCCCAGCGCCTAAGAGGACCTGTACGAATCATTTCTCATGGAGAAGGTGGTGGATACATGGAATGCCCTCCCGCAGGAGGTGGTGGAGATGAAAATGGTAATGGAATTCAAACATGCGTGGGATAAACACAAAGGAATCCTGTTTAGAATGAATGGATCCACGGAATCTTAGCAGAGATTGGGTGGCAACACCGGTAATTGGGGAAGCAAAACCAGTGCTGGGTAGACTTCTACGGTCTGTACCTTGATCGTGACTGAATAGATATGGATAGGATTGAGTGTAAATTTTAAGGGGCTTCGACATTAACTTCAGAAATTTCAGTACAGGAACAGTGCTGGACAGACTTCTACAGTCTGTGCCCTGAAAATGGAAAGGACATACGTATAAAGTAGCACATACCATGTATAATGAGTTTATCTTGTTGGGCAAACTGGATGGACCATACAGGTCTTTATTTGCCGTCATTTGCTATGTTACTATGAATTAACCCCTAGGTCTCCCTGCATAAAATGGGACCTGTGTTAAAACAGCACAAGCTAGCAGTAAAATAACACATCTTAATGGTAGCCCACCTTGATAATTACACCCCTTATATTTAATTACTAGTAAAAGAGGCCCGTTTCAGAGCAAATGAAACGGGCGCTAGCAAGGTTTTCGTCACCAACACCCCCCTCCCTGGCCAACCCCTTCGTTGTTCTGCCATTGCTCCGCCCCCAACGTCATGACGTTTGACGCGAGGGCGGGGCCCGGAGCGATTCCCCCCCCCCCCCCCCGCCTCCCTCCCTGCCAACCCCTTCGTTGTTCTGCCATTGCTCCGCCCTCGAGGGCGGTGCCCGGAGCGATTTTGGTGGCTTCACCACCACGAACCTTCGAACCTTTTTGAAGGAAGTCAGGGCTTGGCTTCAGTGACGTCAGTGTCCTCAGAACGTTGAGGGTGAGTTTTATTATAGTAGATGTGCCTTTTCCAAATATGAGCTCAAGGCATTACATACATAAAAACAGCTGGTAGGTTCCTGCCCAACTGGGCTTATACTCTAAGTATACCTGAGACAATGGATGGTTAAGTGATTTGCAGAAGATTATAAGAAATTATTTGAACTCTGGCTTCCCTGTTTTTAGCTCACTGCTCTATCCACTAGTCTACTCCTGGACACCTATTTAAATTGTGAATCTAGGATTTTGTTGCGCCCTGTGGTTTCCTTCAGCTGAAGCCAAGGAGGCAACTCCACATTTTACAATGGGCAGGTCAAAAAAGGACATAAGAGCTTCCTCAGCAAAGGGTAAACAAAACTAGCCTTTGGTGAGAGACTGGGATGTAGAATGATACATCCCAAAAGACACGCAGAGGGGTGAGATGGCGTAAGTGTGAAGATAAAGGAAAGACCAAAGGTCTATGAAGCCCAGTATCCCTCTTTCTACCAGTGGCCAATCCGGATCACAAGTACATGGCAGGATCCCAAAACAGTACATTTTATGCTGCTTATCCTAGAAATAAGCTGTGGATTTTCCCAAGTCCATCTTAATAATGGCTTATGGACTTTTCTTTTAGGAAGTTAGCCAAACCTTTTTTAAACCCCGCTAAGCTAGGTATTTATTTATTTATTTATTTATTTATTACATTTGTATCCCACATTTTCCCACCTATTTGCGGGTTCAGTGTGGCTTACAATACATTGTGAATGGTGGAAATACAGTTTGTTACAACTCGGTTATGGATTACATTGTGAGTGGTTATGCGAAAACAAAGTTAAAGTGTCGTTAAGGGAATAGAACAATGGAGAAGAACAATGGAACAATGGAAAAGAAACAACGGGAACTAATAGGGCAACTGAACAGTAGTAGAAGAACAATTCGGTATAACATTTTTCTATGAGTAGAGGTATAAATGTGGTAAAAAATTACGGGGGATGGGAAGAAAACAGGAGTAGAGAAAAGGCGACTGGGAAGTGAGAAGAAAGAAAGAAAAGCATGTTTCAGATAAAAGGGGTCTGACAAAGAAGATGAGTAGAGAAACAGAAATGAAGAAATGACAGAGGAAGAGAGAGCGAGGAGAAGGAGGTGGGCGATGGATAGTGGCTGGGAAAGATGGAATGAGATTTAGCGAAACACAAGCAAAATGAGGGCATTACAAAAAAGTTCTCTCCAAACTCCCAGCATCAAAGCATCTACTGTCTTCCTTTGTTATTACTTATTTTATTTATTTATTTATTTATTTATTATCTCATTTATACCCCACATTTTCCCAAATGTGGCCCAATGTGGGTTACATTGCACTGCAAAGGCGGCCACCAATACATCATTAAACCTACATAAGAAATAAAGGAGAGGATGGGGACCATGTAACCCAAAAGCCTTCTGTTAAACCAAATGTATATCCTTTTCTATTTCCAGTATCCATGATATATTGTAAGCCACATTGAGCCTGCAAAGAGGTGGGAAAACGTGGGATACAAATGCAATAATAAAAAAATAAATAAATAAAATAAAGAAAGGAACAGGAAACCAGGGAGAGAAGGAAGGGTGGATGAGTCCAAATTGTCATTATATTGATGTGATGTGAATCAAGAGGTGGAGACACATGCTGAGTCGTTGGGGTAGGCTTTTCCGAATAACAAAGTCTTAAGAGGTTTCCTGAAATTTCGATGATTGTGAATTGTTTTTATAGCTTTTGGTAAGGAGTTCTATAATTGTGAGCTGATGAAGGAGAAGGATGAAACATACTTGATGGTCCAACCCCCATAACAAACCTTGAACTCCATTCTAGATCTTTGTAGAAAGTATTATCTTTCCCATCTAGGCTAATGAAAGAGCTACTCACAAGTTCTTTTACTGATCTCATACAAACCATTCAACAGAGTCCTTCATTATGAGAATCTGGCCGAGGAGACCATTAAAAAAGCATTATGTTTTAGGAACAATTTTCCTTTCTGCCTCTTTTGAAGAACATTATAATCATCCCTCATATGAGGCTAGCTGAACCTGTTCACATTAAATCCACCTGAAGCAGGGGATTGGGGAGGTTTCAGACAGAGATAAAGCTATTTTATTCTAGGAAAAAGACCAGAAATTATTAAAGTGAAGGAGCAGCTTGAGAACTATTAAACCCCAGTTGAAAGTCCAGTGCTGCTCCTTGCGATCTTGGACAATCCACTTAACCCTCCATTGCCTCAGGTACAAACTGAGGGTTCCTTTTACAAAGTAGCGCTACCATAAGTACATAAGAATTGCCATACTGGGACAGACCAAAGGTCCACAAAGCCCAGCATCCTGTTTCCAACAGTGGCCAATCCAGGTCACAAATACCTGGCAAGATCCAAAAAAATGTACAAAACATTTTATACTGCTTATCCCAGAAATAGTGGATTTTCCCCAAGTCCAATTTAATAACGGTCTATGGACTTTTCCTTTAGGAAGCCGTCCAAACACGTTGAGTGAAGAAACATCTTCTCCGATTCGTTTTAAATTTACTACTTTGTAGCTTCATCGCATGTTCCCTAGTCCTAGTATTTTTGGAAAGAATAAACAAACGATTCACGTCTACCCATTCCACTCTACTCATTATTTTATAGACCTCTATCATATCTCCCCTCAGCCGTCTTTTCTGCAAGAGCCCTATCCGCTTCAGCCTTTCCTCAAAACATCACTTCAGGCTGCCCCAGGCTGCCCCAGCGTTATGTGGAGAGCATTCAGGAGTTTCCGAAGACCAGCAATATTCAGCGACGGTATCTGGAAAACTTAAGTTAGCAAGAATGCTGTCCTATGTTATTCTGATAGTTATCGAAATAATGGTGCTGAATATTGCTTTTAACTTGATAACAGTGGTGGTCACTACTATACCTGGATACCAGGGGCTGTTTAGCGCATGGCTGCTTTGTTATGCTACTCTGGATTATCGATTGCTTTGTGTTTTAAATATTCATATAAAGTGAAAAAGAAAGGAAAGAAAAGCATTTCCCCTTCCAAGTGTACCATGTACAGCACGTCATAACACTCCATTGTCACATGTACAAAAACTAAGGGCTCTGTTTACCAAGCTGCATTAGTGCTTTTAGCGCGTCTACACTTAGCACACGTGCTAACCATGTAGGCGCCTATAGGGATATTGTAGGCACATGCATGGATGCGTGTACACTGTTAATGCGCATTAAAAATGTTAACACACCTATAACAGAAGCGTAGCTGCCATGGGGGCATGGGCCCCCATAGATTTGGCCCTGGACCCCCCTGTTGCGACCCTCTCGACCCCCCCCTTCCCGTTGCCCACCCTCCCCTGCCGCCGTCGCGTAGCTTTGCTGGCAGGGGACCCCCAACCCCCACCAGCCGAAGTTCTCTCCTCGGCCGCGTGGCGTTGCTTGCTGAATGATCTGATCAAGTTTCTGTGCGTGCGTCTGATGTCCTGCACATACAGAAACTTGATCAGATCATTCAGCAAGCAATGCCGCGCGGCCGAGGAGAGAACTTCGGCTGGCGGGGGTTGGGGTCCCCCGCCAGCAAAGGTACGTGGTGGGAGAGGGTTGGCGGCGGGAAGGGGGGTCGAGAGGGGCTGCGACGGCAGGCGGGAGGGCGGCGCCGCCAGGGGGGAGGGCTAAAATGTGCCCCCCTCACCTCGGGCTCTGGACCCTCCTCCCGTCGAAGTCTGGCTACGCCCCTGGCCTATAACACTGCTTAGTAAACAGGGCCCTACGATTGTGAGTGCTCCAGGGACAACAAAATACCTACCCTACGTGAATTTACACTGTTTGAAGAACTTTCAGGCTTGCGGGTGGTATATAAGAAATTAAATAAATAAAAAAATAAAATATTCAATAAACATGGATGGTTGTTCATCTAAATAACAGTTGATGCTATCTCTGCAAACATACACCAGAAAGGGTCCTTTTTCCGCTTGAAGCCACATTTGGCCAAGTTGACAAAACAGAATTCGGCAGCACCTGCGATGATACCTAGGGGGCTATTTTGGGGGATCACCACAGTTTTCTACAATTACGGTGGTTCAGTATCTCTCCATTAAAGCAGGGATGTAGCTACGAGGGGCCAAGGGGGCCTGGGCCCCCACAAATTTAATCCAGGCCCCTGGATTGGCTGGCGGGGGGTCCCCTTTCTTCGTAAAGGAGCGTCAGCGTGCAGAGGAGGAGCAAGGAGGAAGAAGAGCAGGGCAGCGAACGCGGCTGCGCCGGAGACCGGCGCTGAAGAAGGCTTCGGCTGGTGGGGGTTGGGGACCCCTGCCAGCAAATGTATTTGTTTTTGCAGGGGGGGGGCGATGAGGCGATGAGGCGGTGAGGGGAAGCGGCAAGGAGGTGAGGGGAAACGGCAAGGAGGCGAGGCGAGGTGGTGGGGGGGCGGCACTCAAAATGTGCCCCCAACCTCGGGCTCTGGCCCCCTCCCACCGTGAGGTCTGGCTATGCACCTGCATTAAAGTCAAGGCTACCGTTAGCTGGAGGGGAACAGAAGGGCTGTCCAGATGATGAATACATTCAATGCTTAATTGGCTTAGCAAAATCGGCATTCACAGGCCGTGATTTACTGCAGTTGATGCCACACTCCCAGGCCGCCACTATGCACCACTTTGGACTTTGCCTTTCGTTGGTATAAGCTGCTCCTCTGAGGTAAATCAGACTCGGTGTCAAGCACCAGGTAATTTATAGAGAAGGATAGAGGAACCGTTCCACAATCTGATATTGTGGCAGCAAGGTAAATTCAATATGAAAGTTGTATAAAGGCAAAACTTAAAAGTAAAATGAACAAGCATATCATGGAGAGTTTTTCACACTGCTTTCTACCTGCTGAATGGATATGGCTGCCTATGGCTAATACACCTATGGAGCATGATAGAGGGTTTTTCTCAGATCAAAGGATAGACCCGTTTCTAAAGTGCTGAATGCATAGTGTAGACATATTGAAAAGTTACATGAATAATATAGAGGAGATATACCCTATATTTTTGACAGGGCTGGTGTTAAACATATTGTGATCCAGGGCAGAAACGTAAAGGAGATACAGGCCCCAAAGCCTACGAACAGGCCTGTATCTCCTTCAGATTTAGGCAGGCTTGGGGCCCCTTGTATACATGGGGGCCCAGGGCAACTGCCCTGTTTGCACCCCCCGTAATGCCAGCTCTGAGTTTTGATATTACGTTCACATAAATTTGTGGGAGGGAGGGTCGGGATGGGATGGAGTTGTGTCAGCAGGCTCTGCCCTCTTATGTCAGCCAAACAACCAGCAGAAAAAAAAAACACTGCATCAAAGCATCAGGTACATGATTTCATTACCACCTTTTAACTCAAGTCAGAAAACTATTTATGCAGTGACTTGAGCCCACCTACTTATCCATCCAGAGTTGGGATCACTTTTCTCAGGGTAAACCTAGCAGATCAAACTTTGGGTGAAAGACAATGAGCGAAGCCCGGGCCAAACCCCGCTACTGCTCCTTGTGATCTTGGGCAAGTCACTCAACCCTCTCAGATTCAAACTTAAGGCCCCTTTTTGCTAAAAAGCGTTAAGCAGCTAATGCACGAATTAATTCACAGTAACTGTTACCGGACAAGCATGGTAACTGCTGCCACAGTGGCCCGACAGAGCATGCTAATTCATGTGTCAACTGCATGTTGTGTTGGGGGTGGGTCAGGGGCAGAGAACTAAAGTGAACCCATGTTAACCGCATACTGTGGCTAGTGGGCGGTACTTAGAACCAGAAGCGGAGCCAGGTTGACGGAGCAGGGGGAGTGAAACCGGCGCGAGAGCGGACTTCCACCGGTGCCGATGCACATGTTCAATGCAACACATTGAGAAAAAAATAGGCGCCGGCAGAACTCCGTTTGGGGGAGCAGCCGCTCCCCTGGCGCCCCCCCCTAGCTACGCCACTGCTTAGAACGCTCTAACCTGCATTTGTGCAGTTAACGCGGGGGCCTTATGTCTTGCAGCGCTGCGTATGCCTTGTAGCGCTATAGAAATGCTAAATAGTAGTAGTAGTAGTAGTAGGGTTCACTTACCACCTCCTAAAGAGGAGGCACTAATCCCCGGATTCTATATAGCGCACCACTCACTAAGCGCATTCTGTAATGCAACGCGCCTAACTTCTAACACATGAAAGGCAAAAAGGGGCGTGGTTATAGGCATTTCACGGGCGTTCCAAAGTTTATGTGTGTAGTTATCAGGGGAGAAGCTACGTGGGGCCATGGAGGCGTGGGCCCCCACCGATTACGCCCTGGCCTCCTCTACATCTGACCCCACCCCACCCTGCCCAGCCGCCGCATCAGATACCTTGTTTGCTGGCGGGGGTCCCCAAACCCCGCCAGCCGAAGAGTTTTCTTCAGCGCTGGTCGACTCCGGCGTCTTCATTGTGGGATCATCTGTTTCTGACGCCTTATGTCTTGCACCCTGCATGTAGCCCCATGCAGGACGTAAGGCGTCAGAAACAGATGATCCCACAACAAAGGCGCCAGAGTCGACCGGCGCTGAAGAAGACTCTTCGGCTGGTGGGGATTGGGGACCCCCGCCAGCAAACCAGGTACCTGATGCACTGGCGGTGGTGGTGGTGGCGGCGGGGGGGGGGGGTTGCGGTCCAAAGTGGTGGCGGGGGGGGAGGGTTGGGTTTGCGGTTGCGGTGGCAGGGGGGGTAGGCGGCTAAACAGTGCCCCCCACCTCGGGCTCTGCCCCCCTCCTGCCGAGGTCTGGCTACGCCCCTGGTAGTTATAGAACAAGGCCCAGTGCGCCTAAATTTGTCTGCCGGGATTTACACCACATTTTTGTTGGTGTAAATGGAGGCCCTGAGATAATAACTAAGTGTATTCTATATACCGCGCAAAAATCTAGGCACCACATATAGAATACGCTTAGTCGGCATTAATTTCCATGCCGATTTCTTAGGTGCCATGTATAGAATCTCCTCCTCAGTGCTTCTGCACTAATACCAACCAGGTTTACAGTGCGCTATAAACATTTCGATACAGATGACATCTTGAGCACGTCCCCCAACATATTATCATGAAGCCTTTGCACCAGTGGCGTAGCTACATGGGGCCACGGGGGCCTGGGCCCCCATAGATTTGGCCCTGGACCCCCCTGCCGATGACCTTCTCGACCCCCCCTCCTGCCGCCAACCCTCCCCCGCCGTCACCGTGGGCTACCTTTGCTGGCGGGGGACCCCTACCCCAGCCAGCCGAGGTCCTCTTCTTCTGGCGCAAGGCTTCGTGCTGTTTCTGAGTCTGTCCCGCAGGACATCAGACTCAGAAACAGAACGAAGCCTTGCGCCGGAAGAAGAGGACCTCGGCTGGTGGGGATTGGGGTCCCCCACCAGCAAAGGTAGGTGACGCCGGTGAAGATTGGCGGCGGGAGAGGGGGTTGAGAGGGTCATCGGCGGGGGGGGTCAAAGTTGCTGGTGGTGGTGGCAGGTGGGAGGGGGGGTCGGCAATGGCGTGGGGGTCGGCGGGCGCCGGGGGGGGCTAAAATGTTGCCCCCTCACCTCGGGCTCTGGACCCCCCTCCTGCCAAAGTCTGCTTTGCACTTACCATGCATCAATTTGTGCTGAGGTGCTGGAAATGCAAAAACTTAATAGGCCCAATATTCAGACCGCAGGAGTAGCTGGGCTGCCTCTCGTGGTCAGTAACCAGCCTGAATGTTCAATGCCGAGCCATTTCTGGTGACCAGCATTGAATATCCAGGTGTTTTTTGGCCGATTTAAATTTAACTGGCCAAGCTGATACTCAGTTCTAGCTGGCTAAGTTTAAACCAGTCAAAGACAGGCCTTATAAGTACATAAGTATTGCCATACTGGGAAAGACCAAAGGTCCATCAAGCCCAGCATCCTGTTTCCAACAGTGGCCAATCCAGGTCACAAATACCTGGCAAGATCCCAAAAAAGTACAAAACATTCTATACTGCTTATCCCAGAAATAATGGATTTTCCCCCGTCCATTTAATAATGGTCTATGGACTTTTTCTTTAGGAAGCCGCCCAAACCTTTTTTAAACTCTGCTAAGCTAACCACCTTTACCATATTCTCTGGCAACGAATTCCTTGTATTTCAGTGGCCTAATTTGGCCTCCAAACTTAGCCGGTCATGCGCTGAATATCAGTGGGTAGCCGGTTATCCGCTAGGCATTAACTGGCAATATTCAGCGGCAGATAGCCAGCTATCTCACACTGAATACTGACAGACGGCCAGCTAAGTGCCATTTAACTGGTCAGGAGCCGTTCCTGGCCGGTTAAATGGTTTTAAATATCAGTCCAAAGGTGCTTTAGAAAACTTGCCCGTTACACTTTAGGCCTTCCGGGGACAGAGAAATACCTCGTGTACCTGAACGTAACTCACCTTGAACTACTACTGAACAAAGGTGTAAGATAAAGTCAAACCCTTTAGCAAATGAACTCAGCCTGATAAGGTCAAGGGCCACTATTAACAGAGCCAGGGGGGAAAATGTCAGAAAACGTCCTGCATCTGCGGGGTTTCCCCTTCCTTGCGTCCCTTTTTGGAAGGGAAACCGCTCCCTTGTGAGTTTTCTGCCACATGTACAAGCCCACTGAACACACACATGTACATAATACCTTGACGGGAATGCATTTCTTCACACGCATATACACATTTCAAAGTCTGACTGTTGGACTGAAATCTAACCAGAGTCACATTTGATTCCAAATAAGAGAAAGAAATTCTTCATTTCGACTCTGGTTTTTTATGCTTCTCTGGTTAGCAATAAGTACTTTTGATCAGACAGATTAACTAGCAACTTTTAGTAAACACGTGATATACGCAAAGGTACTGGGTACGACTGGCAGATAACCTGTCTGCCACCGTGACATCACTAGAAGCTGGAGTTTACAATCAGTGTGTGTCTCTCCCTGATCCAAGCTACTCATTCCTATAAGGAAATCATCTACTTGATCCCCATAAATGAATACAGACACTATATACATGGACACTAAGAAAATATATGTGTCTATATGTATTTATATATATATATATATATGTTGTATGCATTAAGCATTAAGACTCATGCAACAGGTATCCATGCAGCATTATATTCTGCAGATAAATGTCAATGCAATATAAAGCTTATAACACCCCCCCCCCCCAGCACTATTGCTGTTTCAAGATAGATGGTGCTTTCAAGTCATTGATGTGGTGGCAGTGACATGTCTTTGGTGACTCTGAATCTAGCCAGGATAGATGACTAAGAGGCTCATTTTTAAGTCTCATAGGCAACCATGTAACTTTGTAAGTCTATGTGCTTTGAAAATGAGCACCTTCATCTCTCCCTAGCCCAAAGCAAATTCCCCTATAGCCTGCAAAATTGAAGGGCCTCACCCTGAATGTCCATTTCCCCTCATCACCTGGATCCCCTGCTGGCATTCTGCAGGAAGAGAAAGCTTTACGGCATTCTGAGTTATGAAACCACAACATTTGATAACGACGTTCGCCTCAAATTCCCTTTCAAACCAATATCTGAACCTTGAGTTTGGAACCAAAAATAATTTCCATGCAAAAATGCATCATTTTGTGGGGGGATTAAAATATACACAACTCCTTTAGTTAAGCTTTAAAAGCAGGATGTTCGTTTCCTCCATGTGTTGTATAGATTTGAACAGCTCGACTTGCTGTAGTACAGATGCTGCTGTCCATGGTACTCTTAAGATTTCTCCAATATCCAATCATTAGTTCCTGGGTTGATTTGTGTGGTAGCATGGCTTTCCTTGACAGATCTCTCTACACTGCATCATTTTTGGAATCTCAAAAACACACAAAAAAGCCTGCAGCAGATGTTTTCCTGGAAGTAGTAGATAGGTATTTCTGATCTCGGTATCAGATTATTTGTAAATAGCAAGAAGGTTGGGCAGGAGGGGGCAGTTGGTCCCACCTCTATTGCTTTCCATGCAGAAACCAACACACTGCGAGGCAGAAACAAGATTGCAGATTGTGATGACAGGCGTACATCTGTGGTTGCTCCGTTCGAGCTTACGATTTGCTTATAGGTTCCACTCAGACATCAGTTAACATTTTGGTGATATTAACATAGTTTGTGTTGGCAAGGGTGCAGTTGACCGTCTTCAGGTTCTCCTCTCTGAAGTCATCGTTGCTATTATTGACTCCTTCCTGAATCTCCATGTAATCTGATTTGCTCAGTGTGGAGGCACTTCGGCTTTTCTTGAGATCGGGGGAAGAGGGGATCTTTGGACAGCTAGTCACTTGCAAGTACTGGGCTTGCTCCTCTCCCTCTGTCTCCCGGTGATAGAAATAGTTAAAATTGGAGACTATGACCGGCACTGGTAAGGCAATTGTTAATACACCTGCAATAGCACAAAGGGAGCCCACTATCTTTCCACCTATGGTTGTGGGAACCATGTCCCCATAGCCAACTGTTGTCATAGAAACCACTGCCCACCAAAAGGCATCTGGGATGCTGGGAAACTGAGAGAATTTCTCATCTGCTTCTGCAAAATAGACAGCACTCGAAAACAGGATAACGCCAATGAACAGAAAAAAAATCAGGAGCCCCAGTTCTCTCATGCTGGCTTTCAGTGTCTGGCCTAAGATCTGAAGCCCTTTGGAGTGCCTGGAGAGCTTGAAAATTCTAAAGACCCTTACCAACCGGATAACTCTGAGGATGGCCAGAGACATTGCCTGTTGACCTTGTTGACCATCCTCAGGCTTCTCAGCTAGTTCAGTCCCTAGTGTGATGAAGTATGGAATAATAGCCACAATGTCAATAATGTTCATTAAGTTGGTAAAGAAGCCAGCTTTGCTGGGACAGGCAAAAAACCTAACCAGGAACTCAAAAGAGAACCAAATGATGCACAGGGTCTCCACTATGAAGAAAGGGTCTGTAAAAGTTGAAGACTGGTATCTCATAGTGCTGTTGGCGTATGGCTGGAAGTTAACACTACTTACAAGGGCATTTTCATTCTCATTCCGAAATACGGGTAATGTTTCAAGGCAAAAGCTTACGATGGATATCAGAATCACCATGACGGAGATGATAGCTATAATCCTGGCTGGCCCACTGCTCTCAGGATACTCAAAGAGAAGCCACACTTGTCTCTGAAACTCGTTGTCGGGCAAAGGTCGCTCCTCTTCTTTAATAAAGCCTTCATCATCCCTAAACATTTCCATAGCTTCTTCCCCAAGTTCATAAAACCTGATTTCTTCTGAGAAAATATCTAAAGTTACATTGACAGGCCTCCTCAGTCGCCCACCAGACTGGTAGTAGTATAGAATAGCATCAAAGCTGGGTCGATTTCTGTCAAAAAAATACTCATTTCTCAAAGGATCAAAGTACCTCATCCTCTTTTTAGGATCTCCCAGTAAGGTTTCTGGAAACTGTGCCAAAGTTTTGAGCTGTGTCTCAAAACGCAGCCCTGAAATGTTGATGACTACTCTCTCACAGCACTCATGGTCTGTCTCGGGGTCATAGGTATCCTGAGGGTGTCCCGGAAAAGCTGATGTATCGTCTGTGGGCTCTCCAGTTGCAACTGTCATAGCTAGGATAGAAATGCAAACCTCCCAAAGATCCAGTGATCTTGCTCGATGAGAGTTTCACTTGGGTTGCTTGGAAAAAACACCCAAGTCTTGGGTGGCTTTCTTAAAAGTCTGCAAAATGTCCTTTACTGAAAAGAAAGAAACACAGAAAATGCTTGTATTAGACTCCTTCGACAAATATGCTTTCTCTTCCTAAACCTGTATAGTTTTGTGAAGGGGGTGGATTTAGGGTGCACAGGAACAGGCAATGATGAACGTCTTTGAAGACAGAAAAAGAATTGTTCCTTCAACGTACTGAAAGCTTTTTAGTCTACTGACTACTTTACTATCAAGGAAGCATTAAAGTTACATACAACAATTCTCTTCATTGGAAACAATGTCTAAACATTGGCAATATAAAAACAATGTAGTTGCTTTAACAGGAAATACCTCAAGATCCTTCGGCTAGTCTAGTGTTAACAAGGGCTAACTGATCACAGGAGCTCTGCAGTACTGATAGATACCATGGACAGGGCTAAGGGAAGTAGGATGGCCTTGCTTTTATCACCCACCGTTCCTAACAAGTCCTGGTTTGAACAAACTGAAGCTCCATGGAGCAACTGACTACAGGACTGTTTGTCATGCGTGGGCTTTCTTCAGAAACCACTTGCCACTACAGTCACATGTGACTATGCAAAATTGTTTTTATAATAATAGAGCGTTGTAGCAGCCAGCTTCTTGGTGTGCCCGGGTATCTAGCTAGCTGTATTCAGAAGCATTGCCAGGGCTGGCCTGACAGTATGCCAACTGTGTGCTGTCATCCAGCAGACAGGCTATGAATCCCGAGCCCAGCTCCTTGGTCTGCCGAGACCGGGAACGTCGAGAGAAGGAAGCAAGCCCCAGCCACCATGGTACAGCAGATTGGGCACAAGGGTGCATTTGTGCCCACTTGCAGAGGGAGCCGCAGTCCCTGCTTGTAAGTCACAGGCTTGCTGCTATCATGGCAGGACTAAATGGGAGGGAAGTAAAAATTGCAGAGGTGTTTGGGGGGGGGGGGGGGTAGGGAGGAGAGGCAGATCCTAGGCTATCAGCCACAATTCTGATCAAGAATAAGGACATGCATTACCTTGTATGAGGCGTTTCTTAGTAATTGCCAACACCCAGGTTCATGATTGCAGGGAATCCTAGACATTAAAGTAAGCTGTCAGGCATCCCATAACTTCCTATCTTCACAAAGTTACAACATAATGGTGAGTCATCTTTAAGAGGAAGGGAGACCGCAGTTCGAGGAGATGAGAAGGTGGGGGGTCAGTGCAGATCTGGAAAGGGAAAAGCCTTGGCTTGGTCCCCGCAGCTTCTTCACTTGAAGGGACGGTGAGCATCTGTTTGGAAGATGCTGAGCTCAGCAGAACCCGTCGTCCCCAGTGTCCTCGGGAAGGTGTGTGACGCTACTACCTGGGGAGGGGGAAAAAAACACAGCAGCAAGGTAGACGTGGTACCTAGAGCAGCATCTGCAAAAGCTTAGCAGCAGCAGGGCCAGCAGCACCCCCCGTGTGCTTGGGTTTTTTTCGATTGCATGTGTGGCTTTCTTTCAGAAGTCCTCGCCGTCCTCTGCACCGCAAGACCACTTCACTGCACAAGCCTCTGCAGACCAGCTAAAAGCATCTCTCTCTCTCTCACACACACACACACACACCACTGCAGAACGAAAGCACCCCCTGCCTGATGTACTGTAAAAATGAGGCTGGTGCCTTTCCTCCTCCAGAACAAAAAACACGCAGCTCAGTCTGGCAGAAATCCTCAGGGGGGTCACACACCAGGGCACAGGAGACGAAAAGGGGAACGCATGTTCTAGCTGATTCCGCATAACAAATGAGCTGTCTAGGGGATCCAGCGAGCAGCAGGCTGCCAGTGAAAGAAATCGGAACAAAAACTCCGAGGTAGGTGGCTAAGGGGCTCCCCCAGATCAGGTTTTGTATTCCTTGGGCTGGCTGGGGTTGGGAATGAATGCTTTGCTCGCTGCCGAGGGAGCCTTCAGAGCCCGAGAGGGGAGTGGGAGTGGGGGTGGGGGAGGGTGTCATTGCGCAACAGTGACACCTACAGGTCAGGTTTACAGCCAATCGTTGCAGGGTTCCAGAAGGAGCTGCAGTTCGTAATCCCCTGCTCCAAGAACCTTCTGCAATGGCTGAACAGCAGAGTTAGGAGGAGGATATAAAAAACAGGAGGAGACCACCCCCCCCCCCCCCCCCCCCCCCCCAGATACACACACACTTCCCGGTGTTAGACCAATTTACCTAGAAGCTCAATGTAGCAGAAATAAACTATTCACCCCTCCTCCTTTCTCTCTTGCCCTTCTACCCCTCCCCCCCCCCTATAAAAGAAACCCACTATTGCACAAAATGTCAGTTTCTTTATACAAAGTGAAAAAAGGCCAAGACTAGAAGCCTCATTGCACCCCTCTGACTTTTAATGTTTCCACCTTCGTTAGATCAGGCAGGGGATGTTCACATCTCAGCCCCTTCTACAAGGAATGTCCCTGACCTCCCCCCACCAGCAGTGCTGGATTGCAAGCAGAATCCCCCCCCCCCCCCCTCTCCCCTGCTCTCTGCAAAGACTGCACAAGTACAGTACATGGTGCTTTCCGGCAGGAGGTACATTAAATATTACCGTAAAGTTCTTCTAATAAAAGATCGGCATTTCTGCCTGCACCTTGGACGTTTAAAAAACGTTTTCATTCTCCATCACCCCCCGCTAAAGGCTGAGTGTAGATTTACCTCTGCTTTCAAATCCAGAATATCAGCCGGTTTCTACTCCTCCCCCCCGTCTACACGCTACAAGTTGAAAGAATAGTACAATCCCAGGGACGTTTGCAGAACAGAAATGCTACATTTGATTTAACCCTTTGTAACGAGCTGCAAATTGGACGGTTATCTGCTTCTCTCTTCCTTCAAAAGGATTTGGTAAAAACCTGCTCTCCCGAATAAATAAATGTACCCTTGATATTACAACTATGGTATATACACATTACTGGAGAGAGAGAGAGAAAAAAAGAAAAGAAAACCCACATTCCGTCACATAAATTATCACCCGCACTTGCAGCTGAATAAGCAACATCCCTCTTTAAAATATTATTTTTATAGCACTAGTTACAGACCAGCAGGTTTCTGATAACATGCTGGGGAAACATTTGCACGGGCTTTGTTTAGTTTAAGACGGATAGAAAAGGTGGTTAAAGGGTGACTTGTATCAGCTGTGCCCTAGCTTTAAAAAAAAAACAAACCCAAATCTTAAACGTTCTCTTCTCCACCTGTCTCTCCTCCTGTAACATGCTATTTCAAGATTTCATGCACTCTCAGCCTGTGGATTTTATTCATGCAATCCGTTTCAGTGGCATGCTAAAGAAGCAAGCTTTTCTGCCAGCCATCCTGCAGCGTGATTTGCGTTGGCACCCTTAAGACCATGCAAGCAGAAAAAAAAAAATAATAATAATGTATGCATAGAATATTGCCAATCTCAGTTTACCCTATTCGGAATATGAAGCCTCCATTTTTGTTTTGGTCCCCCAGCTAGTGGTAAATGTCTTGCTGAAGGGTGATGAGGCTGAGGTTCGCAATTGGTTCTGCAGTCGGGCATGCCATGCATACATAAAGATGCCCCTGCGCCGAAGAAGCGCGCGGGGGCTTCGCTCCTTACCCTGGGAGAGCCAGCTTAAAGGAGACACTGCTGGAGCCAGCAAAGAGGGCATGGCAGCCACGAGCCCAGGATTTACAGCCCTGGAAAACTTTCAAATGAAGCCTCCTCCTCCTCCTTCTCCCCACCCCGTGCTTTTTCAGCACTAAATACAGATCTTTTGTGATAAAATAGGAAAGCATTTAGTATTTGCAACTGGAGAATATATTTTGGGGAGGGAGTATTTGAGGAAAAACATGCCACATAAAATGCAAAACACAACAGCCCACGCGTTATTTAAAACCTGTGAAAAGCGTTTTTAAAAAGCCCTGAGAAAAAAAAATGGAATGTTAGTAAGATTATCAGATACAGGGTATTGAACTTGGCTGCAAGAGGGTACATTTTCGCACATATATGACACAATATATATATGTAAAATACCACTTATGAAATTACCCTCCCCCCCCCCCCCCCCCCAATATGTTAGGGTGGCTGTAGGCTTGTTTGGGGGTGGCTGTTGCATGGAGCACGAACAGAGCTGCAATCTTCTTTTATAAAATGCATTATTGGAGTTACATAATAATTTTATTTTTGTTACATTTGTACCCTGCGCTTTCCCACTCATGGCAGGCTCAATGCAGCTTACATGGGGCAATGGAAGGTTAAGTGACTTGGCCAGAGTCACAAGGAGCTGCCTATGCCTGAAGTGGGAATTGAACTTAGTTCCCCAGGACCAAAGTCCACCACCCTAACCACTAGGCCACTATTCCACTGTTGCTACTAATTGAGATTCTACATGGAATGTTGCTATTCCACTAGCAACATTCCATGTAGAAGTCAGCCCTTGCAGATCACCAATGTGGCCGCGCAGGCTTCTGCTTCTGTGAGTCTGACGTCCTGCACATACGTGCAGGACGTCAGACTCACAGAAGCCTGCGCAGCCTTCTACATGGAATGTTGCTACTAAGGAATAGCAACATTCCATGTAGAATCTCCAATAGTAGCAACATTCCATGTAGAATCTCCAATAGTATCTATTTTATTTTTGTTACATTTGTACCCCGCGCTTTCCCACTCATGGCAGGCTCAATGCGGCTTACATGGGGCAATGGAGGGTTAAGTGACTTGCCCAGAGTCACAAGGAGCTGCCTGTGCCTGAAGTGGGAATCGAACTCAGTTCCACAGTTCCCCAGGACCAGAGTCCGCCACCCTAACCTTTTGCATGCTTTGCATCTCATTATTATGTTTTCTGCAGTAATCTAATGCATTATTGCTGTTTAATGTGCATTAAGGGACAAACAATGAGGTCCTTTTACTAAGCTTCGGTCAGCACTAACGCATGATTTCTGCAGCAAAAAGGCCTTACCGCAGGGCATGCTAAGGCATCTCACAGCTAATTTTGTGATTAGCAGGCACTTCCCAAGCATTATTCGGGAGGTTTTGGTCAGCAGCGTTATGCACTAAGGATTATCTGGGCTGCAGAAATGATGGTAACTCTCCCACCAAGAACCCTCTTAACAGATCAATCTTGCCCAAACATTTGACAGCTGAGCCTGCAAAACACCAATAAATTGTTTTGTGTCATTACATGGTTAAACATAACTGATAAAAGAAGCAGGTCGTTTTCACTGTAGTGAATTTAGCTGTCATGTAACGTGTTGGACTGATGGCTTTGGAAACTGGAGAATCCCCTTTTTGCCACAGAAAAGGGTTCACCATACGTGGTTGCAATGTAACCTTCTCTCACAGATCATCTTGCCAATATGACTCAGCCAGGGTGGGTCCCTCCTCCAAAGTCCTAGTTGGCAGGGGAGTCCTTGGATGGAGCGAATGCCTATGAGCCAAGGAGAGCTCTCAGGCGCTCGCTGTCAGTGGGAAGAACGTGGCTCGTTCCCAGCAGCAGTTCCCTCTACACAGCAGCCACTGATCCCGAATGCTGTCCCCTGCCACCACATCCTCCTAGAATCATCTTCACTGGCTGGCCACCCTGTTCCCTTCCAACATGGAGCATCGGCACCCCACCCTCTGATGAGGTGCATTGGAACCCTAGGCAGTCGCCCGTTTCATCTGACCCTTCTGACAGCCCTTCTCTCAACCTTGCTTTGGAAGAATCAAGTGGATAATTCATTTTCTGCGTCTGTGCAATCACTGACCTCCTTACGGAGGCTGCCAACATTGGTGTCGGTGGCAGCATGTTGGGATACTGGATTTGGTTGCTATGGACACCTCTCCATTGGAAACTGCACTGAGGTCTCCCACTCATTTCACATTGGCCACCATGTTTTAACTTTCTGGCACTGGAACCTCATGTCAGCTTTAAGCAACACCAGGCTTTAATTGTCATGTAGTACCCTTCCTTGAGATGTATACATTTTAGGAGGGTAGCTCTTTTTGTTTAATTACTGTAACCTGCTAACTAGCACACTTCACTGCAGATAAATGTGGTGTGTAAGTACTTGTTGACTTGGTGTAGTCAAGGGAGGAGCTTGGGAAGAAAATGGGTGGAGTCATAATGTAGGCATGTATTTTATAAAATACATCAGTCTGCACATATTTTATGTGCTAATATTTAGCACTGCTCCAGAATTTATACGCTACAGGGATAGTTCTGAGAGCCCATTTTATAAAGGCACATAGAGAGCCATAATCGAACGGGGACGACCATCTCTAAGGACGTCCCGGCGAAGGAGCCTGGAAACCGCTATTATCGAAACAAGATGGGCATCCATCTTTTGTTTCGATAATACGGTCGGGGATGCCCAAATCTCCTTAGGTCGTCCTTAGAGATGGTCGTCCCCGGTTTTCGGCCATAATGGAAACCGAGGACGCCCATCTCAAAAACAACCAAATCCATGGCATTTGGTAGTGGGAGGAGCCAGCATTTGTAGTGCACTGGTCCCCCTCACATGCCAGGACACCAACCGGGCACCCTAGGGGGCACTGCAGTGGACTTCAGAAAATGTTCCCAGGTGCATAGCTCCCTTACCTTGTGTGCTGAGCCCCCCAAACCCCCAAAAGCCCACTCCCTACAACTGTACACCACTACCATAGCCCTAAGGGGTGAAGGGGGGCACCTACATGTGGGTACAGTGCAAGTCCCATAATATACCAGGATGGGATGTTCAGAAATCCAAAATCCAGGACTGTCCCAAAATCTCTAGCCTGGAACTGGGTAATTTGGCACCTCTGTGAATGAAATAGAAAGTTTTTACTAAGGGATCAGTTTATAGTCTGATCTCAGGCATTGGCAACATCCTATTTCAGATTCTTACCCCATGATCATAATGGAAAGCAGGAACAGAGCTGCCAAGATACCCAGCTCCACAAGGGAGGCTTTTTGACCAGCCCTGGTTTTGAGCCTTCATCACAAAGCAGTGTGGTATTTGTAGTCCCAGTTCTACTCTACAGTTGTAGGGAGTGGGTTTTTTTTTGGGGGGGGGGGGTGGGAGGCTCAGCACACAAGGTAAAGGAGCTATGCACCTGGGAGCAATTTCTGAAGTCCACTGTATTGCCCCCTAGGGTGCCCGGTTGGTGTCCTGGCATGTCAGGGGGACCAGTGCACTACGAATGCTGGCTCTTCCCACGACCAAATGGCTTGGATTTGGTGGTTTCTGAGATGGGCGTCCTCGGTTTCCATTATGGCCGAAAACCGGGGACGACCATCTCTAAGGTCGACCTAAATGTTGAGAATTGGGCGTCCCCGACCGTATTATCGAAACGAAAGATGGACGCCCATCTTGTTTCGATAATACGGGTTTCCCTGCCCCTTTGCCGGGACGTCCTTAGAGATGGGCGCCCTTAGAGATGGTCGTCCCCGTTCGATTATGCCCCTCCATGCGTCCTCGGGGGCGTTGACTGCAAACAAAACAAATAGTGAAGGGAACGGAATTAACCAACTCACTATCCCCAACCCTCATTTCCCCTAAAATATTATCTAAACATACCTCATGCTGCTCAGCTGGGCAGAAGAGCAGCGGTGGAGTTGCTCCTCTGGGTCCTCCCCAGCCTCCAAGGGGGACCCGGCTGCGGCACCAGAGTTTTCGCTCTCCTGCTCCTGTCGGGACATGATCACTCGGGTCCCAGCAGGAGCAGGAGAGAGAGAGAGAGAGACCCCAGTGCCGGACTCCCCTTGGAGACCCATGCCCGGGGATTTTTGATCCCCTCTCGGCGGCCCTGGTACAATCAAATAAATGAACCGTTCTTCTATCGCAACTACCCATAACACTGTTGGTTTTGGGCCCACAGTACCATTTCCTGTTTCTGCAGCAAAAGGGCAGGAGCAACTGTGTTACCTTCTGCTCCATGATGACATCGGTGAACAGGTTAAGATGCTGGGGAAAGGGAGAGGACTCAGAAGGGGACTTTTTTTTAAATCTTTTTGTTTTTTATTTCATTTCAGATAGATGAAATGCAAAATCGTTTGTACACATCCCTAGCATTTGGCAAGTATGCTTAAGGATCCAGCTTGATACCCTTTAAGTGGATTCTCCATAGTCTAATGTCTGTTCAGATTAAAGCTTCTATGGCCCACGGCTTATACATATTGGACTTTAGACCTCTAGTGAATTATATAGCCTAGAAATAAATCAGACACTTACTCTTAACAGCACATTAGTGGAGGTAGAAACTTCTGCCAACAGGAAAGATATGGATTGTGTTCCACAGTAAAGGGAACGTGAAATGCCCTTTCCAATAGAACGATCAACTCTTCCAAGAAATAATGAGTGTATCGACAAGACACAGAGAAGCAGCTTCGGAGACATCGCTCCATGAACTATCTCCATTCTCCAAATTAAAAATTAAACCTGAAGAGTCTCACATATCACTACAAATACAGTACGTAGAAAATGCATGATTACTGGCCAGGTAACATATAGATTCGTCGCCTGGACAAGACATTTCCATAACTCGTGAATGAGTACGATTTTTCTAGAACCCACCTGAGGAAGTGAACAGAGCAAAACAGAATCTGTACCCATCAGATAATTAGTCATTTTCATTCTGCTCTGTTTATGCCTCATAAATGAAACCGCCCTCTCGTGTTTATGTGATTTTCCACTTTTTTAATGACATTATTGGTCATTGCAAAACTGTGTTTAAAATTTTACCACAAAAAGTGGAGATTTTGTGCATTTGAACATTTTTCATAAACCTAAAGTTTTCTTTTATTTTTTTATAGAAGCAAGTTCTAGGTGGCCCAGAGAGTCTGCAATACAGGCTCAGAGCAGGGTGCATTCAGCAGTACCATTACAACATATTTCTTCCTGGAAAGGGTCATGGATCAGTGAAAGAGCCTCCATGGCTTGGTATGGAGGCTACAACGGTGACAAAATTTAAGAAAGCCTATAAGGACATCCTTATTTCTCTTACTAGGTATCTCTGCATCTCCACTGGGAAGAATATGGACTGTACCACAGTAGAGTGAGGACAGGAGGGACTGAACCATTTCCTAAGGGGCACCTTCACAGGGGTGACAATCAGGCTTATTTTTGAAAGAGAAGGGCACCCATCTTTTGACACAAATCGGGAAATGGGCATCCTTCTCCCAGGGTCGCCCAAATCGGCATAATCGAAAGCCAATTTTGGACGTCCTCAACTGCTTTCCGTCGCGGGGATGACCAAAGTTCACAGGGCATGTCAGAAGCATAGCGAAGGCGGGACTGGGGCGTGCTTAACACATGGGCGTCCTCGGCCGATAATGGAAAAAAGAAGGGTGTCCCTGATGAACACTTGGCCGACTTTACTTGGTCCTTTTTTTTATGACCAAGCCACAAAAATGTGTCCTAAATGACCAGATGACCACTGGAGGGAATCGGGGATGACCTCCCCCTACTCCCCCAGTGGTCACTAACCCCCTCCCACCCTCAAAAAAAATTTAAAAATATTTTTTCCAGCCTCTATGCCAGCTTCAAATATCATACCCAGCTCCATGACAGCAGTATGCAGGTCCCTGGAGAAGTTTTAGTGGGTACTGCAGTGCACTTCAGGCAGGCGGACCCAGGCCCATCCCCCCCACCTGTTAAACTTGTGGTGGTAAATGTGAGCCCTGCAAAACCCACCACAAACCCACTGTACCCACATCTAGGTGCCCCCCTTCATCCCTAAGGGCTATGGTAGTAGTGTAAAGTTGTGGGGATTGGGTTTGGGGGGGTTGGGGGGCTGAGCACACAAGGTAAGGGAGCTATGCACCTGGGAGCTTTTTCTGAAGTCCACTGCAGTGCCCCCTAGGGTGCCTGGTTGGTGTCCTGGCATGTGAGGGGGACCAGTGCACTACAAATGCTGGCTCCTCCGACGACCAAATGGCTTGGATTTGGTCATTTCTGAGATGGGCAGCCTCGGTTTTCATTATCGCCGAGAATCAGGGACAACGATCTCTAACGTCAACCTAAATGTTGAGATTTGGGTGTCCCCCGACCGTATTATTGAAATGAAAGATGGCCACCCATCTTGTTTCGATAATATGGGTTTCCCCGCCCCTTCATGGGGACGTCCTGCGAGGACGCCCTCAGGAAAACTTGGGCACCCCGTTCGATTATGCCCCTCCACCAGTGCCAACCATACCATTGAACAACAGTGTTTTTCACACATGGCCTTGCTTTCCAGCCCCTAATGACTTATGCAAATGAAGCTCTACAATGAGTCTCTACACATGGCTCCACATCCCCCACAGGCCACTCTTGGCGACTGTACATGTCAGAGTCTGATCACTGGTCTGAATGGCATCAATGTTAGCTCTAGGGAGTTTAAGGAAGTTCAGTAGAGTTGACTGCCGGATGTTGGAGGAGAAATAGTCTGCTATGAGCTTCAAGAAATTCATGAGAGTCTCAGGAAGGATAGAGCAAGTTATGTATCCTGTCTCCTCTACATAGAAAAGGGAGTGAGGAAGTCAGAGGTGATGTCTCTCAGCTCCTGTAGGCTGTCGGATGGTAGCAGTGCCAGTCTACCTGTGCCTTGTGGATCTGGCTAGCTGTGAGACAAAGGAAGGACCCAAATTGTCTCTCTCTCTCAGTGGCGTAGGAGGGGTGGGGCGGTGGGGGCGGTCCGCTCTGGGTGCACGCCGCTGGAGGGGTGTCGGCTCCACTGGTTCCCTGCTCCCTCTGCCCCAGAACAGGTTACACGGCAGGCAAGAATGCACTTGGGGGTGGGGGCCTGGGTGATGCACCGAGGGGGGGTGTCATGCTGCACCCTGGCGGGGGGGGGGGGTGTGAGCAGCGAACCGCCCCAGGTGGCAGCCGCCCTTGCTACGCCACTGCTCTCTCTCCTTGGAGTGTATGAGTCCCAGTAGGAAGGGCCTGATGAAGATAACCACCTCCAGGCCTGATAAAATATTTGGTCATGTACCAGACTGAGAGGATGAGTTTGTTTTTTTTTTTGTTACATTTGTACCCTGCGCTTTCCCACTCATGGCAGGCTCAATGCAGCTTACATGGGACAATGGAGGGTTAAGTGACTTGCCCAGAGTCACAAGGAGCTGCCTCTGTGCCTGAAGTGGGAATTGAACTCAGTTCCTCAGGACCAAAGTCCACCACCCTAACCACTAGGCCACTCCTCCACTCCAAAAGTTCAGAAGCAGGCCACCCATTTGGCACTGACCCAATTAAGAAGATGCTAAAACATTTATGTGCTGAATATGTGCACAAGTGATTACAATTCTAGCACATATACACGTATGCAAATGCCAGATTCCAGCTGTGCACTATCCTTTAATAGCTCATAGCTGAAAAGTGGGTGTACACGGGGTTATGGTGCTTGGATGCAGCATGGGTGAAGTACATAGTCATGGACATAGTTCTGCAATTAGGTTAAAAAAAAGCACTTCCACTAACTCAATGGCTGGCGTAATTGCTCAAACCTAAAGGAAAGTAAGCAGCTGCATTCTTTTATAGAATAGGCATGTGATACTGTGAGCGAGGGTTGAGGTTGGCCTTCACAGGAACACAGCCAGACAAGGTTGTAGACATGAAATAAGTGCTTTATTAAACACATTCTGTAGCTTGTTTTCTCCAGTTTGTTTTACATTTACTACTTAGTAGGTTCATGTCCCCTGATCCAGATGCTCAAGCTGAGTGTGCTGCTGCGGCTAAGAAAGCAAATAGAATGTTAGTTATTATTAGGAAAGGAATGGAAAACAAAAATGAGGATGTTATAATGCCTTTGTATCGCTCCATGGTGCGACCGCACCTCGAATATTGTGTTCAATTCTGGTCGCCGCATCTCAAAAAAGATAAAGTGGAATTAGAAAAGATGCAGAGAAGGGCGACGAAAATGATAAAGGGGATGGGACGACTTCCCTATGAGGAAAGGCTAAAGCGGCTAGGGCTCTTCAGCTTGGAGAAAAGGCGGCTGAGGGGAGATATGATAGAGGTCTATAAAATAATGAGTGGAGTTGAACGGGTAGATGTGAAGCGTCTGTTCACGCTTTCCAAAAATACTAGGACTAGGGGGCATGCGATGAAGCTACAATGTAGTACATTTAAAACGAATAGGAGAAATCGTTTCTTCACTCAACGTGTAATTAAACTCTGGAATTCGTTGCCAGAGAATGTGGTAAAGGCGGTTAGCTTAGCGGAGTTTAAAAAAGGTTTGGACAGCTTCCTAAAGGAAAAGTCCATAGACCGTTGTTAAATGGACTTGGGGAAAATCCACTATTTCTGAGATAAGCAGTATAAAATGTTTTGTACATTTTTGGGATCTTGCCAGGTATTTGTGACCTGGATTGGCCACTGTTGGAAACAGGATGCTGGGCTCGATGGACCTTTGGTCTTTCCCAGTATGGCAATACTTATGGACTTATGTCTTGGAATGACCCTGACCTGTCCATGTCCCACCCATGGCCACACCCCCTTTTTGGGTTGCATGTGAGACACCGTGGGCGTGCAGCGTTATATAATAGCGCATAGGCAGATGTGCAAGTCCAAATGACTGCCAATTAACACCAATAATTGACTGTTAATGGCTTATTAACTAATTAAATTGCACATGCATCTCCCCCTCTGTGACAAAATTTGGATGACCTATATAGAATCTGGGGGATAAAGACTAGCCCCCCCCCCCCCTTCCACCACCAATATTCAAAACCATTTAACTGTCCAAGAATGGCACCTGGCCTGTTAAATGTCACTTAACTGGCTATCTGGTGACATTCAGCTAGGACTAGCTGCTTATCCTCCACTGAATATTGCACCTAAGAGATAACTGGCTAGACCATGCAATATAGCCGGCTATCTCCGAATATTCAGCGCATAGCCGGTTATTGTAAGTGGCCACATCGGGCCACTTAAATATCTTTGGCCGATTCAAACTTAACTGGCAGTCTCCGAATGTTAACTTAGCCGGTTAAGTATGAAACAGCTAAAAATAAACCGGATATTCAATGCCGGTCACCGGAAACATCGCCTTCAAACTCTGCACCCTGGTTCACAAAATCATCTATGGAGAAGCCCCGAGTTACATGACCAGACTTGAGAGACTTCTTCTCCTCCATCGCTAACTCCAGATTCCGCTCCTTCTATTTCGCCGCACCTTATGCCTGGAATAGGCTTCCTGAGCCATTACGTCTAGCTCCATCCCTGGCAGCCTTCAAGTCCGGGCTAAAGGCCTACCTGTTTGATGCTGCTTTCGACTCCTGACTTGTAACTTTTATCTTATCCTTATGTGTCCGTCTGTCTGTCCTTCCCTTATCCTTTTTGGTCCTGTCTGTTTGTCCTGATTTAAATTGTAAACTCTTTTGAGCAGGGACTGTCTTCTTCATGTTCAATTGTAAAGCGCTGCGTACAACTGGTAGCGCTATAGAATTGATTTATAGTAGTAGTAGACTTGCCCAATTAGAAATACATCCGAATCAACACGATCTTATCTAAACCTGCACTACCCAAGCTGCAAAGGACTTAAATACAAAACAACTTACGCATCTAGTTTTTCCTACATAAGTACACAACTGTGGAACGCATTACCAAAAGCCTTGAAAACGACGTACGACCACCTAAACTTCTGGAAATCACTAAACACCAACCTGTTTAAAAAGGCATACCCTACCGATCCAACTTGAATGCCTAATCTCTGCAACACAACCAAACTAAAGCACGTAATGGACATAACACAACTCTTCCGTTCTCCGATTCCCTAACGTGGCTGTGCCACATGAACTTGATCTTACCACAACATCACCCTGTATTTGTTCACACCGGAGCCTGCAAAGGCCTCTCCGGTACTATGTAAGCCACATTGAGCCTACAAATAGGTGGGAAAATGCGGGATACAAGTGTAACAAATAAAAGAAATAAAACGGCCTGGCATTAATTTTCAGACTGACTGCTGACCGCCAGAGTTAGCCGGGCTAACTCCTGTAGTCTGAATATCGGCCCCTGGAAAGCCAGCATTGACTACCCCATAAATCCTATGCGAAACTGTTCCACAAAAAGACAAAAAACTGCCCAATTCTCACCAAAATTATGTGTGAAAAGAAGGAAGGATCCCCCAGCCTGAGCTTCATTCTTCCATCTGCTCTGATATCGATTAGAGACAGAGACTGCAAACGCATTACAGATTTCCTGCTAGGGACTTTCTCACACTTTCTCCAAGGCAAGCTCTCCAAAGTGAGAAATATTTTGCATTTGTACATTTACTTCCTGTCAAAACCTTTTTTTGTCACTTTCTGCATGAGTATCCAGCATGATATTCTGAATATATATATATTTTTGTTACATTTGTACCCCGCGCTTTCCCACTCATATACATCTTTCCTTTTAGTTGCATTGATTTTCTCTTTAGTTGCAAGACTTTTCTTTATGGTTTTGTAAATAATAAATAATTCTGCCATAAAATTATGCCAGACTTCCCCATCTCTAACACACAGTTCCAAACAGTATACTTTCTGCGTGATGGGTTTTGTGTGTGTGGAAACAGGCCATTTGTCATCTTCAGGGCTGGAAGTGATTGCTGAAGGTGCAAAGGAGCAGGGCTTGTGCTGATGAGGGCTCGGTAGGCATCGACATCGGACAGTGCGAAAGATTAATTATGCTTTGGTCTCATACTTTTTGTTTTTCTAAACATATCAATCACCGTAGGAGGTAGAAGATATGAAAAATGACCCTCCAGTGGTTTCACAAGGTCATCAAAGATATCAAGAATCTACAAATGGGTTAACACTTCAGAGAAAGACCCTGACAGTACAGCCAAAATGAGCTGTGTGTTTTGTAGGACCGGCAGAATGAAAGTGAGAATGAACACTGTGCAAACTTGTTTCTGTAATTTCTTTCCCCCCCCCCCCCCCCCCCCTCCCTCCCTCCCCTCCCCTTGAACTAAGTGGCGTGGAGGAGTGGCCTAGTGGTTAGAGCACCGTTCTTGCAATCCAGAGGTGGCCAGTTCAAATCCCACTGCTGCTTCTTAGGTTGTAAGCCCTCCTGGGACAGAGAAATATCCAGAGTACCTGAATGTAACTCACCTTGAGCTACTACTGAAAAAGGTGTGAGCAAAATCTTGGAATGTTGCTACTGTTGAAGATTCTACATGGAATGTTGCCACTTTTTGAGATTCTGAAATGTTGCTACTATTTGAGATTCTAGATGGAATGTTGCCAGTGGAGGAGTGGCCTAGTGGTTAGAGCACCGGTCTTGCAATCCAGAGGTGGCCAGTTCAAACCCCACTGCTGCTCCTTGTGATCTTGGGCAAGTCACCTAACCGTCCATTGCCTCAGGTACAAACTTAGATTGTGAGCCCTCCTGGGACAGAGAAATATCCAGAGTACCTGAATGTAACTCACCTTGAGCTACTATTGAAAAAGGTGTGAGCAAAAAAATCTAAATAAATAAATAATGTGATTAATCAAGGGGATAGGAGTGACTGGCAGGAACTAATACTTGGGTGGGGAGGGGACTGGAAAAGTGCTGATGCTGGGACTGGAAACTAGCTGAGACTGGAAGAGAACTGATGCTGGAGCTGGAAGTGTGAGACTGAAACTGAAAAGGGGGGAGATGCTATGGCTGAGACATGGGTGCTGATGGTGGCAGTTGCTGGGGACGGAGTAAGGGTAGTTCGTTAGATATACTGCCTTTCTGTTACGACCAAAGTAGTTTACATATTCTATGCAGGTACTTTCTCTGTACCTGGTGAGCTTACAACCTAAGTTTAGGAGACAGTGGCAGATTTTGGGGGAGGTAAGAAGGGAACGAAGGACAGATATTGGGAGGGGGCAGGGGAGAAGCAAGGGCATAAGTACAGAAAGGTTGAGTGGGAGGGGCATAGTGATAGATGCTGAGATAAGGAGAAGGAAAGGCAGATTTAATGAACATCGGAAAAGGAATTAATAGGTGGAAAGAGGCAGAAGGAAATTAAGAAAGGGGCTGAAGATACAGGGGTTAAGTGATAGGGAAGAACTTGTATCTGATTAAGGGATGAGACATAGAAGAAGATAGATGAGACTGGAGAGGAGATAAGTATAGAGGGGGCAGTGGCGTAGCAAGGGGGGGGCGGGAGGGGCAGTCCGCCCCGGGTGTCAGCTCAGGGGGGGTGCTCCCTGCCAGCTCCCCCCCTCAGCGAATCGACACCCCCCCCCCCCCCCCCCGACCAGCTCCTGCATCTTACCTTTAAAAAGAATATCGGGAGGCGAGGCGCAGCACCTCACGCCTGCCCTGCATGTAAAAGAAATGTGGACCGTCGGGTCTTCCCTCGCTCTATCTGTCCCGCCCTCTGCTGACGCAACTTCCTATTTCCGCAAGGGCGGGACAGACAGAGCGAGAGAAGGCCCGACGGTCCACATTTCTTTTACGTGCGCCTCGCCTCCCGATATTCTTTTTAAAGGTAGGGTGCGGGTGGGGGGGTGCAACGGCGAACCGCCCTGCCCCGGGTGGCAGCTCCCCCCTGCTACACCACTGTAGAGGGGGGAAATGGGGAACTGGGGATGGAATGAAACAGAGGCTGGGAATGGGAAGACTAGGGAAGTAAAAGTAGGAAATGGAAAAGGTGAAAAGAGGGAGACTGAGGATTGGAGGGGCAAAGGAGGAGTGAAATATAGCTATAGCCAGATTTAAAAAACGATGAAAGAAATGCATTAAAAAGATGGAACAGAAGGATCAACATCACAGAGAGATGTGAGGTGGAAGCGAAGAAGATAGGAAGACTGATGAAAGAGGAAATTAGATCCTGGAAGAGGGTTTGGAAGAAAACCAGCAAGACAGAGTGGTAAAAATAGACTAGAGCCAACCTAACTGGAAAAATTAAACAGGCCCGATATTCAGAAAAAGCTATGCTCCTAAATTTCGGTTTCTATATTTGTGTCCTGTGTTCAGCCAATATTAAGAACCTAAATTTTCAGCTGAAAATTCATCTTCCGCAAATCTCTGAAAACATATTTCTTCAACAAGGCCTACAATGAGAACCTACAGCCCCACTGATCCAGTTCACCAACCCATTCAGTTATGAAAGCCCACCTTCTATAAATACCCTTATAAATCCTGTCCTTCCCACTCATGGCAGGCTCAATGCGGCTTACATGGGGCAATGGAGGGTTAAGTTTTGCCCAGAGTCGCAAGAAGCTGCCTGTGCCTGAAGTGGAAATCGAACTCAGTTCTTCAGTTCCCCAGGACCAAAGTCCACCACCCTAACCACTAGGCCACTCCTCCACTAGCAACATTCCATGTAGAAGTCGGCCCTTGCAGATCACCAATGTGGCCGCGCAGGCTTCTGTTTCTATGAGTCTGACATCCTGCACGTATGTGCAGGACGTCAGACTCACAGAAACAGAAGCCTGCGCAACCTTCTACATGGAATAGCAACATTCAATGTAGAATCTCCAATAATAGCAACATTCCATGTAGAATCTCCAATAGTATCTATTTTATTTTGTTACATTTGTACCCTGCGCTTTCCCACTCATGGCAGGCTCAATGCGGCTTACATGGGGCAATGGAGGGTTAAGTGACTTGCCCAGAGGACACAAGGAGCTGCCCCTAATCAACCTTTCTTCCCCTAAGCAACCTCTACACAATACTAACTATACCTAATATACTGGAACAACTATGTTAACAATACTATGTAAGCCACATTGAAGCCTGCAAATAGGTGGGGAAATGTGGGATACAAATGCAATAAAATAAATAAATAAACTTAAAAATTAGGCTTAGATTAAGCCTGCCATTCATTTGCCTAGTTTTATAAGCCTAATGTATGAGCCTAGTGCTACAAATAAGTGCTAACCTACTACTACTATTTAACATTTCTAGAGCGCTACAAAGTGTACGCAGCGCTGTACAAACACAGAAGAAAGACAGTCCCTGCTCAAAGAGCTTACAATCTAATAGACAAAAAGTAAAGCATTTAAATTAAAATATTTAAGCAGTCAAGCACAAGAGAACAGTCACAGAAGGACAGAAGATGTTGAAGGGTGGTCAGTGTGATTAGGTGTAACTCTGGTTGGAGTAGTGGGAGAAGGTGATAGGAGATATACTATAGGATGTCATTCTGAGGCCAGGCTAAGTCTAAAGCAGGAGAAGGTATTCTCTGCAGCCTATCTGTGAGATGGAAAATGCTCTCTGAAGCTGCTGCTATAAGTTGTTAGTTTTCTCTCCCTGAAAGAGATCCAAGCCACACCCACGAAGTTCAAACTGTCAGTGGGGAGGGTGAGGGGAGGAAATGGCAGTGCTTGATGAAAAAGAGAGCTCAGTTTGATAGGAGATATACTATAGGATGTCATTCTGAGGCCAGGCTAAGTCTAAAGCAGGAGAAGGTATTCTCTGCAGCCTATCTGTGAGATGGAAAATGCTCTCTGAAGCTGCTGCTATAAGTTGTTAGTTTTCTCTCCCTGAAAGAGATCCAAGCCACACCCACGAAGTTCAAACTGTCAGTGGGGAGGGTGAGGGGAGGAAATGGCAGTGCTTGATGAAAAAGAGAGCTCAGTTTGATAGGAGATATACTATAGGATGTCATTCTGAGGCCAGGCTAAGTCTAAAGCAGGAGAAGGTATTCTCTGCAGCCTATCTGTGAGATGGAAAATGCTCTCTGAAGCTGCTGCTATAAGTTGTTAGTTTTCTCTCCCTGAAAGAGATCCAAGCCACCTCCTAAATGTTGTTCCCCATCCTAAATCCACCCCTGTAGCAACGGTGCAACACCACTTTTTATGCTCCTAAATTGAGGAGTTTAGTGAGATTTTCCCCTCCCCTCCCCCCAACATTCAGCAGTTTTAAAACCGCAGACATCCATGGGTATCAACATTGAATATCCAAGAGAGCAGATAGGCAATCGATCCACAAGATTGATACACAGAGACAAAAAAGCACGTCGTGAAAATGATATACAAACCAAGTCCAATTTAGTCGACGCTAAAATAATAAATAATTAAAAGCCCTCTCGAGTGCTGCATCAGGGGCTTGTAACAAACTGTCAACAAACAGATTTAAAAAAAATACATTAATATAAATCATAAGCCCCCACCCTTGACCCGCCCATGCCCCTCCCATGGCTATGCTCTCTTTTGAGTTGTGCATTATCAGATTTGCATGCACATCTTTATAGAATAGCACTTAACAAAATGCATGCACAAATCCAAAATGTTGTCAATTAATGTTGATAATTAATTGTTAGCACCCAATGATTTGCGCTAATTGGCTCATTAGCCAAATTAGGTGTGTGCACACTTCAGGATAGCGTGCAATGTTGCACATGGAAATTTGTGGGTCCTTTATAAAATCCAGGGTTTTATGTGCGGGAAATGTCTTGTAACATTCCCTCCAAAATGGGGGGGGGGGAATATAACCCTTTCATATGTCTGCCCCTTAGGTGTCAGTGGGAAGTAAATGAAACAGAGGTCTATGTTAACCTGCCACTAGGAATCCTCACTACTCACCCCACCCCCACCCATCCCCATATTTCAGTCAATATTTCAACTGAATTCCTAGTTCTGTTTTCATTTCAGTGAGAGCAGTATAGACTGAGGCATCGCATAAATCAGATACATTACTACTTGACATGTTATACTTCTACTACTACTATTTAGCATTTCTATAGCGCTACAAGGCGTACGCAGCGCTGCACAAACATAGAAGAAAGACAGTCCCTGCTCAAAGAGCTTACAATCTAATAGACAAAAAATAAAGTAAGCAAATCAAATCAATTAATGTGTACGGGAAGGAAGAGAGGAGGGTAGGTGGAGGCGAGTGGTTACAAGTGGTTACCAGTCAAAAGCAATGTCAAAGAGGTGGGCTTTCAGTCTAGATTTAAGGAAGTTCCTTAAGGAACTTCTGTTTTGGATGAAACTTTGTGAACAATCATGCCCACAGCATGCACAAGACATGTGCACGCAGAACCATTATCACTGGACTGAATTAGACTGAAAAAAGGAAGTCCCATATGGCATGAGAAAAGACTGCATCGTCTCCTCTGTGCTATTAATTGATTTTTGAATCAGATCCACTCAACACAAACCAGACTGCTGCACTCATTGCTTTACTTTGCTGATTCAGTGCTACGGAAACTTTACGGCATTTCTTTTTCAATCTAACATTCCCATGCTTATTTACAATTTTCTTTTTCTAGGCTGTTACGGGATGTCAACATTGCCATGGCAACACTTTAGTTCTTCATGCCCGTTCCTGCAAATGGTCATTTTCCTTTTTTCATTCAGGAAGAAACTATTTATAACGATTAACCCCACCACCACCACCCCCAGGCATCAGGATAAAGGGCGATGAAATGATAAAGGGGATGGGACGACTTCCCTATGAGGAAAGGCTAAAGCGGCTAGGGCTCTTCAGCCCGGAGAAAAGACAGCTGAGGGGAGATATGATAGAAGTCTATAAAATAATGAATGGAGTGGAAAGAGTAGATGTGAAGCATTTTGTTTACTCTTTCCAAAAATACTAGGACCAGGGGGCATGCGATGAAGCTACAATGTAGTAAATTTAGAACGAATCAGACAACTTTCTTCTTCACTCAACATGTAATTAAACTCTGGAATTCGTTGCCAGAGAATGTGGTAAAGGCGGTTAGCTTAGCGGGGTTTTAAAAAGGTTTGGACGGCTTCCTAAAGGAAAAGTCCATAGACCATTATTAAAATGGACTTGGGGAAAACCCACTGCTTATTTCTGAGATAAGCAGCATAAAAGGTTTTGTACGTTTTGGGGATCTTGCCAGGTATTTGTGACCTGGATTGGCCACTGTTGGAAACAGGATGCTGGGCTTGATGGACCTTTGGTCTGTCCCAGTATGGCAATACTTTTGTACTTATGTAATACTTACTCTCAAACCAAAACCCCTTTTAAAGGGGATCTTCAACACCAGGACACACACACCCTTTGGAAACAGGATCCCGCTATGTTTGGATTGAAGCATGTGTTTTAAGATGCCCATCCATTCACTTAGGGGGCGATGCTCAGAACTCCTGCGCTAAGCCAACAGCGCAGAAACCTTACTCCTGGAACAGAACAGAAACCTAGCTTGCCGATGCTCACAGGAAGTGGTATTCAAATTACGTGCGCGCTGTAAAAGCGAAAGCAAGGGGGAACGTGCTTGGTGCATGTGCAGAAGAGTTTCACGGTAAGCTCAGCTCCTGGGCGCATTCACCAGGCAAACCTTAACATGAAGCATGCATTGGTGTTGGCTTTCTGTGCCTTTAAAAATAAGCATTTCAATTTTTTTTTTTTTTTTTTTTTACTTGGAAGGCTTATATTTAAACACAGAAACAGGCGCCAATCTGTGCTTTCACTTTTGGGTTTGCTCTGACTCATACACATTTGTCTCACTACCAGCGCTTAGTAGGAGCTTGCACAGGCTTCCTTCTGCTTCCAAATTACATAAAAACTGGCAGATTTTAAAAGAAAGAATCATGAGAAATCCTTTCTCCAGGCACCCTAACGCCTGCTCCGAGCTGGCGTTATTTTTTCAGCAGTAAGGGTGGCTTTCTTTTGTGCGCAGTTCTCTGAGCATTGGGAGGGAATAGGAACAGGAGAGTGACAGACCAAGGGAGGTAAGGGGTGGGGGGAGGTTGCTGCAGCCCGAGTGGGGGGGGGGGACTGTGGTGGTGGCTGTGGCCCGAGTGGGGGGGAGTGGCAGCAGCTGTGGCCCAGGTGGTGGGGCAGCGGTGGCCCTGCCCCAGCTCTGTCTCTTGGCAGCTCAGCTGACTGGACTGATCCTCGGATCGCCACTGAAAATCCAGGGAGAGATTGTTGCAGCACTTATCTGGGGAGCACTGGGGGCAGTCTGGGAAAGGAGCTGGGAGTTTTCAGCTAGCAGAGATTTTCTGTCTGTTAACCAGGAAACTATCTGGATAGCAAATAAACTGTCCTTATGCAGGTCATTTATTTATTTATTTAGATTTTGCTCACACCTTTTTCAGTAGTAGCTCAAGGTGAGTTCCATTCAGGTACTCTGGATATTTCTCTGTCCCAGGAAGGCTCACAATCTAAGTTTGTACCTGAGGCAATGGAGGGTTAGGTGACTTGCCCAGGATCACAAGGAGTAGCAGTGGGATTTGAACCAGCCACCTCTGGATTGCAAGACCAGTGCTCTAACACTAGGCCACTCCTCCACTCAGCAACATTCTATGTAGAATCACCAATAATAGCAACATTCCATGTAGAATCTCCAATAGTAGCAACGGAATCTCAAATAGTAGCAACGTTCGATGTTCCACTGCACTAACCACTAGGCCACTCCTCCACTCCATTAACTGGGTACTGCTCTGAATAGCACTGGCAACTGGATAAGTACCGCCATTCACCAAAATACCTCGATGTCCAGCGCTGGTATCCAGGTACATCCCAGCTCTGAATAGCCACTTAATAAAACGATGACTTCCACCAGCTGAGTACGTCCATCACAATTCAAAACCCCCAAAGAATAACATAGATATCAAACATGCCCTGTTCTCTGAGCAGTAGGAGGGAATAGGAAATGGCCTTATTAAAATCCGTTTGACTACATTAGCACGCTATTTGCGCTAACCTTAGGCGCACACGTCTCCTGCACTAGAGCCTCTGAGCATTGTGCACTCACTAATGCGGGCGCTCATCCGGCGCTAATCGCCTCTAGCGCCCGCGTTCGGTTCTGAGCATCGGCCCATTAGAGCTTGGCTCTAGGACTGGCAGGGAACGTGGGAGGGATCCAGAACAGATTGGGGATCTACCGCCGGGTGCAGCCAAGGCAGAGTCACGGTCGGGAAAGACCCCTTCAAGTAAATGAATACCAGGGGGACCTTTTACTAACACCCAAATTCGTGTATGGTAACTGCTACCAACAAGCATGGCCGTTGCTGACTGGTTAAATCACTTTAAATATTGGGCCCTACTTTTTACAGAAAGGGCGGTGGATAAGTGGTACGGCCTCCTGGTGGACGTGGTGGAGACGAAGACTGTGGCTGAATTCAGAAAAGCATGAGACGAGCAAGTGGGGTCTCTTAAAGGAGAGAAAGAGATACTGGATGGTGTGAATGGACAGACTGGATGGGCCGTTTGGCCTTTATCTGCCTCATAGTATGAGTTAAAAAAAATGAGTTAACTGCACTGAGTTAAAAAAATGAGCTCCATAGAAGAAGTATGAGGCTCATACTTCTTCTATGGAGCTCATTTTTTTAAATCAGTGCAGGGTTGAAGCGGCTAAGCAGATTCAGAAGGGTAGGCCTTACAAAACAAATAGGTCTTTAAAGTTCGCCTGAATTCTAGATGGTCATGTATCGGTTTCACTCTTTTTGGTAATGAATTCCACCTTTGAGTACTTAAGTAGGTGAAATTGGATGCGTAGGACGTTTTATATTTAAGACCAATGCAATTAGGATAATGAAGATTCATACAGGTACGAGATGATCTGATACTATTCCTGGCTGGAAGGTCAATCAGGGCAATCATATAACCAGGGGCTTCACCGTAGATTATCTTGTGGACCAGAGTACAAAGTTTGAAGGTCATGCGGGCCATGATAGGGAGCCAGTGCAGTTTCAGTCGAAGAGGTGTAGCTCTATCGTATTTTGTTTTGTTGAATATCAATCTGGCCGCTGTGTTCTGGGCAGTCTGGAGTTTTTTCAGAAGCTGGACCTTACAACCTGCATATAATCCATTACAGTAGTCCAAGTGGCTCAGTGCCAATGATTTACTTTATGTTCTGAAATACTGACACATGAGTTGTGCCTGTTGATATTTCGGGCATTGATGCTTGTGAAATGGACAATCCGGCCAAATGTATTTTTGAACATTGGCAAATCCTTGTCTAAAATTCTACTACTACTATAAATCATTTCTATAGCGCTATCAGTCGTACACAGCGCTTCACAAATGAACACAAAGAAAAGACAGTCCCTGCTCTAAAGAGCTTACAATCTAAATCAGGACAGACAGACAGGACCAATAAGGATAAGGGTAAGACAGACAGAAGGACACATAGGAGAGAGGAAGACAAGATAAAGGTTACGAGCCAGTGACAAGTTAGGAGTCAAAAGCAGCATCAAACAGGTAGGCCTTTAGCCCGGATTTGAAGGCGGCCAGGGATGGAGCTAGTCGTAACGGCTCAGGAAGCCCATTCCAGGCATAAGGTGTGGCGAGACAAAAAGAACGGAGTCTGGAGTTAGCGATGGAGGAGAAGGGTGCAATTAGGAGAGATTTGCCTAGTGAACGGAGTTCCTGGGAGGGAGAGACGAGGGTGGAGAGGTAGTGAGGGGCTGCAGAGTGAATGCACTTATAAGTCAATAAGAGCAGCTTGAATTTTATACGGAAATGGATAGGGAGCCAGTGAAGTGACTTCAGGAGAGGACTGATATGGGCATAATGACTGGCGAAATATTAGTCGTGCAGCAGAATTTTGAACAGATTGAAGAGGAGAGAGGTGGCTGCGAGAAGCAAGTTGCAGTAATCTAAGCGAGAGGTGATGAGAGTGTGGATGAGGGTTCTGATAGCGTGTTCAGAAAGGAAAGGGCGAATTTTGGAGATATTATAAAGGAAGAAACGACAGGTTTTAGCAATCTGTTGAATATGTGCAGAGAAGGAGAGGGAGGAGTCAAAGATGACCCCAAGGTTAGGAGCAGATGAGACAGGAAGAATGAGCGTGTTGTCAACAGAAATAGAGAATGGGGGAAGGGGAGAAGGTGGTTTAGGAGGGAAGAGAAGGAGCTCAGTTTTGGACATATTGAGCTTCAAGTGGCGATGAGACATCCAGGTAGCAATGTCAGAGAGGCAGGCAGATACCTTGGACTGGATTTCTGCTGAGATTTCTGGTGTGGAGAGGTAGATCTGGGAGTCATCAGCGTAAAGGTGATAATGAAAACCGTAGGAAGAGTGGAACCTGACACATTCCAACCTGGATGTCTCAATTCTACTTTAAGTTACAAAAAAAATTGGAATTAAATTATACTTTACATCTTCACCTTTAACAAATTGACTCGTTGAATGGACACTTTATTGCTTTTTCCATAAATTCCACTTTATACATTCTTTCTAAAGTGTCACTCAAAATGTTTCCAAGGTATTTGTTACTGGGAAGTACAATTTCTTAAATCCGTTTAGCTGGTAAGTGGGTCATTTGAAAACTGATATACCTGTTGGGTATAATTAAGGGTTCTTACCCTGCACAGAATGGAGACATTCCCAGAGGAAAGGGTTAGGGCAGGGACTGCAACAATTGAAATAATTTTACATTTTCAAAAGTGCGTTCATTGGTTTTAGTCCAAAAAAAGTGTGCATGCCTCAGAGGCGGACTGAAGAGGCATCCGGGCACCCAGGCAATGAGGACCTTTGGGCCCTCCCTGGTCTTGCTGCTGCCCCCCCCCCTCCCCCAGCCACTGACCTTTTTCTTTAGTCTTGCAGCCAAATCGGCCACCTGCTGCTGAGTTGACACTTGAAGGTCCCTCTGCCATGGCCAGTGCTAGTGGAAGAAGGAAGTGGCATCAGAAGGGGGCAGGGCCGCGGCAGAGGGAAGTTCCAGCGTCAGCAGCAGATGGCTGATTTAGCTGCCAGCGTCCCCCACCTGCAAATGGGGAGGGTTTGGGGGACAGGAACGGAGGAGGGGAGGAGAGAGGGACATCCCAGTCCTGGTTTCAGAGGACAGAGAAGGACTTCGTACATCAGGAAAATGGGAGTGAAGCCCGTACGGTCAGTCCATCCCTGGCAGGCCTAAAGAAGGGGCTGTTTCCCTTAGGCAGTTTGGACATTTATGCATAATTCACAGGTAAAAAGCACTTTAGACTTAAGATTATTTTGTAAAGGCAACAGAGGCATCAAGGTGCCTTTCTCAGATCAATCCCAAATAGTGCACAAATTCTCACCGACTCTGCTTGTAGGTTTTATCTAATGAACCCTGACAAAATACCCCTGGAGCAAAAAAATTACGGGATCCTTCTACTAAAATGCATTTTTTTTTTTTGTTTTGTTACATTTGTACCCTGCGCTTTCCCACTCATGGCAGGCTCAATGCAGCTTACATGGGGCAATGGAGGGTTAAGTGACTTGCCCAGAGTCACAAGGAGCTGCCTGTGCCTGAAGTGGGAATTGAACTCAGTTCCTCAGGACCAAAGCCCACCACCCTAACCACTAGGCCACTCCTGCTACTATTTGAGACTCTACATGGAATGTTGCTATTCCACTAGCAACATTCCATGTAGAAGTAAGCCCTTGCAGGTCACCAATGTGGCCGCGCAGGCTTCTGCTTCTGTGAGTCTGACGTCCTGCACGTCAGACTCACAGAAGCAGAAGCCTGCGCGGCCACATTGGTGAAATAGCAACATTCCATGTAGAATCTCCAATAGTATCTATTTTATTTTTGTTACACTTGTACCCTGCACTTTCCCACTCATGGCAGGCTCAATGCGGCTTACATGGGGCAATGGAGGGTTAAGTGACTTGCCCAGAGTCACAAGGAGCTGCCTGTGCCTGAAGTGGGAATCGAACTCAGTTCCTCAGGACCAAAGTCCACCACCCTAACCACTAGGCCACTCCTCTAGCATTAGAATCCAGGCTTAATGTGTTTTAATGCAGTTTCCCATATGCTGAACCCAGATTTAAGACATTCAATTCAAATCAATTCTTGTATACCGCTAATATCCCCTTTCCAGCGTTCAGTGCGGTTTACATTCTAGGTGAGACAAAAGCAGATAGTGTTAGTGTGAGGTTTGAGAAACATTAGAGACCACTGAATTAATGTATGAGACTAAAAACATTAAAGGGAAGGATAATGGATGATACTAGGAGTTAGGGTCACGATGGATTGTTCTGAAGCAGTCTTTGGGAAGAGAAAGGTTTTTAGCCTCTTCCTGAAGCTCAGGTGGCTGTTTTCTGTTCTGATTTATTTAGAGATTTTTAAATTTTTCTTTTTTGCAGTTTCCATGAACTTTTAAAACTATTATGGTGGCAGCAATTATCACCTCCTATTTAGTGTTCCCACATTAAGGGATCCTTTTACCAAGCCGCACTAAAAAGTGGCCGGCACTGCTGTTAGTACGTGGGTTTTCCACGCACTGTGGCCACTTATAGCATGGCAGGGCGCCATGCCATATTTTTTTGTACTGGCCACGTGCTGATTTCCCCATTAGCGTGTGGCCATTACCACAGAAGCCCTTATCACCATTTGTGGAGGAGTGGCCTAGTGGTTAGAGCACCGGTCTTGCAATCCAGAAGTGGCCGGTTCAAATTCCACAGCTGCTCCCTGTGATCTTGGGCAAGTCACTTAACCCTCCATTGCCTCAGGTACAAACTTAGATCATGAGTCCTCCTGGGACAGAGAAATATCCAGAGTAGCTGAATGTAATTCACCTTGAGCTACTACTGAAAAAGGTGTGAGCAAAATCTAAACAAATAAACGTATGGAATGTTGCTACTATTGAAGATTCTACATGGAATATTGCCACTTTTTGAGATTCAGGAATGTTGCTACTATTTGAAATTCTAGATGGACTGTTGCTAGTGGAGGAGTGGCCTAGTGGTTAGAGCGCCAGTCTTGCAATCCAGAGGTGGCCAGTTCAAATCCCACTGCTGCTCCTTGTGATCTTGGGCAAGTCACTTAACCCTCCATTGACTCAGGTACAAACTTAGATTGTGAGCCCTCCTGGGACAGAGAAATATCTAGTGTACCTGAATGTAACTCACCTTGAGCTACTACTGAAAAAGGTGTGAGCAAAATCTAAATAAATATTTGAGATTCTACATGGAATGTTGCTGTTGCTACTATTGGAGATTCTGGAATGTTGCTACTAGTTGAGATTCTACATGGAATGAATGTTGCTATTCCACTAGCAACATTCCATGTAGAAGCCTGCCCATGCAGATCAGCGCACAGCTGCGCAGGCTTCTGTTTCTGTGAGTCTGACGTGCAGGACGTCAGACTCACAGAAACAGAAGCCTGCGCGGCCGCTTTGCTGATCTGCAAGGGCAGGCTTCTACATGGAATGTTGATAGTGGAGGAGTAGCCTATTGGTTAGAGCACCAGTTTTGCAATCCAGAGGTGGCCAGTTCAAATCCCACTGCTGCTCCTTGTGATCTTGGGCAAGTCACTTAACCCTCCATTGCCTCAGGTACAAACTTAGATTGTGAGCCCTCCTGGGACAGAGAAATATCCAGAGTACCTGAATGTAACTCACATTGAGCTACTACTGAAAAAGGTGTGAGCAAAATCTAAATAAGTAAATAAATAATTAACCGGGTACTGCTCTGAATAGCACTGGCAACTGGATAAGTACCTCCATTCACCAAATACTTCAATGTCCAGCGCTGGTACCCAGGTACGTCCCAGCTCTGAATAGCCACTTAACAAAACGATGACTTCCACCAGCTGAGTGGTTCCATCACAATTCAAAACCCCCTAAGAATAAATGTAGATATCAAATGTGCACAAACATCACAACCACACCCCCAGGAACTTTATACCTAGATAGTTTAAAAACACCCACGCCTGCCATTTTAAATTAGCCATTTTCCGCATGCAAAACATGCTTTATATACAGAAAGTGGTTCATAAATTAGCCCCCCCCCCCCCAAAATAAAACAGCTCAAACCATCAATTTTATACTTTGGATAAAATTAATTGCTGTAGTAATGCACAGAAAAGATGCAGACTGTAACGAATAAATCTCAGTGCTGGCTGTTCTATTTTCTCAGCTGTTTTTTTTTTTTTTAGTTTATTTTGAGCTCATGTAAAAGTGCTTTTCAGCAGAAAAGGGGTAATTCGTCATTCGCCTTACATGTGGCTGATCTCAGTAGGAAATAAAACAGAAATGCTAGCGGAGTACTCATGTGCCTTTTCCCCTGGGGGATGGTAAGAATCTTTAGCTGCCATGAAGAACAGCAGAACTGGAGCAAATGCAAGTTCAAATTATATTCTAATCCTCTACTAGGGCCGGTCTTAGCAATTATGGAGCCCTGTGCAAACCAGTTCAGTGGGGCCCCCTGCCCCCGCCTGAGTCTACCGACCGCACCCGCCACCATAAGCCATAATTTATCAGGGTTTAAAAGAAGGCTTAGAGCTGTCAGAACCCCACCTCACCCCATACCTTGATGTGCATCCACCACGTTTCAGTAGAGAGTGGCAGACAGCGGCAGCAATTTTCATATTCCGTCAGCTGCCGAGCCCTGATTGAGGACCTGATGCCCAAGGCTTACCATGCTTGCAATATTTGATTTACACTGGTTGTCACTGGTCTAGCGCACATATTATTCAGTATCTAATGCACAAAGGGGTTCTATATTGCTTTTACTGTTGGCAGTAGCACCTACTGAAAATCCTATGCAAATTGTAGATAATAAACACAGTTATGCACCCTGGAGAACAGTCAAAGGGCAAAGGCCATAAATCGTGAAGCCCAGGAACTTATGATCTGATCTGATATCCTTATGGTCAAACAGGCCTGGGAAAGGAGGAAGTATAAACAAACATGAGAATGTGGTCTAGCAGGTGAGGGAAACCAGATAGTTTTGAAAAAGACCAGATGATCCCGAGTAAGATAACTTGCTGAAGCCTTGTAAATCATTGTTAAATACAAGTGTATAAAAATAGCTGTTTCAGTTCAGTATGTTGGAGTGATGGATACAGAGAGCATATGTATGCAGTAGTTCTATCCTCCCATGAGAAAATATTAATTGTATCTATACTTGGTAAGTAAATAAATTACTTTTCTCATAAGCGGCAGCCCTGGTCTTTTATCTCTACAAATTGTGGGTAACTGGTATATGAAGATTTGGAGAGGTGGTAAAAAGACCTAAACATTTACACTGAGATTAATTCAAAATATATTACAATGAGCTCAGTATTAAAATGAGCATTCTGTGCGATGCACAGACGTTTCCAAATGATGCTCAGACGCCTACCTTTAACATTCAAAAAATTCCGTCAGGTCTGGAGCTGTTCTTGGATAAGGGTGACTTCTCGGTGGAGCAGTCTGCTTGCATTTTTTGAATAGTATCTGCACGTGTGTATGAAATCTGCCATGTGCATTTATTGTGCGTGCGTTCCATAGGTAACAGTAGTATTAAAAAGCTGTTGTGGAAAAAAAAGAAAACTCCATGTGATGTCACTGAACACACCCCAAATGAAGCGGCTGTGGCCTTTTTTTTTCCTGGGCATGAACAGAACATCAACACTTTCCATGAAACTGTTCTGCGCAGGTGCTAGACACTTTCCCTTCCAAGCCACTTGCAGAATATCCGTGCATCTCATTTGCATACGATTTCCTTTGAACATCGATCACTGTTTCAAAATCAGTAACTTCAACTGTGGATATTGATGCACTCGGTATTTAAGAGCAACTTTTCCAGCACTGGGGCTAAGTGTCTTTTGCTGAAAATCAGTGCTAAGCTCCTAACATTTTTCCTCCACCCTCACCCTAAATCTTCCCCTGTTGTCACTCACTTTTTAGACTCTTAAATGTAGAGGTTTAATTATATTTTGAGCTTAAATTCAGGAACTCAGCTCTAGTTCATTTTCAAAGAGGCCAATTTAGGTGCCTGCAGGAATCCAGGCCAAAGTATCAGCCTTCCTGTCTGACATTGCTGTCTGGATGTCTCACCGCCATCTGAAACTAAACATGACCAAAGACTGAACTTCTTATCTTTCCCCCTAAACCGACCTCTCCTCTTCCCCTATTCTCTATTTCTGAGAATAACACTCTCATCCTTCCTGTCTCATCAGCTTGTAACCTTGGGGTCATCTTCGACTCCTCTCTCTCCTTCTCTGCACATATTCAGCAGACCGCTAAAACCTGTTGTTTCTTTCTCTATAATATCACCAAAATTTGCCCTTTCCTTTCTGAGCATACTACCAGAACCCTCATCCACACTCTTATCACCTCTCGCTTAGACTATTGCAACTTGCTTCTCACAGGTCTCCCACTTAGCCATCTCTCTCCTCTTCAATCTGTTCAAAATTCTGCTGCACGACTAATATTCCGCCAGTGTCGTTATGCTCATATTAGCCCTCTCCTCAGGTCACTTCACTGGCTTCCTATCCGTTTCCGCATACAGTTCAAACTCCTCTTATTGACCTATAAGTGCATTCACTCTGCAGCTCCTCAGTACCTCTCCACTCTCATCTCTCCCTACATTCCTCCCCGGGAACTCTGTTCACTGGGTAAATCTCTCTTATCTGCACCCTTCTCCTCCACCGCTAACTCCAGACTCCGTTCCTTTTATCTTGCTGCACCATATGCCTGGAATAGACTTCCTGAGCCGGTACATCAAGCTCCATCTCTGGCCGTCTTCAAATCTAAGCTAAAAGCCCACCTTTTCGATGCTGCTTTTAACTCCTAACCCTTATTCACTTTTTCAGAACCCTTATTTTATCATCCTCACTTTAATATTCCCTTATCTCTTGTTTGTCCTGTTTGTCTGTCCTAATTAGATTGTAAGCTCTGTCGAGCAGGGACTGTCTCTTCATGTTCAAGTGTACAGCGCTGCATACGTCTAGTAGCGCTATAGAAAGGATAAGTAGTAGTAGTAGTAGTCTTGGGATTCCGGAATCTTGCTACTCTTTAGGATTCTGCACGGAATCTTGCTACTCTTTGTCCTTATCCCTTATTTGTTCTGTTTGTCTGTCCTAATTAGATTGTAAGCTCTGTCGAGCAGGGACTGTCTCTTCATGTTCAATTGTACAGCGCTGCATACGTCTAGTAGCGCTATAGAAATGATAAGTAGTAGTAGTAAAGTTAGGAGCTCGAATCTTTGGAATATGTGCCTGAATCTTCTTACTATGGCTCTGTATGTAGCTTTCACTTCCACTTCTTTCCAGGCCTTTGTTATTTCTGCTTTGGTAATCAATCCCTTTTGAACACCTGGAATTCATAGGACAAAATTAAATGATGCAATGACCTTTTTGCAACTTTAATGACCTTTTAAATAATTGATTTTCGCAATAATTCAGCCTCTAATGAAGTAATGGCCTCTGAAATCCTATTCTAGTCCCCAAAGCTGTGTTAGAAGCAATGACGGTGACACCTTTGCATCTTATGAGATACACAAGCAGGGCTACTTGCTGAGGATGCCCTGCTAGAGTTATGATTTTGATACCCCCAAACTGCTGTAAGGAAAGCAGGCTCACAAGCCAAACGTCGTGATTGTGGTAACTGAGAAGGTGTTCAAGTACAGGTCGGAAGTAAGTTGTAGCAATTAGGAAACTCCTTATCCCCAAGGTTCCGACTCCATATGACCTTGAGAACGTCTTTGTTATGTTTCCTTTTGCCCTCCCCAAAATAGCAAGAACCTGGTAGACAATACTCCCTTCAGTGATGCTCTGCAGTGTCCTTAATCAACCCCGATTATCATGGCTTTACTGATGCAAAAGTGCCACTCACAGAGAAAGTCATTACATTGATTTGGGGGTATGTTTTCCATAGATAGAAAGGGCACAAAAGTCAAACATTTTTTACATAGGTCAATATAAGGCTTTGAGAAATGCCCTTTTCCCTATAATAATAAATAATAAAACTTTAATTATAACCCGCTACATCTTTAAAAGTCTAAGCAGGGAACAAATCACATACAAAATATTTTAAAAATACAAAGCCATGAAAATTATTTCTTTACACAACAAACTATACAGAAAGCTCTACAATTCAAACATACAGCATGGTATTAAAATGATTTATACATCAGAGGAACCAAAAGCCTGAAGAAATAAACGAGTTTTCAGTGCTTTTTTAAACTGGTCCATATTTTGTATTGAACGTTCAATGGGCAAGAGCATTCCATAATTTCAGACCTTTCATGTAGAAAATAGATGGTCTGCATTCTTCTAAATAAGCCTGATGAAATGAAGGCACGTCAAGTAGGTGTTTCTGAGATGATCTCAGAGAGCGAGCAGGTTGATAACATCTTAGGGTGGCACTAAGAGTTGGTGAAATATTACCGTTCAATATTTTGAAAACTAGCAATAAAATGTTAAATTCAATGCAAAATTTTACAGGGAGCCAATGCAGTGATTTCAAAATTGGAGTAACATGATCATAACGAGAGCCTCTTTTAATCACTCAGGCTATAGCGTTCTGAACTACTCGTAGCTCCTTCAGCATGTTACCGGTAATCCCCATTAGCAAACCATTACAGTAGTCTAACAGTGGACAGGAGCTTAGCCAAGATTGGGTGGCACAGCCGGTGGCGGTAGGCGGGGATAGTGCTGGGCAGACTTATACAGTCTGTGCCAGAGCCAGTGGTGGGAGGCGGAGCTGGTGGCTGGGAGGCGGGGCTAGTGCTGGGCAGACTTATACAGTCTGTGCCCTGAAGAGGACAGGTACAAATCAAAGTAGGGTATATACAAAAAGTAGCACATATGAGTTTATCTTGTTGGGCAGACTGCATGGACCATGCAGGTCTTTTTCTGCCGTCATTTACTATGTGACTATGTAACAGTGGACAAACTTCATGTGCTGAATGAAAACTCACACACCTTTAACCACATCGAAAATGAGCAGGACTGGGGGTGTCATGGAGAAACTCAGGTAGGACTTTCATTGTGAAATTCATGGGGGTGCTTACAGGGACACACTTTTCACCTGTTTCAATGCAGGACCAGGTACGTGGATATCACTGTACCCCATGGTGCGAACTCTGGCCTGAATTTTGCAAGGGAAGCTGTGCGGTTTCCTACCAAGCCAGTTTAACCTAAGTACATGTCTTTGAAAACTGGCCTCCTCAAAAGGGAAACGCTTCCAGATGTTCCAGGTCAATGTGTTCCAGATGTGCCAGGTCAATTGCTTCATCCAGAGTATTCCCCCTGGCATTTCTGTTTTCATAGACCCCTAATGAGCAGGGGGGGCTTCTGTTTTTTCTCTCCTACTGGACTCTTTCAGTCTCATGCAAATACAGCTGCTGGTTATGTCAGCTCTTTAAATGAGGTTTTAAATAATTCTCATCTCTCCTCAAAAGATTTGGGGGTTTGGGGCCAAGAATCTGCAACTTTGACAGTAGTCTAGCTTTGAAAGGTGAAGTGACACAGGGGAAGCGAGAGTGGGGGTTTGATTGCACATCTACTCAAAGTAGCCAAATCGCTGCTGAGTATACTGGATGGGCCACAGTGGTCAACTGTGATGTACAGGGGCAGCCCAAGGCAATCTGCCGCCCAAGGCAGGGATGAGATGCCACCCTGCCCACCTGTGCTCAGTCTGGCATCCCCCCCCCCCTTCCCTCCTCAACAGGGCCGCTGAGAGACTGGGCTGGCCATCCCTGCCGCCTTCACCGCCCCGAGGTTGCCGCCACCGCTCCCCCCTCCCACCCGAGATTGCCGCAGCCACCGCTCCCCCTCCACCCCCCCCCCCAGGTCGCCGCCACTCCCCCCCTCCATCCGCCACCGGGCCCCCTGCATTGAAATCGCAGTCTCACCTCCGTGAAAGCAGCGCTGCAGGAAGCAGAACGCCTCCCTTCGGCCCTCCTTCCCTCCTTGTGTCCCGCCCTCGTGGAAGTTACATCAGACGAGGGCGGGACACAGGGAGGGAAGGAGGGCCGAAGGGAGGCGTTCTGCTTCCTGCAGCGCTGCTTTCACGGAGGTGAGACTGCGATTTCAATGCAGGGGGCAGACGGTCGACAACGGAGGGCGGGTGGGACTGCAGCGCCGGGCCCGGGGAATTTTGTCCCCCCTGCCCCCCCTCCCCTCGGTGGCTATGCTCCTCAACCTTCTTCCCCACATTTACCTTATTTTATTCTTTTCCAAAAGGCGGCAGTAGCAGCGATTCCCAAAGGCTGTCCTGCCACTGTGCCACCAGCACTGGCCTCTTCAATCTCCTGTGCTCCGCCTCTGAGGAAACAGGAAGTTATGTCAAGAAGTGGGCCTCAGTAGGGAGAACAGGCCACTGCCGGCAGCAGGGCAGCCTATGGGAATCGATGCTGTAGCCACTGCGCCTTTTGGAAATGAAAAAAAAAAGGTAAACATGGGGAAGAGGGTTGAGGAGGGAAGGAGAGAGTGCTGCTTCCTGGCGAGTTCAGCCTGAGACTCCCACCTCAGTTGACCTAAGAGTAGGGCCGCCACTGGTCATGTACTATACAACTAGAACAAAAAGATGATTTGGTTTGTCACAGGGGCGTAGCCAGACACCCAATTTTGGGTGGGCCTGGGCCCAAGGTAAGTGGGCAGAAGAACTCTGCCTTGTTCCACAAGTGATTTGATCTCTCCCTCTCCCACCTGCATGCCATATGGTCTCTCAAACATCCCCCCTCCCTCATATACCTTCTAAATAGCAGATTTTCATGTTAGCCCCACAGCCTTCCCTCTGATGCAACTTCCTGTTTTTGCATAGGCGGGACTACATCAGAGGGAAGGCTGTGGGGCTGGTGTGAGCAGTATGTGTCAGTCGCTTCTCGCTGCAGGTATTTACAAGGTATGCAGGAGAGACAGTTGGTGTACTGCTACTGAGTGGGCCTGAGCCTAAAGTGGGTGGGCCTGGGCCCACCCTTGGCTACGCCACTGGTTTGTCAAATACCTGAGCCCAGGCCTTCCAGTGTACACCTAGCACAATGTACACCTGCTTGCAGGGGTGTGCTGGTAAATTTTTAACAACAGGCTCTTTCTCCCGACGTAGCCAGCTCTGCAGTTGGAAGGACCAGGGGTGGCCGGGGGGGGGGGGGGGAGCAACACTTGCCTTTCTCTCCTCCCTCCCTTCATACGGGCACACTAGGCATACCTTTGCTGGCAGCCAATAATGGACTGCCACCACTCCCAACGTCTTGCTCTGAGCAGCATGCTGAAACTTCTCACACATGCTGGAGAAGTCCCAGCCTGCTGCTCAGAGCTAGAAACAAGGAGCTGGGAGCAGCAGCAGTCTATTTACATGGCTGGCAGGGCTCAGCATCCCCACCAGCAAAGTAAAAGAGAATTCAGCAGGGGGCCCAAGCCCACATTTTGGGAGCCAGTTGTTAAAGTAGCCATGGAGGGCCCTACTTTAACAACCGGCTCCCAAAATTCTTAAAAACTTAACAACCGGCTCTCGCGAGCCTGTGAGAGCCTGCTCCAGCACACCACTGCCTGCTTGTAAGAATGAGGACCTCTTGCAGCTGTTCGCAATCAGTCAATGCTTACATTCATTCTCTTCACCTCCCAGGTTTACTCCCTTTGTGTATCATCCTGTTCCTTCTACATCCTTTCTTCAGTCTAACGATCTTCCATCTCGCCATCAGGCATCTATGACCAAGGTGGCTTATTTTCAGAATACCTGTCTGGAAGAGTCATTCTCAAGTACAGCAATCTGCAATGAAATATCTTTTTGTGGATCCAATGATATTTAATAATCAAGCAGTGTCACTCACTTACAGTAACTATCATTATTAGCCAGAACTTTCCAAAAATCCATATCAGTCCTGTTCATTTTTCTTTGCATTGGTTACAGGTGATTTGAAGGATCTTGGAGGATTGGTTCTTCTCCAGTATACACGCCAACTGTTAGCTACATTGAAGGGTCCTTTTACAGAGCGGCATTAAGCCCCAAATGGGCTTACTGCTTGCTCTTCTGGGACTACTGCCGGCCCAACATGGCCGCCAGCAGTAGTCCCGCCCTGAGCGCGCTTCATTTCCGGAGGAACTCCCCCCCCCCCCCGGAAATGGCTTGCACGGTGGTAATCCAGCTGTAATCCAGCATCCCTCAATGGGTGGCGGTAAGGGCTCCCATCGCATGGCCATACAGTAAGAGTTCTCTTACCGAATTTCCATGTGTGCCTGGGGTATTTTTACCCACTGTGGTAAAAAGGGCCCTGGCATGTGAGAAAACAGCCCCCACCGCTAGTGCAGGACCCTTGTTCCCGCAGCTTGGTAAAAGGACCCCTGAGAGAGAGCTATTTTCAATTGTTGATTAACTGACAGGGGCCTAGCCAGACCTTACGGTGGGAGGGGGCCAGAGCCCGAGGTTGGGGGCACATTTTGAGTGCCACCCCGCCGCCGGCCCCCCAACCACCACGCCTCACCTCCTCGCCCCCCTCGCCTTGCCTCGCAAATACCCCCACCAGCCAAACCAGGGGTCCGGATAAAATTTGCGGGGGCCCAGGCCCCCGTGGCCCTCCCATAGCTACGCCCCTGGATTAACATGGATATAGACTTTTTTTTATCTGTATAACTGCCCTCACTAGAGGTGGCAGTATCTGCTTTTGGCTCAAACAGTAAGTTTTATGGACAGATGTAATTGCTCAGTTGCTTTCAGACCTTTATGAAATTGATTTTCAGATGTCTCTACATCAACTGTGGGTCATTCCATGTCAAGTGGTCTGGTGGTCCCTGCACGACCATCACAGATTTCGATGAAATTTTCTGTGAACATTCATTCATGTCCCCAGTGAACATTGGTAATGTTTTACGTTCGTCGATGCAATACTTGCTGAGATATAGTAATCTGTTTGACCCCCATACTGCAGCCTTCGCACAGGGACCACCAGACCACTTGACATGGAATGACCGCAATAATAGAGATTTTTAATTTTTTTTTTTTTATTCTAGATGATTCCAAGTGGCTCTTTGGTTACCTCTGTGCTTGCTGTGGCTGTTCTGCAAAACTCTTGAAGATCTGTTCACCCACTTTCGAAACAGCGACCATCTCTGACAACAAACATTTTCGCAAAAGTTAAGAAAATGAAGGTAACAGAAAGAAGGACAAAAAATCCCAGGTCATATATTCAAAAGCAAATAATGGTTGCCCTGATGTAGATATTTCTTTGCACTGATCAAAGTTATCTGGGGATACTCAGCTGCGTGATGATGCTTCTTTACAAAAAGGTGGCAGGACTACCGCCCGGGAAGCGTGCCCACCCGATGGTAATTGTGAAGTTGGCGTGCACTGTTTCCTGTGGTAGAAAATATTTTTCTATTTTCTACCGTGGGGGGGGGGGGGGGGGGGGAGTGTTCCCGGCGGTAATCAGCAGCACGGCCACATTGGCATGCGCTGCATGAGTACCAGGCAGGTAGGGCGTGAGCCCTTACCACTAGGTCCATGGGTGGCAGTAAGGGTTCAAGCAGTAAATAGCTCCACGCTACTTTTAATTTTAGCACACGATCATTTACTGTCCCCTATTTTTAAAAAGCCATGGTAAAAAAATGGCCCAGCACGTGCCAAAAACACGCACCCTCACTACCGCAGGCCATATTTTACCACGACTGAGTAAAATGACCCCTATGTGAATAATCTCACCGCCTACTCTTCCGACACTGGGGCGGTGCAGGGGCAGAGTAGTAAGTTTTCCTGATTGTGGTTTGAATGTCACCTCTTTTCGGATAGCAGTGACACTCATTGCGCCACCAAGATAGCACTGTTCAGAATCTAGTTATTGGTACTGAACATCCACGTGGACGGAAGGAAATGGCTCTTTCATACTTTAATTTTGCTGTTCTTGTGAAGCATTTCAAGTGATCAGAATGAGCCATATAGATGCTCAATGCTTCCTCTAAGCTGTGCAGGATTCCTCCAACTGCACTGCTGCCAGTGGGGGGCGGTGCTTCAATATTGTGTTTTCAATCTGCAGAACTTGCCTGTCCCTCGCTATTGAAAATATAATATCGAAACAGCACCCCCCACTGGCAAGAATAGAGGTGGAGGACTGCCAAACAGCTTAGAGGGAACATTGGGTGGTATATGTGAATTAAAGGCAGGGGTGTGCTGGTAAATTTTTAACAACAGGCTGTTTCTCTGGACGTAGCCAGCTCTGCAGTCAGAAGGGCCAGGAGTGGGGGGGTGGGGTGGGGGAGCAACACTTGCCTCTCTCTCCTCCCTCCCTTTGTGTGGGCATGCTAGGCATACCTTTGCTGGCAGCCAATAAATGGACTGCCACCACTCCCAACGTCTTGCTCTGAGCAGCATGCTGGAACTTCTCTCACATGCTCGAGAAGTCCCAGCCTGCTGCCCAGAGCTGGAAACAAGGAGCGGGGAGCAGCAGTAGTCTATTTACTTGGCTGGCAGGGCTCAGCATCCTCACCAGCAAAGTAAAAGATAATTCAGCAGGGGGCCCAAGCCCACATTTTGGGAGCCAGTTCTTAAAGTAGACATGGAGGACCCTACTTTAACAACCGGCTCCCAAAATTCTTAAAAACTTAACAACCGGCTCTTGCGAGCCTGTGAGAGCCTGCTCCAGCATACCACTGATTAAAGGGTCCTTTTACCAAACTGGCCAGAAAAAAAACACAAATTATAGCACCAGGGCCGCCGAGAGGGGGGGCAGGGGGGGGGCAAAATTTCCCAGGCCTCCAAGGGGGGCCCGACACCAGGGTCAGGCCGCCAGCGCTGCTGTCCCCGGTCTCACCTGCCTGCCTCCTCAGTTCTGGGCCCCCTGCATTCAAAGCGGCAGTCGCAGATTGCCTCTCTTCTGGCCTTCCCTCCCTGTGTCCCGCCCTCGCGGAAACCGAAAGTTACATCAGACGAGGGCGGGGCACAGGGAAGGAAGGCTAGAAGAGCCGCGATCTGTGAATGAAGGGGGCCGTGGAGGCAGGCAGGTGAGACCGTGGACTGCAGCGGCGGGGGGGGGGGGGGGGGGGGCCGAGGTGGGGCGGCCTTGCCCCTGGCCCGGCCTAGTCTCTCGGTGGCCCTGTATAGCACTGCTGTGGTAGTCATAATTCCAAGAGAGACAAACAGATGCATTACACATTGTGCTTGTTTTCACAAAAAGCACATGCACGATGGAGATGAGAGGAAGGGCTAATTAGGAACAGAACTAGATAAGAAGATTACATGAAAATACAGCTAAATTGATATCCAAGAATCATGTTGCTGCTTTAGCATGGCTGTTTAATATCCTACTATTTCATGATTGCTCTGCCCTTCCATCGCTCAGACGAGAGCAGGTGAATGGAGAAAAGTCTGGACGTGCACTTATTTTTAAAAAAAAACAGTCCCTGCTCAACCCGCCAGCTTATTCCGAGCACGCTCACGCTCAACGTCCGGCAGATGCAGCAGCTACCTCCGTTGCACACACGTCTGCAGCTGCCTAACGCTAAGCTGACCGCGTTCCTGTCTTGAGCCACCTCGCAGCCTCTCCTGCGTCATCCTACGTTCAAACTTGTTTTCCTTCTCCAGCATCGACACCAAAACAAAGTGCATGCGTGAAAAGTAGCAGAAAGGACAGATTAAAAATAGGTAAGTGGGCCATTTTGTCAGGGGAGGGGTCATATGTTAGGCTATTATGTGGGCGGGCCATTTTGTCATAGACTATTATGACGGGTGATTTTTTTGTTAGTTTTGTTGTTGCTGTTGTTCTTGGGGCTATTTTGTGTTGAGGCTGTTTTGACGGGGCTATTTTGATCCGGTACCCACACAAGAAAAACCTGTGCAAGGGCACACTTTTTTCCGTAGCTTAGTAAAAGGACCCTATAGAGAATTCTTTCCATTCTTCTCTGGCACAGAGGCATAAGTACATAAGTATTGCCACACTGGGACAGACCAAAAGGTCACAAATACCAGGCAAGATCCCGAAAAAGTTCAATACATTTTATGCTTCTTATCCCAGAAATAACCAGTGGATTTTCCCCAAGTCAATTTAATAATGTTCTATGGACTTTTCCTTTAGGAAGCCATCCAGACCTTTTTTTAAACCCCGCTAAGCTAACCACCTTTACCACATTCTCTGGCAACGAATTCCAGAGGCACAGAGGCAAACAGATTCCACAGGTCAGGGTGCAGCGAAGAATTTCACTTCAACTCAAATTATTTCATTAGTAGTGGGGGAGTGTTGGGATTTTTGTAGGTAGAAATGCAATGTTGATTTTATTGATTGAAATTCGGAAATAATAAATGCTCCGTTGTAGTTTGTTATTTAAAGCGGTGGAGGAACAGTGACAAATCATTTTTAAGGCAGAAATGTTTGAAACATAGAAAGTAATTTGCTGGCTTTTGTCAATAGCTCTTAACAACCAACTTGCTCCCCTGGGTCTTGGCTCAGTGTTGTTAAGTGGGCTGGATCTCAGAGAACTGTGTGTCTGCTTTTCTCCAGCAGCATTTTAAGCATTACAAGCTTGGCTCATCGCCCCTTATAAACTAAAAGGCCCTTTTACTAAAGTGTGCAGAAGTCTGGGCTTAATCCAGCCAATTTTTAAAACCATTTAACTAGCCGGGAACGGATCCTGGCCAGTTAAATGGCACTTAACTGGCTAACCAGGAGCATTCAGTTTGAGCTGAATATTGCCGGTTAACGCTTAGCGGATAGCCGGTTATATAGGAATATATGGGCGTCTCTAGCATTTAGTGCATGCTAAAAACGCTAGCATGCCTTAGTAAAAATAGGTGCCCATCTTTGGGTGCCCTTTACAGGATTTGGGGACACGTGCTCCTGTGTTAAATCCATATTATCCAGTTATTGCAGGAGTTCCCAACCTTTTTCAGTTCACAGCACCGTGTCTGAGCAATTTTTCATGGCAAACCCCCCAGCCACATGGGTCTCTGCACCTCCCACCCTGGCCACATGGGTCTCCACAGCCCCCCTGGTCACATGGGTCTTTGCACCTCCCCTCCGGCCACATGGGTCTCTGCACCCCCCCTGGTCACATGGGTCTTTGCACCTCCCCCCGGCCACATGGGTCTCCAACCCCCCAGCCACATAGGTCTCCACATACCCCCCCCCCCCAGCCACATAGGTCTCCTTTTCCCTGTAGCCCCCCCTCTTCCCAGAAAGTCCAGCTCATTTCAACCAGTGCTTTACACAAAGGACTGAGGGGTCCTTTTACTAAGCCGTGGTAAAAACTGGCCTGTGGCTTTTAGGTGCATGCTGGGCCATTTTTTACCACGGCCGTGCGCTGAAATGAAAAGTAGCGTGCACCTATTTGCGGCCTGAAGGTCATTGCTGCCTTTGATGTGTTTTGTCATAAGAAAGGTAAGGGCTTACTTGAGGTTGCCGGTTCTTTTTGTGTAACTGCAGAGCTCTTTCCACAGAGCAGAGGCCCCTCCAGACTGAGTCATTTGACTACTGTAACCCCAGCCAGGTCTAGCACCACCCTGTGGTTCTCCTCCATCTTACACATGGTCCTCCGTTGTTGTTTTTTTTTTCTTTACTTATTTATTTTCACATGTGTTCGTTACAACAGATAAATAATAGAAGCATTACATAATATAGGACTTGTGGTTTTCAGTTATAATTAGAAAATCCTGATAAAACTTTCCAATGAATAACTGAAAAACCTTTAAAACAGTGGCATAGCTAGGTGGGCCGCTCCCCCAAACGGAGTTCTGCCGGTGCCTATTTTTTTTTCTTCGTGTTGCACTGAAAATGTGCACTGGCGCCGGCAGAAGTCCGCTCTCGCTCCCCCCGCGCCGTCAACCTGGCTCCGCTTCTGCTTTAAAACCTTCCCTCCTTTGGAGCCCACCCGATGGCCAGGGCCTAGCAAACCATTAATCTTGCACCGCCAATCAATCCTGTGCCTCCCTCCCCCCACCCCCATCAACCTTGCATCCTCCAACCCATCACCACTGCCAGCAGGCGCCCCAGCAGACTTGTTAAATTTAAATTTGGGAGCTACTAATTCCCCTTTAAATCAGGTGAAGATCGGAGCACAGCGGCTGCCAACGAAGCAACTTCCGAAAAGATCAGGTCCGTTCACAGCCAGGCAACGGTCCGCTGCGGCAATGGCTCCTGAGTCCGCTATACGACAGCCATTTCATGAACCCTCTAGAGTCTGTATGTTCAACCTCCACTCAAGATTCCAAGCGTTCCCGGCCTTAATAGCACAGATTCACTGTACTTTTCTGCATCCCAATTTCAATGTCCTCTCTACAGTATATTTCCTCCCTTCCATTTAACCTCTTGCTGTTGTCCTCAATCAGCTTCATAAACACAGCTCTAAAGATGCAGGCGCGCGACGATTTTCCTGTGTGTGGCGCTGCTAGGTTTGCTGGTCCTGCCCCCCATGACGTAAACTTCCTGCATCAGAGGGAGTGAGACTGGCAGATCTAGGAGCGATGCGCACGGGAAAATGGGCCCACGCCTGCGTTTTTACAGCTTTGTTTACCTGAAAAGCTTTGGGTTTCAAAGAGTTCAGATTCTTGGGTGGTCCAGATTCTCAGGTGGTCTAGATTTCTCAGTTTCAAAAGATGGTCTGGATTTCTGGCATACGGAGTTTTGGACTTGTACTGCACTTCTCTTTACACTGACACCTTGTGGTCAGTTAAAGGTAACACCGGAAGTAGCTTTTACAGAGGTGCAGTTTGTTCTCTAAGCTACAGAGAGTGATCCATTTGGTGGCTGCACATATATGAGAAAGAGTACAGGCAAAAAGAAAAAAAAAGAATCTGAATGTCTGAGGTTTTTTTTTAATTTTTTTTGTTTAGGGTGGGAGGGTGTTGGTGACCACTGGGGGAGTACCTGAATATATGTAAACCGCTTTGAATGTAGTTGCAAAAATCTCATAAAAGCCGGTATATCAAGTCCCAGTTCCCTTTTCCTATTTGAGATTCTACATGGAATGTTGCTACTATTGGAGATTCTAGATGGAATGTTGCTACTATAGAGATTCTGTTGCTACTATTTGAGATTCTACATGGAATGTTGCTATTCCACTAGTTGCAAAAACCATAGAAAGGTGGTATATCAAGTCCCATTAACAAGATTCCATGCAGAACCTTAAAAAGTAGCAACATTCCATGTAGATCCCCAAAGAATAGCAAGATTCCAGAATCCCAGCCTATTTGAGATTCTACATGGAATGTTGCTAGTGGAGGAGTAGCCTAGTGGTTAGTGCAGTGGACTTTGATCCTGGGGAACTGAGTTCAATGCCTACTACAGCTCCTTGTGACTCTGGGCAAGTCACTTAACCCTCCATTGCCCCTGGTACAAAATAAGTATCTGAATATATGTAAACTGCTTTGAATGTAGTTGCAAAAACCTCAGAAAGGCAGGTATATCATTTCCCTTTCCTATTCAGGAAGTGATTAAAATGCCATTAATATTTGAAGCCGGTTCTGTGGCGATAATATAAAAGTTTGTGATTGGCCAGCTATGCACATCCTTCCTATAAATCTTCAACAAGCATGATACAGCAGGCTGGGTGCGGTTTAATGTTTTATTACATTCTGTGTACAAAGTCATTTGACATTTTCAATTCTAATGCAAAAAACATTACAAAAATAAATTCAACATTGGGTACAATTTAAAAACAAAAACAATCAAAATATACTTGTGCTTGCCTGTACACGACACGACTCATATTAAGACATCATTTACAGTTACATTAAAGGACAGTAACAGATTTATTCAGTACTCATATTGGACTATAACAGTTTCATATAATTCAGTGCCAGAAATGGAAATAATGAACGCGATCAAAGAGACTGAACACCCCAGTGTAAACTGTCATTGTTTTACGAGATAGTCAATTAGCAATAATGATTCTAATTGCATTAATTCACTTCATTTACACACAGAAAATGGAAAAAGACAGTACTTTAAAACATTTAAAATCCTAAACCACAAGTGGGATACTTCCAAATGAATTGTACAGTGAAGGAGTGATTCAGATTATCAATATATTCAGGACATCCAAGATGTCCGACGTCCTTAGCTATAATATGCCACATTAATTCCAGGTTTCTGAAAGATCTGAAGGTTGGTTTATTGAGGATCATTTGTATGAGGCACAGTGGTGGAATGAGGAAGGGGGGAGGGGTTGCCAGAAAGTACAATGACCATGGGAAGAAAGTGGGGGCAGCTTGGCTTTTGCAAGTAGGTGGGGGGGGGGGGGTCTTGGCATGGAAAACACCTCAGGAGCTCTCTCTTTAGGAACAAAGCAACACTTCTAATCAAATGCTGCCCGATCAGTTGCACATTTTTACTCACAGTCTTCCAGGTTCCTGCTCAGAAATCAGTGTCCTTGTGTAAATCTGACATCCTGTACTGCCCCCTCTCTTCCCAGACTGAGCACAACATGGCGTTTGTGCTGGGCTATGGAAAAAAAATACCCCCCAAGAGAAATATCAGCAATGTTGAAATGGCATTTCCCATCTCATTTTATGTCTTTTTTTGTTTTGCCTGAAATAACCCCCCCCCCCCCCCCCCCCAAAGCTTCATTTTCCTGGTGCCATAAAATGTGCACACTTTTGTGAAAGAGTGAGGGAAATAGAGCATTATTCAGAAGCATGGGCAGTCTTTCAGAAGAGCATGTATGGCACAGGAAAAAAAACCTGAAAGCCTTAGCACGATTAACAATATTGTTCCTGATTAAACAAAAAAAAAAAAACCCTGTTTTTAAAATCCTGAGCAAAATGAAAATTCCTGTAAATGGCACCGGAATGAAACAAAGCAAACGTTTGGGTAATTCTAGATTGTATGCAATTAGGCACCTAACGTTTGGTGCTCAAACTGTAGCTAACAGAAGTTAAACACCAAAGCAGGGGTGAATTTAGGTGCTCTTCTAGAACTTAGGGGGAGGGGGGTCTATAGTGTTCTGTTGTGCAACTGCAAAAAGGAGAGTTCACATGGGAGGGACACGGGCAGGTCATGGGCACTGTCACTATTTCAGCGAAGGCTTTATTGAATCCTGTCAGAGGCTCAACTGCTTCATTTAGTTGCTCATACGTACACCTGCCATAGAGATGGCGAATGTGATGGTGTCTAAATTTAGGAACGTAATTGCTGACTTGTGCTAGTGATCTATAATGGATTAGGCACACAAATTTGCCATTATAAAATACTAGCTTAGCGCCTAGATTTTGAGGGTCTAACTTTTAGTGTTCTTTGTAGAATTGCCCCTCCCCCCCCCAATAGTTTTTACATTCTGTTGTCCTAAACACCTTCTTGTGTCTGATGTGATTATTGTGCTATCTGAGTTACTCCTATCCTCAGAGGATGCAGGGACTGGCTGTTTGTGCTTAAGTAATGAATGCCAGGTGGATCTGCGTTAATCTCAGGAGGATTTCAAGGTGCCAGTTTACAGACAAACATTCTCAATCATACTGTGCTTTTGTAACAAAATCCTTTTCCTAAATTAGACTTCTCTGACAAAAAAAAATATTGAGGCCTGATATGGAGTTCTATTGCAATGGATTTCATGCTAAAATTCTTTTTTTTTTTTTCCTGAAAATGTCCTCTTATTTTTCTGGGAAAGATGCTCAGATTAGAGTGAATTCCTGTTAATCGGAGCCGGTTGTTTGAATGGTGTTAGCTTATTATGGCCACCTTTTCACTCGTAGCACAATCGATTTTTCACTTCTAAAAGAGTTTCTCTGCTCCATATGGTATATGAGTTTTATTCTTCCAGCGGCCTTTGACATGTGTAATGGAAAATATATGCTAATGAGGTAATAAGATGCAAAAATATGGAAAATTAGCTCATTAACTCCTGAAAAAGTCCGCACGTTGAAATGCTCAAAATGTAACAAAACTATATTAATGCCAAAAACCTAACTACACCTGGGAGGGGTGTAGGTAAGGTTTTGCATCACTGTCCACTGTAAGGCAAGTACTTTACTGTCTGCAGAAATGCATGTATTGTAAGCCACATTGAGCCTGCAAAGAGGTGGAAAAATATGGGGTACAAATGCAATAAATAAATAAATAAATAAAATGCCCAGGACTGTTTTAGGGGACGGCAAGCAGGGTGCCTGCCCTGGGCCCCCATGATTCCCTCAAACTGAAGGAGGCATAGCCTTCAGATCGTCTTTGGAGCCCCCTCCCCAGTTTCTGCCCTGGGCCCCTGTGTCTAACACCGGCCCTGCCCATGCCTCACTTGCATCTCATTAACATTGGCCATTCATACACGTGTTATTGGCAGTGGTGTGCTGGAGCAGCCTCTCACAGGCTCTCGAGAGCCGTTTGTTAAGTTTTTAAGAATTTTGGGAGCCGGTTCTCCATGGCTACTTTAACAAATGGATCCCAAAATGTGGGCTTGGGCCCCTCCTGAATTCTCTTTTACTTTGCTGGCGAGAGAGAGCCCCCTGTTAACAATTTACCAGCACACCCTTATTGGCCAATGTTTAGCAAATCAGGCCCCTATGTTGGCAACTGGTGATGAAAACAGGTTTTGGTATGAGGAGTTTTTACAAGCAGGAAATTTGGGAAGCAGTAATGAGCGAGTGAGAAGCAGGGTATCAGTCTGTTTCAGAAGACCCCCGTCCATAAACTAACATCTATACAGACATCAAACTTTCACAGAACAAACGCCCATCTAGCAATTCAAGGAAAAGACTGTTCTCCATTCTTAATTCTGTGTGACATTACGCTACACATTAATACTTAAAACACAGCACGGGTTGTTAGATAAAATGCTACTGGAGAAGCAATGAAAAAAATCCAAAATAAGAACTAGAAAACTGATAAATGCATATTGCCTGATTCAAGCATTATCTGGAATCAGACATCAGCAGTCAAGGCCTTAAACCAAATACTTCATAAAATTCAAAATGAACAATTGTGCTTTATTAAGAGGGACAATTATTCAAAAATATCACCCCTCTCTGTTTTGCGTGACCAGGCTCTGACAGCTGATGGGAACAACTTAAATATATCCACAAATGGACCCGTCCTTCCACACTGCTTTGAATGCAGCTGCCTGTCACCAAGCAATCTCCGTCCAGGTCTGTGGGGGTGGGGGTGGTAATATTTCATCCTAATAATAGGAAGGCAAAATGGTCAGAGTGGATTAAGGTATGATTTAATAAAGCAAGGTTGGATCACAGTTCATGAAAACAAGCAAGCTATATTGGCAACACGGGGGCCGATATTCAAAGGCCACCGAGCACCTGCCGAGCGCCTCAAATTTAGAAGCCTAAAGATATCAAAGTGCCGGACTGAAAATTCAGCAAACCAACACCTTCCTACAACTGGAAGGCGCTGAGATTTAAGTCTATTTCTTTCACCTGATTTCAGAAAATGAAATGAGCAATGTACCCCTCAACATCATCCCTGTATCCCACCTACTTTTTAGGAACCTAAATTTAGGGCAGGCGATTTTGCAAAAGTCCATCTAAACTACTTCCACAAACTGAAACCTTGGACTGATCACTTATAATGCACATAACACTACGGAATTTACATTAATTTTTGGCAAGACATAAAGGAAAGCGCTGCAGAGGGATAAACTCATACACAAACTTCTCTACTGCATAGAACCATAAGTCAAGCACCAAAAGTTGTAAAAATAATTTCAATTTCAAGTCGTGCACACACAGAAGAGGAGAAACTAGTATACACAGAAACCTGAAGCGCAGCACCAGGAGTGAGTTAAAGTATCCAGCGGCAGCAAGGGAGACGAGAAAAAGAGACTGTGCATCTGGGTGTTGAAGAGAGATGCACGAATCGTCATCACATCTCTTAGACCAGTGACTCTGACAGTTTTGTGAGCATTCAGTAGGGCACAGAAACATGTCGGCAGATAAAGGCCACATGACCCATCCAGTCTGCCCATCCTCTGTAACCCCTAATTCTTCCTGTTCCTAAGCGACCCCACATGCTTATCCCATGCCTTTTTAAATTCTGGAACAGTCCTCGACTCCACCACCTCCACCGGGAGGCCATTCCACGCCTCCACCACCCTTTCTGTGAAATAGTACTTCCTTAGGTTACTCCTAAGCCTATTCCCATTATGACATCACAATATGAGCTCTGGTTACCAGACACTGAAACTCTTCACACTAAGGGGGGAAAGTAAGCCAATTGAGCCATTGTGACATCACTGATGAGGTTGGCTCTTAGGCATTGGTGGAATGAGGCATTATGACATCACAATCTCAGCTCTGGTTACCAGAGACTGAAACACACTAAGGGGGGAAAGTAAGGCAATAATAGGACAATTGAGCCATTGTGACATCACTGATGAGGTTGGCTCTTAGGCATTGGTGGAATAGAAACATAGAAACATGACGGCAGATAAAGGCAGTATGACCCATCCAGTCTGCCCATCCTCTAACCCCTAATTCTTCCTGTTCCTAAGCGATCCCACATGCTTATCCCATGCCTTTTTAAATTCTGGAACAGTCCTCGACTCCACCACCTCCACCACCCTTTCTGTGAAATAATACTTCCTTAGGTTACTCCTAAGCCTATTCCCTCTTAACTTTGTCGTATGCCCCCTCATTCCAGAGCTCTCCTTCATTTGAAAAAGGCTCTCTTCCTGTACATAAATGCCCTTGAGATATTTAAACGTTTCTATCATGTCTCCTGTTTACAGGCCGGTCTTAGCAATTGCGAGGCCCTGTGCAGACCGGTTAGGTGGGGCCCCCTGCTCCACCTAGCCCCACCCTTTGTTGACAAAATGCATTTTAAACATTTTTTTTTATTTCAAATAAAGACAAATCAAGCAAAACTTGTACAGAAAAACTAGTTAAAGCATGCACAATGCTAGCATAGGAAACCTTTGAGTTTAAAAAGCAAAAGCATGTGCATGTAAGGACTAGATAAATTAATTAAAACAAATCCTCTTAATATGTAATACTTGGTAGCAATAGTGAAACAGTAATTGAATACTCACATGGCTGCCTAAGCCAACAGTCTCGGCAGCCATTTTTAAAGAGCGATGCGGCAACAAGGCATCAGCGCCGGCAGTGGGCAGGAAAGACTGGGGATCTTTCCTGCCCTAAAGACTCCACTACACCACCAGGGCGGCCTCGGGTATGTGCCGGGAGGGCACCCTGCGGCTCGGGGGAGGGGAGGCAGGGAGTCAGATCGCGGCAGTGGTGGGGAGCAGGAGGGAGCGCCGCGGGGCCCCGTGCGACTGCTCCTCTCATCCCTGCCTAAGACCGGCCCTGGTTGTTTATGTAGCAAGATGCCAGGTGTCTGGATGAGGACGGTATTCATTCAGGGCTTGTGCAACCACTAGGCAAGACTAGGCAGTTGCCTAAGGTAGCAGCAGCTAATGCAAAACAATAGGTCCTGACAGCTACACAAACTCAGGGGTCCTTTTACTAAGCCACAGTAAAAAAGTGGCCTGGGGTAGCTTGGTTTGCTTTTTTTGGCGTGCGCTGGGCCATTTTTTTTAATGCGGCTGGGAAAAAAATGCTTTTTTAAAATAAAAAGGGGGCAGTAAGTGGCCGTGTGTTAAAATTACAAGTAGGCGTGGTTATTTACTGCCTGAGCCCTTACTGCCACTCATTGAAGGCTCACACGCTACACGCATGTTACTGATGCAGCGCACACCGATGTGGCCACGCTGCCGATTACCACCAGGAACGCCCCACCCCCCACAGTAGAAAGTAGACAAATATTTTCTACAGCGGGAAACAGTGCGCGCCAACTTCGAAATTACCGCCAGGTGGGCACACTAACCAGGCGGTCGTGTCGATTTGACGCACCCTACTGCCACTTTCTAAATGGGCCACTCAAAGAACTACTGACACATACTTTAAATAGCATTTTGATGATTTTTTAAATTATTTTTTTGTTATGATGATACTTGGGTTTACTAAAATCTTGGTGAGGGGGTTGCAGGCTAAGGGCATGAAAGTTAATGGTGAGGGGAGGGGGTAAGTATGAAGGTTTACCTAGGGTGCCCACCACCCTTACACCAGTTCTGTATTCAACGTACCGTGTACTGGACGTTGGAAAGCAGAGGGTGAATGCAGGAGCAGGATTCAAGATCATTGAACAGCTGAACATTACTTATGGCCTGACTCATCTCAGTATTAGGCAATGCCCTTATTATTTTCTCCATCTTGTGACAATCTTTTTCCATTTATAATAACTAACTCCCGGAATATTGCGAGGATTCCGAATATAATTAAAGATGACTAGGAAGGTAACCTTAGGTCATGATTCTGCAGGCAATATTTCTATGCAAAAGGTAAAGGACAGAGCTGCAAGAAAACCTCTTAATGCACAATTCCTGTTTACCTTTGGCAACGGGAAATAATGCTTCACTGTAATAGTGCAAGACACACATTTTACAGAAAGCAGAACACAACTGGATGACTTTCTACTACTACTTATCATTTCTGTAGCGCTACTAGACGTACACAGCGCTGTACACTTGAACATGAAGAGACAGTCCCTGCTCGACAGAGCTACAATCTAATCAGGACAAACAGGGATAAGGACAAAGAGTAGCAAGATTCCGGAATCCCAGTGATCAGCAAGATTCCGGAATCCCAGTAATTAGCAAGATTCTGGAATCCCAAAGAGTAGCAAGATTCCGGAATCCCAAAGACTACTACTACTACTACTACTACTTATCATTTCTAAAGTGCTACTAGACGTACGCAGCGCTGTACACTTGAACATGAAGAGACAGTCCCTGCTCGACAGAGCTTACAATCTAATTAGGACAGACAAACAGGACAAACAAGAGATAAGGGAATATTAAGGTGAGGATGATAAAATAAGGGTTCTGAATAAGTGAATAAGGGTTAGGAGTTAAAAGCAGCATCAAAAAGGTGAGCTTTTAGCTTAGATTTGAAGATGGCCAGAGATGGAGCTTGACGTACCGGCTCAGGAAGTCTATTCCAGGCATAGACCTCATGCAGATACTAGGAAGTGATCTGCTCAGATGGACAAGGAACTGGAAGCCCCTGACTGACATTGTTAAAAATCGGCTTTTAAAGGTGGCACGGATTAGGGGAACTCCTTGCCCTCCCACGTGGCAGTCAGCAAGAATTAACCTTTTCTCTATCTGTGGCATGTTAGCCATAGGTTTTCACCCATTCTAGGGCCGATCCTCAAATGTACCACCAGTGTTAGCGTGCGATTAACGCCAGGTTTGCTTGCACTGAATGCTCACGGGGCTCAAGCACCGGTGTTAACGTATGCGGTAAAGATGGCCGCAAATTGTATAGAAACATATGGTAATGAGGTCAGTAAGTATTCCTTTGCGATGCACAGATGAGCCTGCTAGAATTTACAGAAGGAAACAATGGCCTATAACACCGACAGGTTTTCGCCAGGTCAAGGGCAGCGTAGAAGGTTTTGAGGAGACGATGTCTTGTCAATTTGCACATTGGCCTGCCGGTTTTATCTTCTTTAACAAACGAAAGGAGGCTCCTAATAGTTTTAACGATAGACGGGAAGGGACAAACGTGTGCGTGATGGAGCAAAACCAAAAGTAAAAAGCACACATCGGGGGGAGCGGAGAACGGACTGCGCATGTGCGATGGACCGGCGGGACCGCATACAAAATAGGCGCCAGCAGAAGTCCGTTTGGGGGAGCATTCGCTCCCCTGGCATCCCACCTAGCTACGCCACTACGCACATCTGCACCGCTTCTTTTGCGCCTAAATATCAGCCTTGCAAAAATTCCACGTGCTGGTAATATTTGTGAGGCTCAGAGACGCTGAAGAAAAAGCTCTGATGTGTGCAGGCGCGCCTGCTTTTGTCTGGGTACGCGCACAAGAACCACACTTACCACAAAACCTTGGTGTGCATGTGTCAAGCCTGTTCCTCCCTCCGCTTCCTGTTTAATAGCGCAATTTAACCATGCATAAAATTTAAATATAATTCACTTTGAGCATCGCTGAGCTAGTTTCTTTGCATTACGGTTGCATTGTGGGCCCATCTGCTCTGAGCATCGGCCCCTCTGTCTTTTTGGAAATGTTTATTGGTGATCTAAACCCTCAAGGGTGGTAGTGGTGGGGGGCGGAGGAATAGCGGCAGTGGGCATGGGCGGTGGCCGGGGGGAGCCCGGAGCACCCTCGGTGCCCGGGGACCCGGAGTACCCTCAGTTCGCCCTGCAGACAAGAACCACTTTTTTATTTGGTCGGAATAAGGGAATGATCTAAAATCTAGTGATTCAAATTTATCATTATTTGCATACAGATACATTAAAATAACGGTTAAACCAACAAGCTACAGGCATGACCTTTTCACTGAGCTATCTTGAAATATTTTCGACTGGCTTTTGAGAGTTAAGCTTCCCTCCGCAATGAGGACCATACAAAATATGCCAAACACAATCAGATCTGAATATTTGGTGAGTTTGTTCGTGTCTTCCCTTATTCAGGCGCCATCATCTTTCTCTCATGCTGCACTGGCTCAAAAGCTAGAACTAAATGTGTTCTGCTAGTCCAACAAAAAGGTCTTATGACAAAGCAGCCTAATGGTTAGAGCTGTGGGTTAGGAACTCAGGAGATTGTGGTTCAAATCCCCCTACAGCTCCGTGTGAATTTGAGCAAAGTAGGCATAAAGGTAGGGCCCTATATTCAAAGCAGTTATATTCTTAAATTAGCCTCTTTGAAAATCTACTAGAGCTGAGTGCCTAAATTTGTACTCAAAATGTTACTAAAGTGTAAAGTCATAAATTTAGGAACTTACAAAGTGGGTGGCAACAGGGGCAGATTTGGGATAGGGAAAAGAAGGAGATTATGACAGGTCTAACTTTATAAATATAACTGTTAGACTCCTAAATTAAGATGTCTCAGCTGAAAATAGGCAACAAATTCAGGAGCCTGACTTGGGAACTCAGCTGTTTTTGAATATCAGGCACTTAGACGCTTAACCCTCTGCAGATCAAATTTACCTGTGGTACCTGAATGTAACTCACCTTGAGTTACAACTGAAAAAGGCTGGGGCTAAATCCACAGTCCCCCCCCCCCCCCCACCCCATTTGCACGCAAGATGGTGGCAACGGAGCGCAGTCAAATGCGCACTGTAGAGCAAGTCCATCATCTAGTTGAAATCTACTCGATGGATTTCAATGAGAAGAAACTTTCTGGGATAATTTTCAAACTGCCCACATTGACACTGATCCTTGCAGCTGGTTTTTCTGAGGAAACATATGTACACACTTTGAAAATTCAAAAATACGTGCATAAGCACAAGCCCCACCCCCTCCAGAATCAGTGCTGGCAAACGTACCTGTGATGTGGCACTACGCACTTCAGTTTATTCACATACAAGGTGGGCAGTTTCTTAAAAACTGTTTTCTATGAGTGAAACACTGGTTTTACCCACAGAAATGGCTTAGAAAATAATTCTCTACATGCATCGTCACGCAGTGAAAGTGTGTAGAAGACAATTTACCACACACAGGACCGCACACACTGAGCTGGAAACGCACCCTGTATGACACACCCCACGTACCCTGGCCCTGACCACAGTGCCACAGCCAAGATGAGAACGCAACTGGGCAGCCATCTTGGTGCCCCCACCTTTCTTTGCAGCCGCACAGCTCTCGGGTACAGCCCCGACCACACATAAGACATTATTTTCCAGGAGAGCTGATACAGCACACTGAGAATTTTGATGCAAACTAAGAATTACATCATATTAAAATAGAAATCCTGGTTGGTTGGTACCATTTTCTCTCATTTAGCTGATGGAAATAATGCATGCCCCTTTTCTTGGGGGAAAAAAATACAGAGGTCATCTGCATTACCACATCTCTACGTTTGTCATTCTAAAATGTTGTCGCTCCCAGGCCAAGCTAACATCCACACATCCTTTCTCCAGTATGTGGGCTCTCTCTCTGCTTTTCTCTTTCAAGTAAATTAAGCAGGACGTACCAGCTCAACGTGAGATGACCAAATCCCTTCATTCTCACCTTTGGCTTGTGCAAACTACAGGGAAAAAAAAGAACCATATACACATCCACAGTATAAACATTTACAAATGTAACAATCTTTTCTGTTTGTTTGTTTGTTTGTTTTGTTCTTTTGCAAAATGGCATGAAACCTGGAATGTAACTCATCAATAAATACAACTCACACAGTACAGTGATAGCATCTGACTTTTTACAAATACAATCAACACTCAGATAAACACACAAAGGTATTAGCAGCTTTTGTAACTGGATGTATCACAATTGTGGGGGGGGGGGGGGGTGTCAAAGGGACAGATCATTGTGCAAAACAGTTTACCTGTTTCACTCCTGTCTGCCCACTCAGACAATATTGCACACAAACGGTAGGTGTAAATTGGTCCCTTCTACATAGTGCACTTGGGTAACACACAGACAACTCATCGTTATAAAAATAGAAGTATAATCACAAGGGTGACTAATCCACTGGTCACTGCTGGATAGGGGCATCAGTCCCTAATCGTCATGGTCCTAAGAGTCGGTACATGACCATCATTCAGTTGAGGCGTCCTCTGTTATTACCAGTGTCTGTTGGGTGAAGTAAACAGATGTGCAGTATTTTCTGCATTTCCCAGCTCAGAAAGAACAGGTTCCTAAGGCAAAAAGCAGAAATAAATCTTGCACATTATCCCCTGACAGGCCTTTGGAAATCTTCTGATCCTAAAAATGAAAAGCGTAAAATGTCAGCGTTAGAATTTTTCTGGTTTTTTTTTTTAGCATTCTGAACAAAGATCGTCAGTCTTTAAAAAGCTCATCTCATGCAGCACTGACAATGTAGAAGCCATTGGGGTACAATAAGGGAGGGATTCTCAGTCCACAATTTACAACCTTAAGGTCTCTATTCTGTTCAATTTCTAGGCTACATTTGCAGTATTTTGTTTTCTCATACTGCAAAATAGCTCGCCGGGTTGGTGGTATGGAAGATCTTTAGGGGGTTTTTTGGCACGTCTTTGAAATTTACAGAACAGAGGTTTTTGTAAAATGAGATGTGCCTAACAGCTATAATAATGAAACAGATGTAGGAACAGTGGGGTTGTGGGGGGGGGGGGGGGGGGGGGGTAGGATTGTCCCAGAGGAGACAGTGAGTTTCAAGCAGACTAATGAAATACCTCTGTGAAACAGTATGCCTTCGGGTAGAGAGAGGAGCCCTGATTTATTCCAAAGAGAAGCAATTTGCAGAGATAAAATATAAGAAGCAAAGAGTTTAAGAGTGAGCTGAAGGGAGCCTGACCACAAGCTGAGGCAAGCAACTATTATGGTACTGTAGTATATTAATTTGCCTGTAATAAATGACATTACTACTACTACTACTTAGCATTTCTATAGCGCTGCTAGGGTTACGCAGCGCTGTACAAGTTTAAACAAGGGGAAGGACAGTCCCTGCTCAGGAGAGCTTACAATCTAAAGGTTACGAACTATGTAGTCAGTGTAGGTATCATGAATGGGGAAGGTGGTTAGGCGCCAAAAGCAAGGGAGAAGAGATGGGCTTTGAGTAAGGACTTGAAAATGGGCAGGGAGGGCGCATGACATCAGAACATAGAAATGACAGACCAATGGTCCAGCAGGATCACCATCCGGTCTCCGAGAGAAGCCAATCCAGGTCACCTGGAGAAACCACCCAACTGATCCTACTGGAACATTCCTATTATTTATTTATTTATTTATTAGGATTTATTTACCGCCTTTTTGAAAGAATTCACTCAAGGCGGTGTACAGTAAGAATAGATCAAACATGAGCAACAGGCGAGAACAGCAGTAAAAATATTCAAAGAACAATACAAAGTATGGCATAGTATATGACTTGCAATGTCAACACAACACAACACAACACCTCCACTGCCAAAGCCCAACTCCGCACTTTTCACCTTGCTGTACCATGCACTTGGAATAGACTTCCTGAGTTGATATGTCATACTTCATCTCTGCTTTTAAATCAGGGCTTTTTTTGAGGGGGTACTTGGGGGTACTGAGTACTGGCACCTTTTCCATTGTCTTCTAAAATTGACCCATGAACCTCAAGTTTTAATGAAAGAGCTTAGGCTCTACACACCAATTCTGCCTTGCCATAGATTCAGTGACTGGTTGCAGGGGGCCTGGCTATTGTGATGCTGTCAAAAAAGCCGCTTTCGATTATACCGATTGCGCCGCTTTTGAGAGATCGCCGGCCATCTCCCGATTTATGTCGGGAAATGGCCGGCGATCACTTTCAAAATAAGCCTGCTAGACATCCCAGCAGAGCAGTGGGGCACCCTGGAGGGCACTGCAGTGGATGTCACATAAAAGGTTCCAGATACATATCTCACCGTTACCTCCTTATATTGTATAGTCAGCCCTCCAAAAGCTACCAAACACTTACTGTTCCCAACTATACACCACGACAATAGCCCTTACGGTTGCAGGTGTCACCTATATGTGGGTACAGTAGGTTTCTGGTGGGTTTTGGAGGGCTCACACTTTCTACCACAAGTGTAACAGTTAGAGTGGGTTATGGGCCTGGGTCCCCCTTCTCTACAGTGCACTTCACTGACCACTAGGCTACTCCAGGGACCTGATTGCTTCTCTAATAGCGCTGGCCAAAGTATCTGAAGTTGTCATAGGGCCTGGTACTACTGTTTCTTTTACATCTTTGGAGGAGGGTGGGAGGGGGTCCACTGGGGGAGCAATGCTTTAATCCTTCCAGTGGTCATTAGTCATTTGGGGCACCTTTTTGTGATTTAGTCATTATTAACGAATATTAATACATGCAAGCTCAATATATGTGACTAATTGCTTAAATCGTCTAACGAATATTAATACACCTGTAGGAGCTTTGAGCAGGAATCGGAGTGGAACAACTGTGAATGTAATTTGGAGTGGAAGATTTTGGAAACAACCCCCGACGTAGCACCAGCGAAACGGGGGCTCCCTGTCGGGTTTCGAAGTGGAGAGCGCCGCCTGGAGAGGAACACTAGAGCGATAGTACCGAGCTAAGTGGTTTCGGGTGACACCTTCTCGATAGACTTTGTTATTTATTTGCATTCTACAGACTATTGATTGATTTAAGAATTCCACTAATAGCATACAGTACATTGATATACGTCATAGTGGACGCACAAAGTAGACAGCTATGCACAAAGTGGATTTGGAGATTTGAAATTTAACACACATGTAGGAGTGGAGGTTTTTTTTTTTAAGCTATATGATGGCACGCCGAGCTCAAGCCTTACAGTCTGCTTAGTTGGACTGGCTGGGTGGCGACTCTGAAGCTTTTTTTTCTCCACTATTTAAAAACATTGGATTAAGCTGTTAACTGAGTGGGGGTTCCACACTATAATTGCACGGGGAGTGTGAGCCTGTGTTAAGAGATTCATTTAGTCATTATTAAAAACAGGTCTAGCCCAAAACTTCTAGGTTTTAGCCCAGGACGTTTTGCTTTGTTCCAAGTGTTAGGAATGCCCAAATCCCGCCTCCAACATGCCCCCGATATGCCCCCTTGTAATTTGGATACATTGTAGATGAAGTGCATAGAAAAATGTCCTTAAAAAAATGTGTTTCAAAAGTAGCGATTTGGATTTTCTTGGGGGAAACAAATACATCCAAATGCCGCTTTTTGGATGTTTTTCTGTTTCAAAAAATGAGCCTCTAAGTTATTAATAGCTTGCTTTTGTCTTACATTCAAACTTGGATACATTCTAAATGTTACTTAAAAACAAAATAATGCTGAACCAGACCAAGATCTATTGAGCCCAGCATCCTGTCTCCAAGAGAGGCCTGTCCAGATCAAAAATACCCGGATGGTCCCAACAAGTAGGCCCATTTTTTATAGCTCATTTTCAGGGATTGGCAATGGCTCTCTGAAATCTATTTGACTAATATGCTTTACGGATTTTTCCTCCAGGAACTTGTCCAAACCTTTTTTTGCAACGCCACGTCCTCCAGCAAAAGATTCCATACCTTAATTACGTGTGACTTGAAAAAATACTTTCTGTGATTTGTTTTTGGCCAGCTTGTTAAAGGCATTTAATGGAAGACAAATTAGGGCAATGCAAGCTCCATCCCTGGCCGCCTTCAAATCCGGGCTAAAAGCCTACCTGTTTGATGCTGCTTTTAATTCCTAACTTGTCACCTGCTCGTAACCTTTATCTTGTCTTCTCTTCAATAGTCCCTTTCCTATGTGTCCTATATTTATTTATTTATTTATTTATTTGTAGCATTTGTATCCCACATTTCCCCACCTATTTGCAGGCTCAATGTGGCTTACATTTGCCGTAATGGCGGTTGCCATTTCCGGGTCATGGAATTACAAGTGGTATTGCATTAAGGTGCATACATATATGGTAACATACTTGGAATCATAACATCCATGGAACAGTTCATGGTATAAATATGTATCATGTGCATATATCCATGATAAGGAAGAATACATTATGGTAATGCATGAAGGTTCCTGAGTAATAAATTGGATTCTAACATACATTAGGTTGTCAATTATGGAAAGACTAGTAAAACATGCCCATTTCTGGCGCAAATGAAACGGGCGCTAGCAAGGTTTTCCTCCCGAACCCCCCCCCCCCCCCCCCGCTCACCCCTTCGGCGTTGTGAAGGCACTGACCGCCATTGTTGCGGGCCTCGTCAACGCACGCGAACGCCACCTTCAATGTGCTGAGTCATTGGTTGTGAAGCCACTGACACCATAGCTCCGCCCTCGGCGTCATCACGTTTGACGCGAGGGCGGGGCCCCAACACAGTGTTTTCAGTGGCTTCACCACCACGAACCGTTCGAACCGGAAGGAAGTGCCCGGAGGAACTGACAGTGACGTCAGTGTCCTCAGAACGTTGAGGGTGAGTTTTATTATATAGGATTGGATTCGACATAAGGATTAGAGAGGTAGTGTTTGTTCATTATGTCTGTCCTACCATTTTCCCTTATTTGTCCTGTCTGTCTGTCCTAATTTAGATTGTAAGCTCTTTTCAGTGGGGTCTGTCTTTTCATCATGTTAAATTGTGAAACGCTGCGTACGACTGGTAGCACTATAGAAATGATTTATAGTAGTAGTAGTAGAAGCCTGCCCTTGCAGATCAGCAATGCGGCCGCACAAGCCTGCGCGGCCGCGTTGCTGATCTGCAAGGGCAGGCTTCTACATGGAATGTTGCTAGTGGAATAGCAACATTAACATTCCATGTAGAATCTCAAATAGTAGCAACAGAATCTCCAATAGTAGCAACATTCCATTTAGAATCATTCCTATGTGTCCTTCTGTCTGTCCTACCCTTATCCCTTATTTGTCCTGTCTGTCTGTCCTGATTTAGATTGTAAGCTCTTTTGAGTGGGGTCTGTCTTTTCTTCATGTTAAATTGTGAAGCGCTGCGTACGACTGGTAGCGCTATAGAAATGATTTATAGTAGTAGTAGTAGAAGCCTGCCCTTGCAGATCAGCAACGTGGCCGCGCAGGCTTCTGTTTCTGTGAGTCTGACGTCCTGCACGTACGTGCAGGACGTCAGACTCACAGAAACAGAAGCCTGCGCGGCCGCATTGCTGATCTGCAAGGGCAGGCTTCTACATGGAATGTTGCTAGTGGAATAGCAACATTCCATGTAGAATCTCAAATAGTAGCAACAGAATCTCCAATAGTAGCAACATTCCATTTAGAATCATTCCTATGTGTCCTTCTGTCTGTCCTACCCTTATTCCTTATTTGTCCTGTCTGTCTGTCCTGATTTAGATTGTAAGTTCTTTTGAGTGGGGTCTGTCTTTTCTTCATGTTAAATTGTGAAGCGCTGCGTACGACTGGTAGCGCTATAGAAATGATTTATAGTAGTAGTAGTAGAAGCCTGCCCTTGCAGATCAGCAACGTGGCCGCGCAGGCTTCTGTTTCTGTGAGTCTGACGTCCTGCATGTACGTGCAGGACGTCAGACTCACAGAAACAGAAGCCTGCGTGGCCGCATTGCTGATCTGCAAGGGCAGGCTTCTACATGGAATGTTGCTAGTGGAATAGCAACATTCCATGTAGAATCTCAAATAGTAGCAACAGAATCTCCAATAGTAGCAACATTCCATTTAGAATCATTCCTATGTGTCCTTCTGTCTGTCCTACCCTTATCCCTTATTTGTCCTGTCTGTCTGTCCTGATTTAGATTGTAAGCTCTTTGAGTGGGGTCTGTCTTTTCTTCATGTTAAATTGTGAAGCGCTGCGTACGACTGGTAGCGCTATAGAAATGATTTATAGTAGTAGTAGTAGAAGCCTGCCCTTGCAGATCAGCAACGTGGCCGCGCAGGCTTCTGTTTCTGTGAGTCTGACGTCCTGCATGTACGTGCAGGACGTCAGACTCACAGAAACAGAAGCCTGCGTGGCCACATTGCTGATCTGCAAGGGCAGGCTTCTACATGGAATGTTGCTAGTGGAATAGCAACATTCCATGTAGAATCTCAAATAGTAGCAACAGAATCTCCAATAGTAGCAACATTCCATTTAGAATCATTCCTATGTGTCCTTCTGTCTGTCCTACCCTTATCCCTTATTTGTCCTGTCTGTCTGTCCTGATTTAGATTGTAAGCTCTTTTGAGTGGGGTCTGTCTTTTCTTCATGTTAAATTGTGAAGCGCTGCGTACGACTGGTAGCGCTATAGAAATGATTTATAGTAGTAGTAGTAGAAGCCTGCCCTTGCAGATCAGCAACGTGGCCGCGCAGGCTTCTGTTTCTGTGAGTCTGACGTCCTGCATGTACGTGCAGGACGTCAGACTCACAGAAACAGAAGCCTGCGCGGCCGCATTGCTGATCTGCAAGGGCAGGCTTCTACATGGAATGTTGCTAGTGGAATAGCAACATTCCATGTAGAATCTCAAATAGTAGCAACAGAATCTCCAATAGTAGCAACATTCCATTTAGAATCATTCCTATGTGTCCTTCTGTCTGTCCTACCCTTATTCCTTATTTGTCCTGTCTGTCTGTCCTGATTTAGATTGTAAGCTCTTTTGAGCGGGATCTGTCTTTTCTTCATGTTAAATTGTGAAGCGCTGCGTACGACTGGTAGCGCTATAGAAATGATTCTTAGTAGTAGTAGTATTGAGAGGATGATTGTTGGTCCTAAAATATTTTTCCATTATTTATATTTGTCAGTTGATATTATGGATTCATTTTCTGGTGGCACGGGCCCACTCAATAGACAAGTTCAACTATAGCTCTAAATAACTCAGAGAAAACTGCTAGTGTCTTCTGATTTTACTGACAATGACAGCTGGTGATGGCCTGGAACCATCCAGGAAAATCACTGAGACCGAGGAAGCCAGATGTTTGCGCAACACCCTCCACTGCTTTGGGCAGCTGTTTACATTATCACAAAGTCGGGTGCTAAGAAATGGAGAAAGGGGACTGAGTGTTGGATTAAAGTATAGGAACAGATTGGAGAACAGACAGCTGAGAGATGATGAGTGGAGTGGAGTGGAGTGGAATGAGTAGATGTGAATCGCTTGTTTACTCTTTCAAAAAGCAAAAAGACTAGGAGGCATGTAATAAATTTACTAAGTAGTACATTTAAAAGAAATTGGAGAAAATATTTATGCACTCAGCATATAATTAAAGCTCTGGAATTCATTGCTAAGTAATGTGGTCAAAGTGATTAGCTTTGAATGGTTTTAAAAAGATTTGGACCATTCTTAAGGTGGACTTGGGAAAATATCATACTAACATACCATATGACAGCAAATAAAGACCTGGTCTGTGTAATCCACTCAATAAGGTGGCCAGAGCCACATCTGCCAGTCTATTTTTTTTTTTGTTACATTTGTACCCCACGCTTTCCCACTCATGGCAGGCTCAATGTGGCTTACATGGGGCAATGGAGGGTTAAGTGACTTGCCCAGAGTCACAAGGAGCTGCCTGTGCCTGAAGTGGGAATGGAACTCAGTTGCTCAGGACCAAAGTCCACCACCCTAACCACTAGGCCACTCCATGCAGGTTATACTTTGTCATTATCAAATACTAGCATCACAAATAGGGCAGTCAAACAATCATGGAAGAGTGGTTTTACAATTTTTGTTGCAGCATAGTCACATTCATTGTCCATACTTACTTAGCGTAAGAACAAAAGAATAGCCATACTACTACTACTGCTTGACATTTCTAAAACGCTACTAGGGTTACGCAGCGCTGTACTATTTAACATAACGTATGTGCAGGACGTCAGACTCACAGAAGCAGAAGCCTGCACGGTCACATTGGTGATCTGCTTCTACATGGAATGTTGTTAGTGGAATAGCAACATTCCATGTAGAATCTCAAATAGAAGCAACAGTGGAGGAGTGGCCTAGTGGTTAGTGTGGTGGACTTTGGTCCTGAGGAACTGAGTTCAATTCCCACTTCAGGCACATGCAGCTCCTTGTGACTCTGGGCAAGTCACTTAACCCTCCATTGCCCCATGTAAGCCACATTGAGCCTGCCATGAGTAGGAAAGCACGGGGTACAAATGTAATAAAAAAATCTTCTCTGGGAGCATGCTCCACAATTAGGCCTCATGAGAACACACAGAAATGAACCAACAGCAGAAGGCTCGTAGAGCATAAATTCTGATAAAAAGGGAACATGGTCACATCAATCAACATTTTAAGTTTATAAAACTATTCTCTCAGAGTACCAGTTAATAAAAAAAGCACCTTGGTTAATAGGCCTGGAAGGCATCTATTTTTAGCCCTATTTCATAAAGACATATGGGGGCCTGTGTGTATTTATAAAATATTAGTGCAGATCTCGAGATCTTAACTTTGCCTGTATCAATGTTAGGAAAAAAGAAGTAGTACATCTAAAAAAAAAAAAAAACTCCAAGATGTATAAAATTTTCAACTTATTCACCACCATTGCTGCTGCTGCTTCTGAGAAGACAGTAGTTTAAAACCAGTAGGTGAAGCGTTCTGCCAACACTATTGGGTTGTTTCAAGCCACTGACGCAGCCCTTTGACAGGGCGAAACATGGCTGTGTCGGTCTTATACATATACTAGTAAAAAAGGCCCGTTTCTGACACAAATGAAACGGGCGTTAGCAAGGTTTTTCTCGGAGTGTGTATGTTTGAGAGAGTGTATGTGAGAGTGACTGTGTGTGAGAGAGAGAGTGAATGTGCGAGTGTGTGTGTGTGTGCGAGAGAGAGTGAGTCTGGGTGTGAGTGTGTCTGTGAGAGAGTGTGTGTGTGAGAATGAGAGTGTGTGCAAGTGCGTATGTGAGACACAGTGTGAGAGAGAGAGTGTGTGTGAGACACAGACTCTCTGTGAGACTGAGTGTATGAGACCAAGAGAGTGTGTGAGTGACTGTGTGACACATAGAGAGTGAATGTGATACAGTGTGAGACATAGAGTGTGTGAGAGACAGTGTGTGAGAGTGAGAGAAAGACATTGACTGTGAGAGAGAGAGTGTGTGTATGACAGAGATACCTCCCCCCCTCCCTCCCTCCCTCCCTCTCTCTGGTGTCAGGCCCCCCCTCCCTCCCTTTCTCTGGTGTCAGCCCCCCCCCCCCCTCTCTCTCTCTCTGGTGTCTGATGTTACTGTGCAGGACGCTGAGCTCTGGCTGTGCTTCAAGGAACTGACCAATCCTATTTAATAGAATGCACCTCCAACATTCTGAAGCCGAGAAACCTCGTGTGGTTGGTCACTTCTGCTTGTGACGAACCCGGAAGTACGTGATGTCAATTCAGGAGATGGATACAGAGAGCAGGAATGCCTCAGCCATGCAGTCAGCTTCAGAATGCTGCAGGTGCATTTTATTATATAGGATATATATATATGTATGTGTGTGTGTGTGTGTGTGTGTGTGTGTGTGTGTGTGTGTGTGTGTGTGTGTGTGTGTGAATAAATTGAACATTTTGTACATTTTGCACATCTTGGAGGGATTTTTATTAGATCTACTGACTCTTCTTTTCATGCTAGGTCTTGTAGATCGAATGTCTATTTGTTTTCCTGGCGAACCAATATTAGCACATAAAATATACATGTTTATTTATTACATTTGTACCCCACTTTCCCACACATGGCAGGCTCAATGCGGCTTACATAGTAACAATATAAGAAGTTACAAGTCATAAGAAGAATATACAATTTGTGGTAAACGTAATATTTATGGGGTTAATGGATAAGTAAATTGAATAAAGGAGAACTTAGGTGCAGAAGGAAATGAGCGTTAGGGGGTAGGCGTAGGAAGATGGAGAGCAATAGATATGGGATAGCAATAAGGATAATAGGAAACATGGTCAATGTATAACAATCGTCGGTAAGAATCATGTGGGCAGGCTTTGGTTAAGTTGAATCGTTAGGGTAGGCTTTCTTGAAGAGATGGGTCTTCAATGCTTTTCTGAAGGGCAAAAGGCCGTTGATTGTACGGATGGATCTTGGTGGAGCGTTCCAAAGATGGCTACCCAAAAAGGAGAAATTGGATGCGTAAAAGGATTTGTACTTAATACCTTTGCAGTTGGGAAGGTGTAGATTAAGGTAAGTACGGGAAGATGTCACACTGTTTCTGGTTGGGAGGTCGATAAGGTTATTCATGTAGGTAGGGGCTTCTCCGTGTAATATCTTGTAAATCATTGTATTAACTTTTAAATTAATTCTTTCTTTGATGGGGAGCCAGTGAAGCTTCTATGTTAATAGTGACTCCACCCATGCTCCACCCAAACTGCTGCCCTCAGCACTCCTACTCTATGAGTACTTTTTATGGCTCCACCCATGCTCCATCCAAACTCCTCCCCTCAGCACTCCTACTCTTATTTTTTCATGGCTCCACCCATGCTCCACCCAAACTCCTCCCCTCAGCACTCCTACTCTATTACTTTTTTATGGCTCCACCCATGCTCCACTCAAATTCCTTCCAAAAGGTCCAAGGCAGAGTACACAAAAAAACCCCAGAAAAACACTGGGTATTACAATCACAATAAAGTACATAAAGACAAACTTTCACGTGTTTCCAAAAGGAAATACAAGAAGATCGATGCTTAATATACGAAGGCAGAGCTCTCCAAATTCTTGCTAACTGATAAGGAAAAGAGACCGCCGCAATCTTTTTGCAATGTACTTTTTCAACAGATGGAAATTTCAGTAAGCAGAAATCAAGAGAACAAAAATAATGACGAAGCCCCATAATTGTGATGACAGAACATAAGGACACACCTGGGTTTAACCAATTTGCATATTAAAGTCTAAACTTTATCCTCTTGAGTCCCCTCCACTGGCAACACTGAGGTCATCCTTTCTCTCCTTCTGCTAAAATGGGTTATTTCTTTCTGCATTACATCACCAGATCTGCTCCTTCCTTTGTAGCATAGTAAATGATAAAACGAAATAACGGCAGAGGACTTCGGCTAACTGGGGTTGGGGACCCCCACCAGCAAAGGTACCCGACGGTGGTGGCGGGAAGGGGGGGTCGAAAGGGTTGGCGGCGGGGGGGGGGTCAAAGGTGGTGGTGGTGGGGGGGGTCAAAAATGGCGGGGGTGGTCAAAGGCAGTGGCAGCGGTGGGTCAAAAATGGGGGGAGTCGGCAGTGCCGGGGGAGCTAAAATGTGCCCCCTCACGCCGAAGTCTAGCTACACCCCTGGTTTATGTACAATTATATACAAGTGGAAGAGTTTAACACCCAGGGGTGACTGGATCAAGTCCCACTGCTGCTCCTCCTGAGATTAGACAAGTCACTTAGGGCCAGATTCTATGAAAGGTGCTGAAAAGTTGACACCCAGTGCTATTCTATATTTTGCGCTTCGCTCAACGTTGGGCGCTGCTGTGGATCCCCGCTATTCCGTAACACTGCATGCATCTTTTGTGAACGCCAGTGGTGTTCCTAGGTCAGCTGCCACCTGGGGCAGGTCGCCACTGTGCCCCCCGCTGCATCACCCCCCCCCCCAGCGAATCACCTTCCCGTCAATCACTACATCACCACCACCCCCCCCACCACCCCGGTGCATCACCTCCACCCTCCAAGCGCATCGCTCTTACCTCCTGGGAGTACAGCTGTCGACTCCTCCGGTTCCCTGCCCTGGAACAGAGGGAGCAGGGAACCAGCAGAGCTGACAGCCAGGTTCTCCCTGCACATCCTTGCAGTGTTCACCTGGGGCAGACTACCGCCGCTGCCACCTGGGCACCCCCCCCCCCCACTTAGGACGCAGTCACAGTTGCCACCCCCCCTCGCTCACTCGCTTGTTCAGGGCGCCCCTGCATACGCGTAGCCAGATGAACTATTGGAGGGGGTCGGAGCCGAAAGTGGAGGGGCACATTTTGCCCCACCTCCCCTGCCCCCACCGCAACTCCACATACCTTGGTTAGTGGGGGTCCCCAAGCCCTGCCAGCAGAACCCTTCCTTCAGCGCTGTTCTCCGCCGCATTGCCTGCCCTGCTCAGTACTTCCCCTCACGTCACGAACGCTCGAGCACTGAGCAAGGCAGGCAATGTGGCGGAGAACAGCGCTGAAGGAAGGGTTTTGCCGGAGCGGCTTGGGGTCCACTGCCAGCCAAACCAGGAGCTCCGAATCCAGTTTGGAATCCTGCCTGCTCCTCCATGGCCTCTAAGGGAGGGGCCGACTCCTGTCTTTCTCCTCCTATCGGGACCCGGGTGATTGTGTTAAAGCAATCACCCGGGTCACGTCAGGAGCAGAAGAGAGACAGACCCCAGATGAATCGGCGGCCCTGTAACCAATTAATCAGGATTTGTGCATGCAACTGGCTGTGGTGATATGGCAAAGGGGACATCTGAAATGTTTATTGTTTAGATTTTGCTCACACCTTTTTCAGTAGTAGCTCAAGGTGAGTTACATTCAGGTACTCTGGATATTTCTCTGTCCCAGGAGGGCTCACAATCTAAGTTTGTACCTGAGGCAATGGAGGGTTAAGTGACTTGCCCAAGATCACAAGGAGCAGCAGTGGGATTTGAACTGGCCACCTCTGGATTTCAAGACCAGTGTTCTAACCACTAGGCAACTCCTCCACTCCATGTTACGTGCGGAATTATAGAATACTGCTTTACCGCACTTAACTCAGGCAGTGGCATTTACACCAGGTTTTAGCAGGCTTACGTCCAGCAACCATTAGTCAGGCCCAGGATCCACGCTAAATGCTTTTCTATATAAGGTTCACGCCCTTTATAGAAAAGCACTTACCGCTGAATTTTTGCAGCATCATTTCTATAATTCCCTCCTAAGCCCTTAACACACACTAACAGGGGTACTCCATGATGTTGTTCTGAGGTAACATACCTGTTAGCATGCACATTCGAGGATTTTTCTGGGATAAGGCGTGGCATGAGCATAGCAGCATTATCCTGCTGCTACGACTACTAGTAATCATTTCTATAGTGCTACTAGAAGTACACAGCACTGCACATTATATGCAGGTACTTTCTCTGTCCCTAGAGGGCTCACAATCTAAGTTTTTGTACCTGGGGCAATAGAGGGTTAAGTGACTTGCCCAAGGTCACAAGGAGCTGCAGGGGGGAATTGAACCCAGGTTGCCAGGATCAAAGTCCGCAGCACTGACCATTAGGCTCCTCCTCCACTCCTGCTAGAGCGATCAAGGTAACATCGGCTAACTGGGTAACAGCTGAGTTAACGCTGGATCACTTAGCTCCTCCTACAAGGGGGTCAATAAGTGCTCCAGCGTTAAATCCTAGTCGTTACCACACGCTAATGACCACATTAGCACATGACCTGCATAAAACATACCCTGAAAAAGAAAAGTATTAGATTTGCAGTTAACACACACTAAAGTCCGTGTTAACTTCACAGCCTAACGCCCTTTGGTAATAAACATACCCCTAAACTCCTACGTTCTTACCTAAAACCCCTATCTTCCTTCCCCTGTTGTAACCCATCCAAGATAATATAGTACTTCACTCGCACGTCATTCATTAATGGGAATAAAACTATAATACACTGACTAACCAGGTATGAAATAACATGGTGGCTGGTGTTTAAATTAAACACTGTCTGCTGCAATTAAATATTAACCCCTCCACCCTCCACCACGGCCGCCGAGGGGGGGGGACAAAATTCCCCAGGCCTCCAAGGGGGGCCCGGCACCGGGGTCTCTGTCTCTCTCTCGCACCTGACGGACGAGTGATCGTGTCCCGACAGGTGCAGGAGAGAGAAAACTCCAGTGCCGGGCCCCCCTTGGAGGCTGGGGAGGACCCCGAGCTTCCTCCAGCACTGCTCCTCTGCTCATTGCTGAGCAGCTACTTTTCCTCTCAGGCGCGCATGCTCGCAGTCAGCGCTGGAGGAAGACGTCTTCTGCTGGCGGGACCTCGAGATCCCTGCCAGCCAAGGTATTTAGGCAGCGGCAGCAATCAGGGGGCGGCAGCAGACGACGATTTGTGTGTGTGGGGGGGGGGGGGGGGGAGCGGCAGCAGTGGCCCTGCCCCAGGCCCGGTTTAGTCTCTCAGTGGCCCTGCCACAGACACACAAACTCTCACTCACACACATATACCACATCCACCACCACCTTGGCTGGTGTTAAATCTGCACCTTAGTCCACAAAATCATATACGGTGTAGTCCCAGTGTAGGAGGTGGGTTTTGTGTAAGATCCTCTGTCTGCAACTGCGCATGACTACTGATAAGAGTGTATAAGAACGAGTGTCAGGTGACGCTCGGGGCACAGTATCCCGAGTCTGAACTTGGTACTGTGTGAGCTAGCTAATAAAAGCTGTCATGCCTCTGGAACCAATTTGCCTCTTGTCTCCTGTTACACCAGGATACATGGCAGACCTTATAGATCTGCCAATAAGAAACAAAGTCAGATCGTCAAGATCCTATCTAAACCTATAGTACCCACATTGCAAAGGACTGAAATACAAAACAACTTACGCATCCGGCTTCTCCTACATAAGCGCAAAACTATGGAATGGCCTCCCAAAAGCTGTGAAAACAATCGACGACCACCTGATCTTCAGAAAATCACTAAAAACCAACCTCTTCAAAACGGCCTACCCCAACGACCCCACGTAAACCTCTTCACCCAGCAACACAGCATGACTATAATCGTACTAGACAACACGCAATCTTCATCCCTTCCGACCCTCCACTTATACCTCATACGATCACTATACAACCTTGTATCTGTTATCAACCGACTAGGCAAACACCTCTGAGGGTACAATGTAAACCACATTGAGCCTGCAAATAGGTGGGAAAATGTGGGGTACAAATCAGTGGCGTAGCCACAGGTGGGCCTGGGTGGGCTGGGGCCCACCCAACAGTAGCACACATTTAACGGTAGCTGGTGGGGATCTCAAGCTCTGCCAGCTGAAGACTTCCTCCTGATGGTAACAAAAACGCTACTCTCTGTGATACCGGCACCTGCACATGCTAAGTTTTCAGCACATGCCTGCTTCAGACTGCCAAGGTGGAAAGAAGCGTTTTCCCACCAGCTGAGATATTTTTTGGTGGTGGTGGGGGGAGAACACTTGGTGCCCACCCACTTCTTGCCTAGGCCCACCCAAAATCTGTTTTCTGGCTACGCCTCTGGTACAAATGCAACAAATAAATAAATAAATCTTAAACCCTGGCTCCCCCTGCTCATAGCCTTTTCTATAAGAAATACAGGGGCCCTTTTACTAAGCCACATAAGCGTCTACGCACTCCCAACGTGCGCCAAAATGGAGTTACCGCATGGCAACCGCATGGCCCTTGCGGTAATGTCATTTTTTGGTGCGCGTCCACTACGAGCGCCTGAAAAATCATTTTTATTTTCTGGCATACGTAGGTCATTACCGCCCGGCTACCGCATGAGACTTTACCGCTAGGTCAACGGCTGGCGGTAAGGTCTCAGACCCAAAATGGACGCGGGGCAATTTTGATTTTGCCACACGTTCCATTTTGGACAAAAAAATATAAAAAATAGGCTTTTTTTTTTTTACAGGCACGCTGAAAAATGGATTGGCGCGCGCTCAAAACCCGCGCCTACACTACCGCAAGCCCTTTTTCAGCGCACCTTAATAAAAGGACCCCACAATCACTAAAGTCTCTCAGTTGTCTTGCCCATCTCTCTTGAACAGAATGCAGACCCCACACAGCAAGGAGGGTCTCGTATGTGCCTCTGTACAGTGCTGTGTACGCTTAGCGGCTCTACAGAAATAAGCAGTGGTAGTGGCGACGACTTTTAGAATGAAAAAGGGCAACTCATGACACAGAATCAGGAAATCTCACCTTATAACTCACAAACGTGTTTACAAATTCTAGCGTATGCGTCGTCCTGTTAACATTCTTTATGAACAAAAACAAGTGTTAAAGAAATGACTTAAATATTCCATTACAATACTTTAATGCCATATTTGGGAAATCACTAGGGTGGATTAATTTATAGTATCTATTACTCATTTTAAGGAATATTTTTGTGCATGGTTATAATAAACAATGGCTCTGGGAAAGTATTGCTTTCAGACTGCAAATTAACCCACTGGCAGTAAACTGCCATAAGAAAGGATGAATACATTTCATTTTCTTGGGACCAATGTAAAGCATGAGAAATAAAATATCCAGGGGTGAACTTAGCAACAAAGAAGACTGAGAAATAACAGCAGGCAAATTGTTATAGAGTGGTTGAGTAGCCTAATGGTTAAAGCAGCAGCCTTAGAGCCAGGGCAGCGAAGGTTCAAATCCTATTTTCCCACTGCTTCTCCTTCCGACCTTGAGTGCCCTCCAGTGTCTCAGGCATAAACTTAGAGGGGAGCTTTATAAAGTTGAGGGTTTTCATGCGCCTGTTTTATAAAGCCAAGTATACGGCTGCTTGACTTCAGAAAATAAAAGCACAGATGCAAAAAATCCCCCACATGTACCTGCAGGCACCAGGGGCGTAGTTACGTGGGGCCACGGGGGCCTGGGCCCCCGTAGATTTGGTCCTGGACCCCCCTGCCGACGACCCTCTCAACCTCCCTCCCGCCGCCAACCCTCCCCCGCCGTCACCGTGGGCTACCTTTGCTGGCAGGGGACCCCAACCCCCGCCAGCCGAGGTCCTCTTGCTTCCCGCGCAAGGCTTTGTTCTGTTTCTGACGTCAGAATGAAGCCTTGCGCGGGAAGCAAGAGGACCTTGGCTGGCGGGGGTTGGGGTCCCCTGCCAGCAAAGGTAGGCGACAGCGGTGGGGAAGGGTTGGCGGCGGGAGGGAGGTCAAGAGGGTCGTCAGCAGGGGGGGGGGCAAAGTTGGTGGTGGTGGCGGCGGCAGCGGCGGGGGGGGGGTCAGCAATGGGGGGGTCGGCAAAGGCAGGGGGGGTCGGTGGCACCGGGGGGGGGCTAAAATGTGCCCCCTCCCCTGGGCTCTGGACCCCCTCCTGCCGAAGTCTGGCTATGCCCCTGGCAGGCACGAATACTTAAACCAGTTAAAAGTTAGCCAGTGTTTGTGGGGTTGATAGTCAAAGCAATTTCACCAGCTAGAAACAGCTCCTGGCTGGTTAAAAATCACCTGTTCGGGGCCAACTACATAATCGGTTAGTGCCACTGAAAATGTCACCTATCTCAAAATCGGGAATTGGGGGGGGGGGGGGGCGCTCCGGGGGTGGAGTCGGCGCTTGGCTGGTTAAGTTGCCGATATTCAGCACTTAACCGGCCCAGGTCACTGCGTAACTAGGATTGAATAAAAGTCAGTCCTGTCTTTACGCAGTGAATATCGCACTGAACCAGCTATGCAAATTCGAATTTCCGGGCATAACACCGGTGATGGTCAGCAAAATGCGCCAGTTGAATATCGACCCCTGTGTGCACAAGTGTGGAACCAAGCTCCGCTCAAACTTCACCTCGCGCATGCTCACTGGGAAAGTACAGGCCATGAATCTTACGCACCAGTTAATGTTAGAAGACACCACCTACACATGTAAATACAGCATCAGTGACATGTGTTCTTTTACCAAGCTGCAGCAAATCAGGGCCTGCGCTGGGATTAGCGTGCGCTTTTGATGCACGCCGAGGCCCCCTTTTACCGTAGCGGGTAAAAGGTAGGTCTTTCTTTTTTTAATGAAATGGCCACATGGCAAATGAAGCACTTGCCGCAAGGCCATTTTGGGGGAAGAGCTCCCGCGCTAACCCAGCGGTAACCGGGCAGCCTGTGGCAATGCCTGATTACTGTCGGGCACACACTGGTGAATATGACAGCGAGCTAGGGTTGGGAACTACCGCCGTGCTGCTGTGGTTAGGGTTACCATACGTCTGGATTTACCCGGACATGTCCTCTTTTTGAGGACATGTCCGGGCGTCCGGACGGGTTTTGCCAGTCCGCCAGTTTGTCCGGATTTCTGGACAAACGGGCGGGCCTATCCTAGCCTCCCCTCCCCTGCCCTGCATTCTGTTGCTGTAATGGTCTTGGGATTGAAACTGGCCGCCAAGAGTTGAAGCGGCCTCGCGAGACTTCAACTCTCGGCAGCCATTTTGAATCCCGAGACCGTTAAAGCAACAGGATGCAGGGCAAGGACAGAGCTCCGGGCCCCAAAGAGGTCACTAGTCCACCAGGGCAGTAGATAGTAAGTAAGGGGAGGGAAGGTGACCCGGGGGAGGGGAATATGTGACAGGGGGCGGGGCATGGGTGGGGCATGGGCGGGACATTGTCCTCTTTTTCTGAAGACAAAATATGGTAACCCTAGCTGTGGTAGCCCAGCAGTACTTCCGTTTTAGTGAGCAGTATGCCCGCATTGGGCTTACATCCACTTTGTAAAAGGGGCCCTTACTGACTAAAACTAAGTGGCTCCTTATAAATGACCCTCATCGATTGTGAGCCCTGCGGGGACAGGGAAATACCTACTGAACCTAAAGGCATCTCACCTCTGTGGCAGAAAATGCAGAGGAGGTGAGTCTCTTTCAATTCAAAGGAAGCTCTGGAATGAGGGGGCATAAGATAAAGGTCCTCTGCCTGCACTTCCTCACTACCTGCTGCCGCTATTCAGCTGGGCCCAGCTCCTGCCTCTGCCGTACAGCAAGTCCACAGGGGAGGGGGGAATGGTAGCACCAGCAGCTGGATCAAGAACGGAGTCTGGGATAGCCCACAGGGAAGATGTATAGACATGGAGAGGCTGGGTACTGACTCTGTTTGGGAAGCCTGTGGTCAGCAGAACAGCAGCAATTAAAAGTACCGAAGGCCACCTTTACATTTATCAGCCTTCGGTATTTCTGCTAAAGAATCAAACTAGCACTCAGCAGCTGCAGTCCTGTTTCTAGACTTTCTCATGTCTCCAGCCGGTCTACTACTAGGCACTTTGGACCTCGAGGGGCTCTGCTTTAGAATTCCTCTCTGCTGCCCTGAATAAACCCAACTAGTAACCCGAATATCTACTTAACCCCTTCGGTTCACATCTTCCAAATGAGCCTTAAAACCAGCGTCCTCTTTGATACAGTAATTTAATTCCACTCCCGAAGACCTTTGCAAGCTTGCATCATTTTTTAACGACGTTGTTCTGTGCATGTTTATTTTTGTTACATTTGTACCCCGCGCTTTCCCACTCATGGCAGGCTCAATGCGGCTTACATGGGGCAATGGAGGGTTAAGTGACTTGCCCAGAGTCACAAGGAGCTGCCTGTGCCTGAAGTGGGAATCAAACCCAGTTCCCCAGGACCAAAGTCCACCACCCTAACCACTGGGCCACTCCTCCACTGTTGCTACTATTGGAGATTCCACTAGCAACATTCCATGTAGAAGTCGGCCCTTGCAGATCACCAATGTGGTCGCGCAGGCTTCTGCTTCTGTGAATCTGACGTCCTGCACATACGTGCAGGACGTCAGACTCACAGAAACAGAAGCCTGCGCAGCCTTCTACATGGAATGTTGCTAGTGGAATAGCAACATTCCATGTAGAATCTCAATAGTAGTAACATTCCATGTAGAATCTCCAATAGTATCTATTTTATTTTTGTTACATTTATACCCCGCGCTTTCCTACTCATGGCAGGCTCAATGCGGCTTACATGGGGCAATGGAGGGTTAAGTGACTTGCCCAGAGTCACAAGGAGCTGCCTGTGTCTGCAGTGGGAATTGAACCCAGTTCCCCAGGACCAAAGTCCACCACACTAACCACTAGGCCACTCCTCCACTGTTGCTACTATTTGAGATTCTACATGGAATGTTGCTATTCCACTAGCAACATTCCATGTAGAAGTCGGCCCTTGCAGATCACCAATGTAAACCTATTTCACACAAACCTACTCTGCCTTTTTGGGTTCTAGATTTGCTGGGCCCTGCCCCCCCCCCCCCCCCCCCACAAAAAAAAATTGATCGATGTCTATTTGCAGCTCATTCAGTTTTAAATATAAATAAAGTTTTTCACAAGTAGTGAGCTACTAAGGCAGAAAATGTGAAACATTTTGCAAAAATGGGGCTACCATGCTAAATTCTGCAAACAGCTCAGAATTCTGGAGTCGCCGTATGCTTTAATACTCAAAACCCTGTTTGCAGAAATTTCCACCCACTGGCATGTCAGCCTTGTCATTTCAACTAAATTATATCAAACAAACAGATGCTGGAAATGAAGGCCAGAAGGGGCAACAAGAAAGAAAACCTGGCAGCTAAGTAAGGGGACTTCAACTAGATGAGCAGGTGGAAGAGATAATCAGTCATTACAATCTATGTTCTGCCCCCATATACATGGATGCAGGATATATTGTTATGTATATTTAATATCAGTATTATCTGTATTCAATTGCATTGTCTGTGATTATAGATAGCACTGTGTACTGGAGCGTCTCCCCTCCCCCCCTTAGTTTGCAGTATCCTGTGATTGACTCCTTGTGAGCTTTCCCTATTGGCTGTTATGTCTGAGCTAGGGCCAGCCAGCCTTCTCTCTCTGCCCCTGGGGGCTGCGTAAGAGAGCATGCTTTGTGACCAGCAGCAGTGTTGCCAGGTGGGCGGTTTTACCGCCCAATTGGGCGGTTTTCCGCGACCCGCCACGGGAAAGTTTTGCCCGCGGCGGGTTGCGTTTTTTTGGGCTGCTTTTTGGTCTTTTGGGCGGTTTTTTGGGCGGTTTTTTCGGCCGCGGGGGGCGGGGTTAGTGATGTTTTGGGCGGGGCCGATGGGGAGGCGGGGCCGATGATGGGGGAGGTGGGGCCGATGACGGGGGAAGCAGGGCTGATGGCGGCGGGGGCGGGGTTCATGACGGCGGGGGCGGGGTTCATGGCGCGGGGGTGGGGGTGTCAGGGGCGGGGTTTGAGTTTGGGCGGGTTTTGGGCTGGATTTAGGCTGGTTTGGGTGGGAAAAAAATTTCCCACCTGGCAACCCTGACCAGCAGCTATTCTGATCCCTCCTTAATTTACTGTAACTTCATCAAGATTTTTTACCATGTCCCCAAATCATTCCCTTTTATTTTCCCTGAGTTACTCCCCCTTATTCTCTTTTGAATGTTACAGCTTTTCCTCTCAGCTGGACTGAGGTTCTGGTCATCTCCTTGGATCTCGGGTGGCTAGATACAGACTCTATGTGCAGAAGGCAACAATTCTCTTCTAAGCAACTGAACTGTAAGTGGTATTTTCTGTAAGTTGTTTATTCTGAGTTCTACAATAAAGAAGATTTGCTTAAGAATTGAGAGTCTATGGGTAAAGCTTCCTGGTAAAGCTTCTACTGGGGGATGGTTTGAGCTGGCTGTTTAAGCTACATTATATTTTGCCTAGAACAGTATAATCTAGGTTTTAAAAAGATGGACACCCCTCCAGGGGAACTCCACTCATGGGATAAGTCACTCCTATCTGAGTTCTCCTCAAGATGGGACCGAGGAGGGCCCACTGAGGCATGGGCGGGGAGGGAGCCTCTGGGCCCTCGGGCACTGCCTGGTTGCCCGAAGGGCCAGTCTGCCCCTTCCAGAGACAAATGGACAAACACAGTCTCGCCTCAAAGAACATATGAAAACTGGCAAACTATTCCCTGCATTTCACAGGTGAAAAATATCTAGCGACAGAAGCTGATTTCCATCATGAAGGTATCAAGATAATGCAGAAGATGGACTAGCCTAGTGGTTAGTGCAGTGGAGTTTGATCCTGGGGAACTGAGTTCAGTTCGCACTGCAGCTCCTTGTGACTCTGGGCAAGTCACTTAACCCTCCATTGCCCCTGGTACAAAATAAGTACCTGAATATATATAAACCACTTTGAATGTAGTTGCAAAAACCTCAGGAAGGCGGTATATCAAGTCCCCTTTCACTTTCCCTAATTCTATAATCTTGTGCACACATTTTCACACTTAGCATGCAAAATTACAGGCATGGGTTATAAGTTACGTGTCAGTTAATTGGTAAATGAGGTGCTAATTAGTGTTAATTGACACTGATTTGCAGTTATGTTAGTCGCTATTCTAAAAACTTAGTGTGGAAAATCTATAGTGCATAACTACAGGAGGGCATACACATGGGAGGGGCATGTGCGGGTCAGGGATGTGCCCAGCACTTCCACACTAAGATTCTAGAATACTGTTAGTTACGTGCACAACCACAACACTTAGTCACCATCATTTACACCAGCCGTTGACCATGGCATAAGCAGACGTACCTAAATGTTGGCAGATATATGCCGACCTATACTAGTATTCTATAATAGAAATGACATGCATAATCGCTGATCTAGAATTTGCACTTAGCATGCAACATTCTACCACCTAAATTTCAGTGACCTTTTCAGAACTATCCGTAAAGTGTAGAACAAGAGTTCGAAGAGGGTAAGAGTACAGGACAAACAAAACTGATACAGAAAGAAGGGAAGAAAGACGTAAGCTGGGGTAGATGTACGTTAGGAAACACATTTGAATAGAACTGGAAAGTAAAGAAGACAGAAAAAATGGCTCTTCGGAGGTTGCCAAAGATGATGAAACCTTGAACCCTGCAACATAGTGGAATCAAAGCCTTTGATTTAGTGTGACACACTCCTAGTGAGTGAGAGAAGAGGCTCACAGAGCATGAGAGTGAGAAAGCCTTCAAATGAGTGTGACACACAAGGGGCGTAGCCAGACCTTGCGGTAGGAGGGGGCCAGAGCCCGAGGTGGGGGGCACATTTTGGTCTGCCGCCCTGCCGCTCCCCACCCACTGCCATAGCAAATACCTTGGCTTGTGGGGGGCCTCAACCCCTGCCAGCTGAAGCGTTGTCCAGTGCCGGTCTCTGGCACCGCTGCGTTGCCTGCCCTGCTCTGTCTTCCCCTCACGTCCTGCGTTTCTCCTTTTAGTGAAAGGGGAAGACAGAGCAGGGCAGGCAACGCAGCGGTGCCGGAGACCGGCGCTGGACAATGCTTCAGCTGGTGGGGGTTGGGGGCCCCTACCAGTAAAACCAGGAGCCCACAGGAAACTTGGGGGGCCCAGGCCCCCATGGCCCCACCTAGCTATGCCACTGTGACACACTCCTAATCAGTGAGAGAAGGGGCTCAAAGAGTGCGTGAGTGAGAGAGTCTTCAAATGAGCGTGACACACTCCTAATGAGAAAGAGAAGGCGCTCAAGGATAAGGCTGACAACTGGATCCAGATTCGCAAGTCAGAGTTGATCCAGTCCTGGTTTAACCCTGTTGCATGCAGGGACTTGTAGTTCTGATTGTCCCATTTGATTTCCTAAGAAAAGCAAGACTACAAGTCCCAGCATGCGGTGAGGTAAACCCAGGACTGGATCAACCCTCCCTGCGGATCTGGATCCAGTTGGCAGTCTTCCTCAAGGTACATGAGAGTGAGAGCGCCTTCAATTGACTGCAACACACTAATGACAGACTTGGCATCTCCGAAACACTTTTGAATTTGTATCAAACATGCGTAATTAGCAGCTTGGTTGGTGTCAGTGCAATCAGCAGGCTACTGGATTGCTAGTTGAATTAGACAATCAAACCACCATTTTCCCTTTACTATCTTAGAAGGAGATGTTGCAAGGGCTGCAGGTTTCCCGCCCAATTGGGCTCCTTTCTGCGACCCGCTGCAGCTATTTCACGCCGCTTGCGGGTTGCGGGATTTTGGGTGGCTTTTTCTTGCCCCGCCGGTGGTTTTTTCGCCCACCACGGTTTTTTTCCACGGCCATTGGCTGCGGGTTGGCTCAGTTTTCCTGCGGCCGCGGCTAGTGGAGGCGGGCTTAATGATGTCATTTGTATGCAAATGGCCTCGTTAATATTTAGTAATGATGCCGCTCATATGCAGATTGACTCATTAATATTTATTAATTATGTCATTCATATGCAAATTGACTTTGTGCGGTTTGGGGCTGGTTTTGGACGTGAACAATTTTTTTCCATCTGGCAACAGGAGACGACCATGGTGAACACACTCCAGACCCCATTTCCTATGAGATATATACCCACCCTTCAGTTGAATCCTATTAACAGTCCAGGTTTTGGTTTCTTTTTCGTCTTTCCCTTCCTCCTCACTCACTTTGTGGGTAATTTTTACAGTGGCCCTTTTTACTAAGCTGCTATAAAAAGTGTGCGGGTTTAGCCGCAGCAGTAAAATGGCCAGTTTTCCATTTTTTGCATTAATGGCCGTCCACTAATGTTCATAAAAAAAAAAATCAAAACCAATCCCCTCTGTGTGTGGATATACTAACATGTGCGTGAGATTCCTCAAATACTAGAGAGAACCCTCTACTGGAGGAAAAAAAACCTCAACAGACTCCTTGAAAGCGGATTAAATATTCTCGCTAGTATTTGAGGAATCTCACGCACATGTTAGTATACCCACACACGGAGGGGACTAGTTTTGTTTTGTTTTGTGAATTGGGCTGTATTATCCCCTTGAGCTCTTGCGTCCACTAATGTAGCCAGCTTCAGAAGTGCCACATACTACCTACAGTCCATCCTAACAACATGTCCGTGGACCTTTTTAGTCTCTATTACCCTTTCCCACTTTCTTCTTTCCCAGTTCCTTCTATCCTATTCTATGTAATTGTAATTGTATATCCACTGGTCTGGCGATCGCCTTATTGGTACATTGTAAGCCACTTTGAGTCCGCATGCATGTGGAAAAAGTGGGGTATAAATGTGCATAAATAAATTAATTAATTAATTAAAACAAAATTAGCAGAGATCCTTTACCACCACCCTATGTGTCTTTATTAAATAGTCGCAACATTTGCACACACAGGGCCTTTCCTGTCTGCCTGTTATCAAATTACCTTCCGCATCTGTGGGGCTGTAGTTCCAAAGTTGTTACCTAAAGAGGGTCATTCTAGAACCTATAGGCAGCCAGTATGGGGCTAATTCTCTATAGATCGCCAAAGTTAGGTGAAGGAGTGATATGGGCTCAGGGCAAATTCTGGAGTGGAGGAGTGGCCTATTGGTTAGTGCAGTGAGCTGAGATCCTGGGGAACTGGGTTCAACTCCCACTGCAGCTCCTTGTGACCCTGGGCAAGTCACTTAACCCTCCATTGCCTCAGGTATAAAAACCAAGATTGTGAGCTCTCTAGTACCTGCTTATAATAATATTATTATTATTATTATTAATATTTGTATAGCGCTACCAGACGCACGCAGTGCTGAACACCTGACACAGAGACACAGTCCCTGCTCAATAGAGCTTACAATCTAAAATAACACAGACAGACAAAACAATTAAGGGCGAGGGAAGTACTGGGTGAGAAGGAACAAGGGGGGGAGGCAAATGAGTAGTGGCTAGGAGCCAAAAAACAGCAGTGAAAAGGTGGGTTTTCAGCATAGATTTGAAATCAGTTAGAGATGGAGCTAGACGTACAGGCTCAGGAAGTTTATTCCAGGCATAAGGTGCCGCGAGAGAAAAGGAATATGAGGGGTTGGTGGTTGGGAGGTGGGAAAAACTGCTGGGCAGACTTGTACAGTCTGGGCCCTGGGAGAGACAGGTGCAAATCAAGGTAAGGTATACACATGAGTTTGTCTTGGGCAGACTGGATAGACCATGCAGGTCTTTTTCTGCCGTCATCTACTATGTTACTATGTTACTGTTCTCTGCTTTGAACTTGATGGTTAAGTGGATTATAAATGCCAGAATTAAATTAAAATTATGTGCACAACTGCATTCCAGAATAAGTCTGCAGTTATGTACAGACTATAGATGTGAACGCTTACGCCGATGTGCATGCTCATGCCAAACTAATTCTACATCCTGTGCTCCTCCAAGGTCCACACCCCCTTGCACGCCGTTCATACAATACCAACGTGTAACCCACTAATTAGCACCAATGATTGGTTGTTAAAACCAATTTGTAGCTCATGAATCAAGTTAAGTGCATAACTGACTGCATTCCAAACTTGTGTGCACAAATTTATAGAATTAAGGGCTACATGTTTAAATAGTGGCACTTTGCAAAAGGGAAGGTACACGCAAAGGGTGATTCGCACTAAGCCTGCATCACTTGCGTGAGTTGATGTACAGAAAAGCTATCACGTGCATAAGTGGCTGTAAATTGAACTGAGCACTATCCGTACGACCACCTGAACTTCCGGAACGTGCTAAAAACCACCCTGTTCAAAAAAGGCATATCATCCCGATCCAACATAAAAGACTAACCTCAGCTACACAAGAAAACCAAAGCACGTATGATCACAGCACTACTCTTCCGCGTTACGACTATTCTGTGGCTTTGCCTTATAAACTTCATCTTACTGCAACAGCACAATGTACCGTATTTTTCGGACTATAAGACGCACTTTTTCCCCCCCAAATTTGGGAGGAAAATGGGGGGTGCGTCTTATAGTCCGAAGGTAGAGATTTCCCTCCCTCCGAGTTCCGGATCGCCCTCCCCCCCGGCCCTGTCACCACTCACGCGATCTTCCCTGGTGGTCTAGTGACGTCGGGTCAGGAAAGAGCCCCCTCTTTCCTGCCCAGCGCGCTGCTCTCCGTCCTCCTGTATGCTGCCTGACGGTCTCGGCGAGATTCAAAATGGCCGCCGAGACCGTCAGGCAGCATACAGAAGGACGGAGAGCAACGCGCTGGGCAGGAAAGAGGGGGCTCTTTCCTGACCCGACGTCACTAGACCACCAGGGAAGATCGCGTGACGTGACAGGGCCGGGGGGAGGGCGATCCCGAACTCGGAGGGAGGGATTCGGACAAGACGCACCGGAGCACCTAGGTTTTAGAGGAGGGAAAAAGGAAAAAAAATTTTTTTCCTATTTCCCTCCTCTAAAACCTAGGTGCGTCTTATGGTCCGGTGCGTCTTATAGTCCAAAAAATACGGTATTTGTTCACACCGGAAACAGTAAATTCCGGTACCATATAAGCCACATTGAGCCTGCAAAAAGGTGGGAAAATGTGGGATACAAATGTAACAAATAAATAAATTAAATTAAAAATATATGCACATAGAAGCAGTGGCATAGCCAGACCCAGTATTTTGGATGGGCTCACAGTTCATTTAGATGGGCCCTTCCACGCCACGCCACCCTCTTCCCCTCAGAGATATTTAAAAATATATATATTTTTCACCTGTCCCACATCAACATCTCTCCTCCTCCGTGGTGTCCCAGCATCTGCCCACTCCTAGCTGAACCCTGTCCCTCCCTGGTGTACCTTACAGGCATCCCTGACGCCTGCAGTGATTCATTATTGCTGCCTGCGCCAGCCCCGCAGGCTTCCATCGGCCAAGACCCATCAGACAGGAAACAGGAAATGACATGAGTCAGTGACGTGAGCAAGGGCGGGACCTGGCCGATGACAGCCTGCAAAGCTGGCATAGGCAGCAATAATGCCTATAAGGTACACCGGGGAGGGACAGGCAGATACTGGGACATACGGAGAAGAAGAGATGTTGATATGGGGTATGAGTGGGCCTGTGCCCACCCAGGCCCACCCGTATCTACTCCACTGAGTAGAAGCAGTGTTGCCCAAGTTACTTTGGAAAAGTAATATATTACACTTACTAGTTACTTGTTTAATAACACTGTGAGTATATAAAGTAATGAGACATTATACTACTACTATAAATCACTTCTATAGCGCTACCAGTCGTACGCAGCGCTTTACAATTGAACATGAAGAAGACAGTCCCTGCTCGAAAGAGCTTACAATCTAAATCAGGACAAACAAGACAGGACCAAAAAGGATAAGGGAAGGACAGACAGAAGGACACATAAGGATAAGATAAAAGTTACAAGTCAGGAGTCGAAAGCAGCATCAAACAGGTAGGCAGGCCTTTAGCCCAGATTTGAAGGCAGCCAGGGATGGAGCTTGACATAACGGCTCAGGAAGTCCATTCCAGGCATAAGGTGCGGCAAGATAAAAGGAACGGAGTCTGGAGTTAGCGATGGAGGAGAAGGGTGCAGTTAGGAGAGATTTACCTAGTGAACGGAGTTCCTGGGAGGGAGTGTAGGGAGAGATGAGGGTGGAGAGGTAGTGAGGGGCAGCAGAGTGAATGCACTTATAGGCCAACAAGAGGAGCTTGAATTTTATACGGAAACGGATAGGGAGCCAGTGAAGTGATTTCAGGAGAGGGCTGATTATATTACTTGTCAGTGGAAAAAGTCATGCTTAGTGTTACTGCATTACATTTGCACAAAAAGTAATCATTACAATTATTTGCAGTGGCGTTCTGAGGGGCGCTGACACCCGGGGCGGATCGCCGATGCGCCCCGCCCCCCCCGGGTGCAGCGCCCCCCCCCCCCCCCCGTGCAGTGCGACCCCCCCCTGGCGAAGGGACACCCCCCCACCCTGGTGAAAGACCGCCCCCCCCCCGGGTGCACGCCGCTGGGGGGGGGGTGCCGCGCGCCGGTCAGCGTTGTTGGTTTCCATGCTCCCTCTGCCCCGGAACAGGTTACTTCCTGTTCCGGGGCAAAGGGAGCATGGAAACCAACGACACTGACGGGCGTGCACCCGGGGCGGACCGCCCCCACCCCCTCCCCCCCTTGGTATGCCACTGATTATTTGTTACTTTTAAAAGTAATACATACTGGTAATATATTACTGCCCAACACAGCACATAAGCGGCATAGGGCCGGATTCTATACAAAGCGCCTAAAAAATCCATGTGGTACACATTTCTGCCTAAGAGTATTCTATGAGCAATGCCTAGATTTAGGCATGGTATACAGAACAGGCCTCCGTTTACAAAAATAAAAATATGGCGTAAAGCCGTGTATGTAGATTTACACACAGTGGATCATATTCTATAACTACATGCGTCCATTTCCCCGACCACAGCCAGGCCCTTTTTGAACTACGCGCATTAGAATTTAGGCACAGTTTATTACAGAATACGCTTAGCAAGTAATTCGCGTAAATTCTAATTATTGCCAATTAGTGCTCATTATTGCTTGTCAAGAGCTGTTAAAAACGCTGATTGGCTCTTTAAGCCAATTAAATTACGCACATTGTTACAGAATACACCTGAATCTCTAGGCGCGCTATATAGAACCCGGCAGATAGTGTGTAAATGCAAGAGGGCGTATACATGGGCAGGTAATGGGCGGGGCTCCCAGTTACACAACACAGTAAGTTACATATACCCTTGCTGCATTTAGTTAAGGCTGCCAACCGGATCCAGATTCACAGGATAGGATTGATCCAGTCCTGGGTTTACCCTGTTGCATGCAGGGACTTGTAGTTCTGATTTTCCCCTTTTGATTCCCTAAGGAAAGGAAGACTACAAGGCCCAGCATGCAATGGGGTAACCCCAGGACTGGATCAGCTCTGTCCTTTGAATTTGGATCCAGTTGGCAGCCTTACATTTAGATGCTCACAGTTACATCAGCTCTATGGCTGGTGTAATAGCGAGCAACTGATTGTAAGGCGCACCGATACCAGGTTATGCTAGCATTTTGTAATGGCATATAAGTACATAAGCACCGCCATACTGGGAAAAGACCAATGGTCCATCAAGCCCAGCATCCTGTCTCCGACAGCGGCCAATCCAGGCTTCAAGAATCCGGCAACCCCCCCCCCCCCCCCCCCCCCAAAAAAAAAAAATTAATAATGTTCAATGGACTTTTCCCTCTGGAATCTGCCCAAACCCCCCCCCCCCCCCTTAAACTCCATAAGGCCAGCTGCTATCACTACATTCTCCGGCAACGAGTTCCAGAGTCCAACTACACGGCTGAGTAAAGAAAAACTTTCTCCTGTTTGTTTTAAATCTACCATATTCTAGCTTCATCTTGTGTGCCCTGGTTTTGTTGTTGTTTGAAAGTGTAAACAAACGCTTCACATCTGTATATAGGTGCTGAGATGCCATTAGAGAATAGGCTGACCACTGTATGGTGCCCACTTATAGAATTTCCGCTTACATGTGTATAGAAGCTACATGCTCTGCAGAAGGTATAATGTTTATATGCGTGTACCTACTGGGATATATATATAAACGCCCTCCCCAGGAATGCCCACTTAAACGCATCTTAAGTTATGCGTAGGATTGCTGCTGATGCATAGTTTTAAATGTGTATGCAGTGATTCATTTTCGAAATGGTTTGTTCCATATATAAAACCCAGTTTTCTATAGGGAAAACCTTTCAAAAACTACCACCGTAGTCACCTAATTTGCATCCTAATATACTATCTTGGCAGAATTCAGTGGAATTTGATGAATCCATTTGGAAAAGGTACCGCTGGTTGTAAAGATGGCATGCACCTTTCAAGGGCATCTTTCACCACCTTCAAAAGACACTTCTGCCATTTAACCATCTGAGAGTCTTCCAAAACAACAGAGCCACATCTACAGGAGCCCTAGCCAGTCTGGTTTTCACAATATCCATAATGATTATTCATGAGATCGATTTACATGCACTACCATATTCATTATAGATAATTCTAAAACCCAGAGGGCTAGGGGCTCCTCTAGGACTGGACTAGGGATCACTAGCTTTTCAGTTTATGCCCAGCAGAGGGAGCAGGATACCAGTTTATAATAAGATTGGCGGTGGGGGGGAGGGGGAGGAAGGATGAGCCCATGCCAGACTGCCCTTGATTTCAGGCTCAAGTCAAGTATGCCTGGCAGTGTAGGAGCTGGATTTTCATGCTAGTCTACCCTATCCTAGCCCTGGACACTCTAGCCTGATCAGATCATAGGTCTACTTGTCAAAACAAAATGGCTGATCTTTTAAACATAAATGTTTCCCTGCATGAACTGGCTGCTGAGAATGAAAATCTGGCTTGCGGGGTGCCCTTTCTATGAGATAAAAGCTTATATAACTGGCTGCACTCTTAACTTGCCAGACTCAGAAGAAAGAACACAACTCACCTCTTTTTCATGTTGTGCGGCAGGCCTCTGGCGTGTGGTGGAGACCAGGCAGGCTTTTCCTCCTAGCTCTTTTAGACTGTCCTCTGTTTCTCCTTTGAAAGGCTGAATTCCATTGCATTATACAAGTCCACGTGGCATCCTTAAGTGCTGCTCCATACATAACCAACGGTCAAGAATTTCTTTAGCTAAAGGATGTTTTCTACCAGTTTCGGTAGGTGCATTAATCCCTTATTCTGAAACAGTACTTGAAAATCATTAACAATTGCGTCCAGATTGAATTATGCAACAAGCTGAAACATCTCCCGAAGAGTATGTCCGCCTGTTGGGTTGCTTCCTAGTAAGGAAGTACTTTGCTCAGTACAGATCACTTTCCTAGATTCTGTATATACAGCAGAATATTATAAGAAGAAAATGATCTCTCTCTGGTTGGTAATTTGTACACCTGTCCATGACTTTGATTTGTTTTCATTGTATATTTTTTGTTTGTTTGCCTAAATGTAAAAAATGCATGTTGTAATGATTACCCCTTGTGAATCTTTCTGGGATTAAACTTTCTCTATGCGTTTTTACCGAAGCGGCGGCTTTTCCATTTCACAGAAAGTGGGAACCATCTGGAGGGTTCCCATGGAAACAGGAAAGGGATGCCATGACAACCTTTTCAGGTTTCCCAGGAAACTGGCGTTGCTGTGGTAACTGCATCACCCAGGTCAGAATTAGTAACTTCCGATGGAAGGCCTGTCCGCCTGTTTAATTTTCTCCTTGTATGCAGAAACATTATTTTGGAGAAGAAAGACTATCAAGTGGTCAGCAATATTTGTATCTGTCTTTGATTTTTAGTCCTCGTGGCTTTCGGCTTGGCTTTTTCCCTAATCCTAACCTACTCTAGAGAGAAGCTGATTCTTAGGGTCGAATATACTCAAGAGTTTTTCCCCATGTTACATCTACGGGGAAAGAGATTGGCACATCCATCCCTGCTGCAATTGCATTTTGCATACTAGCACAGCAGTGTAATCAACAGGACCATAATTATAAATTATTTAATCCCTAATTAAAGTTTGAGATTTTCCTCCATGACTTTTGAGTATCTGTAAAAAATTCTTAAAAGGGCAAGACAGCAGTCATCTATACAAAATCTGGTCATTTTCCATTCTAAATCAAAATTTGCCTAACTGGATTTTTGATCAGGCAAAAAGGGTTTGAATTTTATAAAGCATTTAAATAGAAAAATCAACAATGTGTCAGATAAGGCAAAGCAAATAACTTAGATTTACAATTTTAAAATCTTAATCATTGGAACCACATTATTTTCGTTTTAAGGTTAACTTGCCCTCTGCTGTACTTTTTTCTCTGTTATTCATTTGTTGAGCTAAGCTTATTTGTTTTAAAAATCCAACAGGTTGTTCAGGACACAAGAAGAGAAAGCAAAGCAGCTCACCTCTGCCATTCGGAGAAAGGAAGTTGAGCTTGCAAAAACGCAAATCCCAGATCCAGCTGTTCCTAGCCAGAGTGCAGCACTTTCGCTTATTCCCATACCTAACCATGTGAGCATGGTATCCTAAAAGATAATGGTCAGAAAAATGCACAAAAACAAAGGGCACACGGATACCGATGGTGGTGACTCTTTTTTTTCATAGGCACGCGCACACATTTAATGTTCAAACATCCGTGAATATCTTTTTGACATTCACGCAGTTAGGGTTGTTCGTGATAGTGGTGGTGGTAGAGGTACAGTTACCAGTTTTGAAGGTGGACGGTTTGAAATCCCCGGGGTTGATGCTTTCCTCAATCACCATGTACTCAGACTTACTGAGCGTGGAAGAACTGCGTGTCTTTTTTAGGTCTTCCGTGGAGGAAAGGTGCTGACAGCTACCCACATGCAAGTACTGAGCTTGCTCTTCACCTTCTGTCTCCCGGTGGTAAAAGTAGTTGAAGTTGGAGACAATCACAGGCACAGGCAAAGCAATAGTCAACACACCAGCAATGGCACAAAGAGAGCCCACAATTTTGCCCCCAATGGTGATTGGGTGCATATCCCCATAGCCCACAGTGGTCATGGTGACCACCGCCCACCAGAACGCATCAGGGATGCTATTGAAGCCCGATTTGGGGTCATCAGCCTCAGCAAAGTAGACAGCACTGGAGAAGAGGATGACCCCAATGAAGAGGAAGAAGATAAGTAGACCCAGTTCCCGCATACTGGCTTTGAGAGTCTGCCCCAAGATCTGCAACCCCTTGGAGTGGCGGGACAGCTTGAAGATGCGGAACACCCGCACCAGCCGGATGACCCGCAGGATGGCCAGTGACATTGCTTGTTGTCCGTTGCCTTGCCTCTCAGCCAACTCGGTGCCCAGAGTGATGAAGTAAGGGATAATTGCTACAATGTCAATAATGTTCATGATATTCTTGGAGAAGGCAGCCTTGCTTGGGCAGGTAAAGAATCTGACAAGAAGCTCAAAGGAGAACCAGATAATGCAGAGGGTCTCTACCACAAAGAAAGGGTCAGTGAAGGAGCCACTGGCATAGGGTCCAAGGTTGGTACCATTGACCCCCAAGGGCGGCACCGCCACCAGGGGTCCATTGTACTCCTTATCGTCACGAAACTCAGGTAAGGTCTCTAGGCAGAAGATGACAATGGAGATAAGGATGACCAACACTGAAACTATGGCAATGCCCCGGGCTGGCCCAGAGCTCTCTGGGTACTCAAAGAGGAGCCAGATCTGTCGCTGGAGCTCACCAGCAGGTAATGGTCGTTCCTCTTCCCGTATGAATCCCTCGTCCTCACGAAACTTCTCCATGGCCTCCTCGCCCAGCTGATAGAAGCGGATCTCCTCAGAGAAGATGTCAATGGGTACATTGACAGGCCGGCGGATCCGGCCACCAGACTGGTAGTAGTAGAGTATGGCATCAAAGCTGGGCCGGTTGCGGTCAAAAAAGTACTCATTGCGTAATGGGTCAAAGTACCTCATACGCTTCCTGGGGTCACCCAGCAACGTGTCAGGGAATTGGGCCAGTGTCCGCAGCTGTGTCTCAAAGCGCAACCCAGAGATGTTGATCACCACCCGCTCACAGCATTCGTGGTCTGGTTCGTAGCGCTCCGCCTCTGGCTCCTGTTGCTGTTGCTCTGGAGAGTGCCCTGCCAGGACAGCTGTCTCCTCTTCACCAGGTGCCAATGCCACCGTCATGCCGTCCGGCTCTCCTGCCTCTGTGTAGCCTGGGTTGACAATGTTGCTGCTGCTGCTACAGCTGGGGGCGCGGTGGCGGGCAGAGGAGGAGGAGGAGGAGGGTGGCGGCGAGTGCAGGAGGCTGAGATGCTCGTCCATAAAGAAGGCGAGGGACGGCGGGGCGAGGAGAGCCACCGCCTTCTCCTCCTCCTCCTCCTGCTCGGAGCCAGAACTCAGCCGTTGTTTCCTCCTCTTCTTTCTTTCTCCTGCTCTGTCCTCTTTTCTCTCTGCTTTTATTTATATATCCATATCTATATCTATATATATACACGTAATCCAGAGGTTACTAAGGAGATTTGCCGCTAAGGAGGAGGCAGCGTTGCAGCTGCTATGAGAAGCTGTCTGTGTCTGTGTGAGAGGTGCTGCAGCTCTGTAGCTGCCTGGCACAAATGGAATATGCCCAGAGTACCCCCCCCCCCCCCTTCCTTCCCCTCCCCGTGGGATGTCTGGAATGGACCAGCCCAGAGGACAGAGTTTGAGGATTCTGGGGTGGAATGGTTGATGTCTGAAAAGCAAGAGAACAAAAGGAGACAAGATTTCCCCCCCCCCCCCCCTTTCAGAAAAGGAAGGGAGACAAGCTTTTAGAATAGGGAAGGAGAGAAATTAGAAGCCTCCATTCAGAAGGGCCAGGTCATGCATTCGATTCACTGCCTTTCTGTGATACAACCTGATGAAAGTAGATTCTGAAAAATCTTAAGTTTTCCAGATCCACAGACCAAAGTGGTTTATATATTGTATACAGGTACAGATATGTCCCTTTCACAAAAGCAGATGGGGGGGGAGATATCCCCCTCCCCCTTTAGAAGATGGAATATGCTTCCTTTCAGAAAAGCAGGGGAGGGGGGGGGGGGATATGACTGCACTTTAGAAAAGGGGAGAAGGGGAGAGATACCCCCCTCTCACAAAAGCAGGGGAGGGGAGATATGCCACCCCTTTAGAAGCAAGGAGAAGAAGAGAGATGCTCCCTTTCAGAAAAGCAGGAGAGGGAAAAGAGACCTGGCCTGCCCCCCCCCCCCACCCCCACCCCCTCTCTCTCTCAAAATAAACAGCACCCTCAAAGAAAGAGTTTGGAGAAAGGAAACTGTACAGACAGGGAAGCCATAAGCTCCAGAAAGGGAAAAAATTATGGGGGGCACTTGAGAGACGGGGAGAAGGTCCCACACTCATGGCTTTGGTGAGCTGAAAAAGTCTAGCTGCTAGATCCGGTGCAATGCCTCTAGGGAGAAAGAGAGGGAGGCTGTTCCACTTGTTAATAAAAAGGAAAAAAAATGATCCCTTTGTTAAGGAGGGAGGGGAGGAAGCTTCTGTTTCTATAGTGATTACTAAGGTGGCTTATGAGTCACAGGAGATGCAGCCGAACAACCTGCTTGTGCAGAGCTGGGGAGTTGGTTAAAATAGGTGGGAACAGCCATAATATACTTACCCTCCCCCTTTTCCCCTCTGATCCCTTCATTTCCAGAGTCCCAGAACCTTATGAGCTTCCTTAAAACCCTGGCTGCAAGATGCTGGGCCTTGCAGACAGAGCAAGAAAGCAGGTGAGAGCTTGAGAAAGAAAGAAAAGTAGGGACACAGACTTCGCTCCTTCCGTCTTGCTGCGCCCTATGCCTGGCTGGAATAGACTTCCTGATCCTGAGCCCCTACGTCTTGCCCCATCCTTGACCATCTTTAAATCTAGACTGAAAGCCCACCTCTTTAACATTGCTTTCGACTGGTAACCACTTGTATCCACTCGCCTCCACCTACCCTCCTCTCCTCTTTCCTCTACACATTAATTGATTTGTTTGCTTTATTTTTTGTCTACTAGATTGTAAGCTCTTTGAGCAGGGACTGTCTTTCTTCTATGTTTGTGCAGCGCTGCGTACGCCTTGTAGCGCTATAGAAATACTAAATAGTAGTAGTAGTAGTCTCTTGTAACCAGAGCTAATATTGTGATGTTGGCTTTATCTCATTGATCCATTTTTTCAATGTGCTCTGTAGTTTTGTTCTTTGTAATAGTCTCTACCATTTTGCCTGACACTGATGTCAGGCTCACCGGTCTACAATTTCCCAGATCACCTCTGGACCTTTTTTTTAAAAATCGAAGTTACATTGGCCACCCTCCAGTCTTCCAGTACCATGCTTAATTTTAAAGATAAATTACATATTACTAGCAATAGTTCTGCAAGTTCATTTTTCAATTCTATCAATACTCTGGGATGAGCACCATCTGGTCCAGGTGATTTGCTACTCTTCAGTTTGTCAAATTGCCCTTGTCTTTCCACCCAAACCCTCTTCTCCTCTTCCCCCACTTTCCGTCTCTGTTGACAACGCCCTCATCCTCCCCGTCGCTTCAGCCCGCAATCTCGGAGTCATCTTCGACTCCTCCCTCTCCTTCTCTGCCCATATCCAGCAGACAGCTAAGACCTGTCGCTTCTTCCTCTATAATATTAGCAAAATTCGCCCATTCCTCTCTGAACAGACCACCCGAACCCTCGTCCACTCGCTCGTCACCTCTCGTCTTGACTATTGCAACCTTCTTCTCACTGGCCTCCCGCTTAACCATCAATCCCCCCTTCAATCTGTCCAAAATTCTGCCGCACGTCTTATCTACTGCGTGAACCGATACTCTCATATCACCCCTCTCCTCAAGTCACTTCACTGGCTCCCAATCCGCTACCGTATACAGTTCAAGCTTCTCCTTTTAACCTTCAAATGCACTCAATCTGCAGCCCCCCATTACCTCTCTACCCTCCTCTCCCCGTATGTTCCCACCCGTAACTTCCGCTCTCAGGACAAATCACTCCTATCTGTACCCTTCTCCACCACCGCTAACTCCAGACTCCGCCCATTCTGCCTCGCATCACCATATGCCTGGAACAGCCTTCCCGAGCCCATACGTCATGCGCCCTCCCTGCCCATCTTCAAGTCCTTACTCAAAACCCATCTCTTCTCCCTTGCTTTTGGCGCATAACCACCTTCCCCACTCTTGATACCTACACTGACTACATAGTTTGTAACCTTTAGATTGTAAGCTCTTTTGAGCAGGGACGGTCCTTCCCTGTGTTAAACTTGTACAGCGCTGCGTAACCCTGGCAGCGCTATAGAAATGCTAAGTAGTAGTAGTAGTAGTAGTAATGTCATAATGCCTCAGGCCACCAATAAGAGCCAACCTCATCAGTGATGTCACAATGGCTTGATTGTCCTAT